>NW_028187635.1:625000-1250000 GCF_964204655.1 Triturus cristatus | reverse complement strand
AACCCCACACACACACAGCCACACACACAAAACCCCACACAACCCCACACACACACAACCACACACGCACAACCCCACACAACCCCACATTCAATCCCACACACACAACCCCACACACACAACCACACACACAATCACAACCACACGCAGAACCACAAACACACAACCGCACAACCACACACACATACAAACAACCACACACAACCACACAAACAAACCCACACCACCACAACCACATACACACAACCACACACACACAAACACAACCAAACACACACATAACCACACACAACCACACAGACAACCACAACAACACACACATCCACAACCACACACACAACCACAACTACACCCCCACACACACAACCACACCCACACATACAACCACACACACCCACAACCACACACAACCAGGCACACAACCACACACTAAACCACACACACACAACCAAACCCACATACACAACCACACACAACCACACACACACAACCTCACAAACAACTACACCCAACCACACACACCTACAACCACACACACACACAGCCACACACACAGCCACACTCAACCACACACAACCACACCCACACAACCACACACACAACCACATATATAACCACACACACTGAACCACACACACCCAACCACACAACCACACACACAACCACACCCCCACACAAGCACACAACCACACACACAACCACAACCAATCACAACCACATACACACAACCACACACACACAGCCACACACACACACAACCAGGCACACAACCACGCAACAACAACCACACACACAACCACATACACACAACCACACACACACAACCACACACACACAACCACAACCACACACACAACCACACATACAACCACAACCACACACACACACAACCGCACACACAACCACACACACAACCACAACCAACCACATACACAACCATAACCAACCACACAACTGCACATACAACCACACACACACAATACACAACCACACACAGCCACATACACAGCCACACACACAACCACACACACACAACCACACCCCCACACAAGCACACACACAATCACAACCACACAACCACAACCACACACCCACACCACCACACACCCACACAACCACACACATATAACCACAACCACGCACACAGCCACACACACAGCCACACACACAGCCACACACACAACCACACACACAACCACACCCACAACCACACCCACAACCACACACAACCAAAACCACACACACACAACCACACACACACAACCAACACACACAACCAACACACACAACCACAACCACACACACCACAACCACAACCACACACAAACCACAACCACACACAAACCACTACCACACACACAACCACAAAACCACACACACACCACACACACAAAACCACACACATACAACCACACACACAGCCACACACACAGCCACACACACAGCCACACATACAACCACAACCACAACCATACCCACACAACCACACCCGCACAACCACACACACAACCACCCACACCCACAACCACACATACAACCACACACACAGACAACCACATCCACACACAACCACACACACACACAACCAAACACAACCACACACACACACAACCACACACCCAACCACATGCAACCACACCCAACCACACATCCACACACAACCACAACTACACCCACAACCGCACCCACAACTGCACAAACACACAACCACACACACAACCACACACACACAACCCCACACACAACCCCCCATACACAACCACACACACCCCCCCCCCACACACAACCAACACACAACCCCCCCACACACACCACACACACACAACCACAACCACACACAACTACACACACAATCACACAGACAACCACAACCACACAGACAACCACAACCACAGACAACAACACAGACAACCACAACCACACCCACAAAACCACACACAACCACACACAACCACAAAAACACACAACCACAAACACACAACCCCACACACACAACCCCACACATAATCACAACCACACACAAAACCACAAACACACAACCATACATAACCACACATACATACAAACAACCACACACCCATGCCACCACAACCACACATACCTACAACCACATACACAATCACAACCACACACACAACCACAAACACACAACCACACATAACCACACACACACATACAAACAACCACACACACACACAACCACACAACCACACCCACACATACAACCACACACACCCACAACCACACACAACCAGGCACACAGCCACACACACACACAACCAAACCCACACACACAACCCCAACCACACACACAACCACACATACAAGCACACACACCCCAACCACACACAACACCTATACAACCACACACACACAACCCCACACACACAACCTCACACACAACCACACCCAACAACACACAACCACACACAACCACACCCACACAACCACACACACAACCACATATATAACCACACACACTGAACAACACACACCCAACCACACAACCACACACACAACCACACACACACAACCAAACATACAACCACACACACAGATAACCACATCCACACACAACCACACACACACACAACCAAACACAACCACACACACACAACCACACACCCAACCACATGCAACCACACCCAACCACACATCCACACACAACCACAACTACACCCACAACCGCACCCACAACTGCACACACACAACCACACACACAACCACACACACACAACCCCACACACAACCCCCACACACAACCACACACACAACCCCCCCACACACACAACCACACACAACCCCCCCACACACACCACACACACACAACCACAACCACACACAACTACACACACAATCACACAGACAACCACAACCACACAGACAACCACAACCACAGACAACAACACAGACAACCACAACCACACCCACAAAACCACACACAACCACACACAACCACAAAAACACACAACCACAAACACACAACCCCACACACACAACCCCACACATAATCACAACCACACACAAAACCACAAACACACAACCATACATAACCACACACACATACAAACAACCACACACCCATGCCACCACAACCACACGCACCTACAACCACACACACAATCACAACCACACACACAACCACAAACACACAACCACACATAACCACATACACACATACAAACAACCACACACACAAACAACCACACAACCACACCCACACATACAACCACACCCACCCACAACCACACACAACCAGGTACACAGCCACACACACACACACAACCAAACCCACACACACAACCCCAACCACACACACAACCACACATACAAGCACACACACCCCAACCACACACAACACCTATACAACCACACACACACAACCCCACACACACAACCTCACACACAACCACACCCAACAACACACAACCACACACAACCACACCCACACAACCACACACACAACCACATATATAACCACACACACTAAACAACACGCACCCAACCACACAACCACACACACAACCACACACACACAACCAAACACACACAACCAATCACAACCACACACACAACCGCACACACACAACCACACACACATAACCACACACACAACCAGGCATACAACCACACACACAACCACACATACAACCCCAGACACACACAACCACACACAACCACACACACCACAACCAACCACACACACACAACCACAACCAACCACACAACTGCACATACAACCAGACACACACAACTACACACACACAATACACAACCACACACAGCCACATACACAGCCACACACACAACCACACACACACCACACCCACAACCACCCCCACACAACCACACACACGCAACCACACACACACCACACACGCAACCACACACACAACCACACACACACACAACCACACCCCCACACAACCACACACCCACAACCACATATCCACACCATCACACACCCACAAAACCACACACATACAACCATGCACACAACCACGCACTCAACCATACACACAACCACAACCACACACACAACCACAACCACACACACAACCACAACCATACCCACACAACCACACCCGCACAACCACACACACAACCAAAGCCACACACAGCCACACACACAACCATACACACACCCACAACCACACATACAACCACACACACAGACAACCACAACCACACACACACACAACCAAACACAACCAGACACACACAACTACAACCACACATACAACCAAACATACCACACACAACAACACAACCACACACACACACACAACCACACACACAAACACACACAACCACACACAACCACACATCCATACAACCACAACTATACCCACAACCGCACCTACAACTGCACACACACAACCACACACAACCACACACACAGCCACATACACAACCCCACACACAACCCCCCACATACAACCATACACACAACCCCCCCACACACACAACCACACACACAACCACAACCACACACACACACAACTACACACACAACCACACAGACAACCACAACCACCCAGACAACCACAACCATAGACAACAACACAGACAACCACACCCACAAAACCACACACAACCACAAACACACAACCCCACACACACAACCCCACACACAATCACAACCACACACACAATCACAAACACACAACCATACATAATCACACACACATACAAACAACCACACACACACAACCACACACCCATGCCACCACAACCACACACACACACAACCACACACACAATCACAACCACACACACAACCACAAACACACAACCACACACACACAGACAAACAACCACACACACACAACCACACAACCACACACCCACACAACAAAACCCACACATACAACCACACACACCCACAACCACACACAACCAGGCACACAGCCACACACACACACAACCAAACCCACACACACAACCACAACCACACACACAACCACACATACAAGCACACACACCCTCAACCACACACAACACCTATACAACCACACACACACAACCCCACACACACAACCTCATACACAACCACACCCAACAACACACAACCACACACAACCACACCCACACAACCACACACACACAACCACATATATAACAACACACACACAACCAAACACACACAACCACAACCAATCACAACCACACACACACAACTGCACACACACAACCACACACACAACCAGGCACACAACCACATAACCACACACACAACCACACACACACAACCACACACACACACACAACCACAACCACACATACAACCACACACACCACAGCCAACCACACACACAACCACAACCAACCACACAACTGCACATAAAACCAGACACACACAACCACACACACACAATACACAACCACACACAGCCACATACACAGCCACACACACAACCACACACACCACACCCGCAACCACCCCCACACAACCACACACACACCACACCCACAACCACACACACAACCACACACACACAACCACACAACCACACACCCACAACCACATATCCACACCACCACACACCCACACAATCACACACATACAACCATGCACACAACCACGCACACAACCACATACGCAACCACAACCACACACACAACCACAACCACAAGCACAACCATACCCACACAACCACACCCGCACAACCACACACACAACCACAGCCACACACAGCCACACACACAACCACACCCACAACCACGCATACAACCACACACACAGACAACCACAACCATACACACACACAACCAAACACAACCACACACACACAACTACAACCACACACACAACCCCACACACACAACCCCACACATAATCACAACCACACACAAAACCACAAACACACAACCATACATAACCACACACACATACAAACAACCACACACCCATGCCACCACAACCACACACACCTACAACCACACACATAATCACAACCACACACACAACCACAAACACACAACCACACATAACCACACACACACATACAAACAACCACACACACACACACAACCACACAACCACACCCACACATACAACCACACACACCCACAACCACACACAACCAGGTACACAGCCACAGACACACACACAACCAAACCCACACACACAACCCCAACCACACATACAACCACACATACAAGCACACACACCCCAACCACACACAACACCTATACAACCACACACACACAACCCCACACACACAACCTCACACACAACCACACCCAACAACACACAACCACACAGAACCACACCCACACAACCACACACACAACCACATATATAACCACACACACTGAACAACACACACCCAACCACACAACCACACCCACAACCACACACACACAACCAAACACACACAACCAATCACAACCACACACACAACCGCACACACACAACCACACACACACAACCACACACACAACCAGGCATACAACCACACACACAACCACACATACAACCACACACACAACCACACACACAACCCCAGACACACACAACCACACACAACCACACACACCACAACCAACCACACACACACAACCACAACCAACCACACAACTGCACATACAACCAGACACATACAACTACACACACACAATACACAACCACACACAGCCACATACACAGCCACACACACAACCACACACACACCACACCCGCAACCACCCCCACACAACCACACACATGCAACCACACACACACCACACACGCAACCACACACACAACCACACACACACAACCACACCCCCACACAACCACACACCCACAACCACATATCCACACCACCACACACCCACAAAACCACACACATACAACCATGCACACAACCACGCACTCAACCATACACACAACCACAACCACACACACAACCACAACCACACACACAACCACAACCATACCCACACAACCACACCCGCACAACCACACACACAACCAAAGCCACACACAGCCACACACACAACCATACACACACCCACAACCACACATACAACCACACACACAGACAACCACAACCACACACACACACAACCAAACACAACCAGACACACACAACCACACATACAACCAAACACACCACACACAACAACACAACCACACACACACACACACAACCAGACACACAAACACACACAACCACACACAACCACACATCCATACAACCACAACTACACCCACAACCGCACCCACAACTGCACACACACAACCACACACAACCACACACACAGCCACATACACAACCCCACACACAACCCCCCCACACACAACCACACACACAACCCCCCATACACACAACCACACACACAACCACAACCACACACACACACAACTACACACACAACCACACAGACAACCACAACCACATAGACAACCACAACTATAGACAACAACACAGCCAACCACACCCACAAAACCACACACAACCACAAACACACAACCCCACACACACAACCCCACACACAATCACAACCACACACACAATCACAAACACACAACCATACATAATCACACACACATACAAACAACCACACACACACAACCACACACCCATGCCACCACAACCACACACACACACAACCACACACACAATCACAACCACACACACAACCACAAACACACAACCACACATAACCACACACACACAGACAAACAACCACACACACACAACCACACAACCACACAACCACACACCCACACAACAAAACCCACACATACAACCACACACACCCACAACCACACACAACCAGACACACAGCCACACACACACACACAACCAAACCCACACACACAACCACAACCACACACACAACCACACATACAAGCACACACACCCCAACCACACACAACACCTATACAACCACACACACACAACCCCACACACACAACCTCATACACAACCACACCCAACAACACACAACCATACACAACCACACCCACACAACCACACACACACAACCACATATATAATAACACACACACAACCACACACAACCAAACACACACAACCACAACCAATCACAACCGCACACACACAACTGCACACACACAACCACACACACAACCAGGCACACAACCACACAACCACACACACAACCACACACACACACACACAACCACAACCACACATACAACCACACACACCACAACCAACCACACACACAACCACAACCAACCACACAACTGCACATAAAACCAGACACACACAACCACACACACACAATACACAACCACACACAGCCACATACACAGCCACACACACAACCACACACACCACACCCGCAACCACCCCCATACAACCACACACACACCACACCTGCAACCACACACACAACCACACACACACAACCACACAACCACATACCCACAACCACATATCCATACCACCACACACCCACACAATCACACACATACAACCATGCATACAACCACGCACACAACCACACACACAACCACAACCACACACACAACCACAACCACAAGCACAACCATACCCACACAACCACACCCGCACAACCACACACACAACCACAGCCACACACAGCCACACACAGAGACAACCACAACCACACACACACACAACCAAACACAACCACACACACACAACTACAACCACACATACAACCAAACACACCACACACAACAACACAACCACACACACACACACAACCACACACACAACCACACACAACCACACACAACCACACATCCACACAACCACAACTACACCCACAACTGCACCCACAACTGCACACACACAACCACACACAACCACACACACAGCCACACACACACAACCCCACACACAACCCCCCCCACACAACCACACACACAACCCCCCCACACACACAACCACACACACAACCACAACCACACACACACACAACCACACAGACAACCACAACCACACAGACAACCACAATCACAGACAACAAGACAGACAACCACACCCACAAAACCACACACAACCACACACAACCACAACCCCACACACAATCACAACCACACACACAACCACAAACACACAACCATACATAATCACACACACATACAAACAACCACACACACACAACCACACACCCATGCCACCACAACCACACACACACAACCACAAACACAATCACAACCACACACACAACCACAAACACACAACCACACATAACTACACACACACATACAAACAACCACACACACACAACCACACCCACACATACAACCACACACACCCACAACCACACACAACCAGGCACACAGCCACACACACACACACACACACACAACCAAACCCACACACAGAACCACAACCACACACACAACCACACATACAAGCACACACACCCCCAACCACACATAAAACCTATACCACCACACACACACAACCCCACACACACAACCTCACACACAACCACACCCAACAACACACAACCACACACAACCACACCCACACAACCACACACACACAACCACATATATAACCACACACACTGAACAACACACACATAACCACACAACCACACACACAACCAAACACACACAACCACAACCAATCACACCCACACAACCACAACCACGTACACAGCCATGCACACAACCACACACACAGCCACACACACAGCCAGATACAACCACACACGCAACCACACCCACAACCACACCCACAACAGCAAACAACCAGAACCACACACACACAACCACACAACCACACACACAACCACACCCACACACAACCACACACAACCACAACCACACACAACCACACACACAACCACACACAACCACAACAACACACAAACCACTACCACACACACACAACCACAAAACCACACACACACCACATACACACAAACAAACACATAACACCACACACACAAGCACAACCACACACACAACCACACACAACCACAACCATACCCACACAACCACACCCACAACCACACCCACACACAACCACACACAACCACAACCACACACACAACCACAACCACACACACAACCACACACAACCACAACCACACACAAACCACTACCACACACACACAACCACACACACACCACATACACAAAACCAAACACATACAACCACACACACAAGCACAACCACACACACAACCACAACCATACCCACACAACCACACCCACAACCACACCCACACATACCTACAACCACACACACAAACAGACAACCACAACCACATACAACCACACATACACACAACCACACACAACCACACACACACAACCACACATACAACCAAACACACAACCACACAACCACAACCACACATACAACCACACACAACCATACCCAACCACACATCCACACACAACCACAACTGCACTGACAACCGCACCCACAACTGCACACACAGCACCACACACACACAACCACACACACAACCCCACACAACCCCACACACATACAACCCCACACACAACCCCACACACACACACAACCACATACACAACCACAACCACACACACAACCACACATACACAACTACACACACAACCACACAGACAACCACAACCACACAGACAACCACAACCACAGACAACCACAACCACACCCATACCCACACAACCACACCCGCTCAACCACACACACAACCACAGCCACACACAGCCACACACACAACCACACACATACCCACAACCACACATACAACCACACACATAGACAACCACAACCACACACACACACAACCAAACACAACCACACACACACAACTACAACCACACATACAACCAAACACACTACAACCACACACACAACCAGGCACACAACCACACAACCACACACACAACCACACACACACAACCACACACACACACACACACAACCACAACCACACATACAACCACACACACCACAACCAACCACACACACAACCACAACCAACCACACAACTGCACATAAAACCAGACACACACAACCACACACACACAATACACAACCACACACAGCCACATACACAGCCACACACACAACCACACACACCACACCCGCAACCACCCCCATACAACCACACACACACCACACCCGCAACCACACACACAACCACACACACACAACCACACAACCACATACCCACAACCACATATCCATACCACCACACACCCACACAATCACACACATACAACCATGCATACAACCACGCACACAACCACACACACAACCACAACCACACACACAACCACAACCACAAGCACAACCATACCCACACAACCACACCCGCACAACCACACACACAACCACAGCCACACACAGCCACACACACAACCACACCCAAAACCACACATACAACCACACACAGAGACAACCACAACCACACACACACACAACCAAACACAACCACACACACACAACTACAACCACACATACAACCAAACACACCACACACAACAACACAACCACACACACACACACAACCACACACACAACCACACACAACCACACACAACCACACATCCACACAACCACAACTACACCCACAACTGCACCCACAACTGCACACACACAACCACACACAACCACACACACAGCCACACACACACAACCCCACACACAACCCCCCCCACACAACCACACACACAACCCCCCCACACACACAACCACACACACAACCACAACCACACACACACACAACCACACAGACAACCACAACCACACAGACAACCACAATCACAGACAACAAGACAGACAACCACACCCACAAAACCACACACAACCACACACAACCACAACCCCACACACAATCACAACCACACACACAACCACAAACACACAACCATACATAATCACACACACATACAAACAACCACACACACACAACCACACACCCATGCCACCACAACCACACACACACAACCACAAACACAATCACAACCACACACACAACCACAAACACACAACCACACATAACTACACACACACATACAAACAACCACACACACACAACCACACCCACACATACAACCACACACACCCACAACCACACACAACCAGGCACACAGCCACACACACACACACACACACACAACCAAACCCACACACAGAACCACAACCACACACACAACCACACATACAAGCACACACACCCCCAACCACACATAAAACCTATACCACCACACACACACAACCCCACACACACAACCTCACACACAACCACACCCAACAACACACAACCACACACAACCACACCCACACAACCACACACACACAACCACATATATAACCACACACACTGAACAACACACACATAACCACACAACCACACACACAACCAAACACACACAACCATAACCAATCACACCCACACAACCACAACCACGTACACAGCCATGCACACAACCACACACACAGCCACACACACAGCCAGATACAACCACACACGCAACCACACCCACAACCACACCCACAACAGCAAACAACCAGAACCACACACACACAACCACACAACCACACACACAACCACACCCACACACAACCACACACAACCACAACCACACACAACCACACACACAACCACACACAACCACAACAACACACAAACCACTACCACACACACACAACCACAAAACCACACACACACCACATACACACAAACAAACACATAACACCACACACACAAGCACAACCACACACACAACCACACACAACCACAACCATACCCACACAACCACACCCACAACCACACCCACACACAACCACACACAACCACAACCACACACACAACCACAACCACACACACAACCACACACAACCACAACCACACACAAACCACTACCACACACACACAACCACACACACACCACATACACAAAACCAAACACATACAACCACACACACAAGCACAACCACACACACAACCACAACCATACCCACACAACCACACCCACAACCACACCCACACATACCTACAACCACACACACAAACAGACAACCACAACCACATACAACCACACATACACACAACCACACACAACCACACACACACAACCACACATACAACCAAACACACAACCACACAACCACACATACAACCACACACAACCATACCCAACCACACATCCACACACAACCACAACTGCACTGACAACCGCACCCACAACTGCACACACAGCACCACACACACACAACCACACACACAACCCCACACAACCCCACACACATACAACCCCACACACAACCCCACACACACACACAACCACACACACAACCACAACCACACACACAACCACACATATACAACTACACACACAACCACACAGACAACCACAACCACACAGACAACCACAACCACAGACAACCACAACCACACCCATACCCACACAACCACAGCCGCACAACCACACACACAACCACAGCCACACACAGCCACACACACAACCACACACATACCCACAACCACACATACAACCACACACATAGACAACCACAACCACACACACACACAACCAAACACAACCACACACACACAACTACAACCACACATACAACCAAACACACCACACACAACACAACCACACACACAAACAACCACACACACAACCACACACAACCACATATCCACACAACCACAACTACACCCACAACCGCACCCACAACTGCACACACACAACCACACACAACCACACACACAGCCACACACACACAACCCCACACACAACCACACACACAACCCCCCCACACACACAACCACACACACAACCACAATCACACACACACAGCTATACACACAACCACACAGACAACCACAACCACACAGACAACCACAACCACAAACAACACAGACAACCACTCCCACAAAACCACCCACAACCACACACAACCACAAACACACAACCCCACACACACAACCCCACACACAATCACAACCACACACACAACCACAAACACACAACCATACATAATCACACACACATACACACAAACACACACACACAACCACACACCCATGCCACCACAACCACACACACACACAACCACACACACAATCACAACCACACACACAACCACAAACACACAACCACACATACAACCACACACACCCACAACCACACACAACCAGGCACACAGCCACACACACACACACACACACAACCAAATCCACACACACAACCACAACCACACACACAACCACACATACAAGCACACACACCACCAACCACACACAACACCTATACAACCACACACACACAACCCCACACACACAACCTCACACACAACCACACCCAATAACACACAACCACACACAACCACACACACAACCACACACACACAACCACATATATAACCACACACTGAACAACACACACACACCCACACAACCACACACACAACCAAACACACACAACCACAACCAATCACAACCACACACACACAACCGCACACACAACCACACACACACAACCACACACACAAAACCACACACACACAAAACCACACACACACACAACCACACATACAACCACACACACCACAACCAACCACACACACAACCACAACCAACCACACAACTGCACATACAACCAGACACACACAACCACACACACACAATACACAACCACACACAGCCACATACACAGCCACACACAACCACACACCCACACAACCAAACACATACAACCACGCACACAACCACGCACACAACCACACACACAGCCACACACACAACCACACACACAACCACACACACAACCATACCCACAACCACACCCACAACCACATACAACCAGAACCACACACATAACCACACAACCACACACACACACCCACACACAACCACAACCACACACACAACCACAACCACACACACAACCACACACAACCACAACCACATACAAACCACTACCACACACACACACAACCACAAAACCACACACACAAAACCACACACATACATCCACAACCACACACACAAGCACAACAACCACACACACAACCACAACCACACACACAACCACAACCATACCCACACAACCACACCCACAACCACACCCACACACAACCACACACACACAACCACATACACACCCACAACCACACACACAACCACATGCACAAACAGACAACCACAACCACATACAATCACACATACACACAACCACACACACACACACACAACCACACACACACAACCACAACTACACATACAACCAAACACACAACCACACACACAACCACACACAACCACACACAACCACACATCCACACACAACCACAATTACACTAACAACTGCACCCACAACTGCATACACACAACCACACACACAACCGCACACACACAACCCCACACAACCCTATACACACACAACCCCACACACACAACCCCCCCCCACACACACAACCACACACACACAACCACAACCACACACACAATCACAGACACAACCACACATACATACAAACAACCAGACACACACAACCACACAACCACACACCCACACCACCATAACCACACACACATACAACCACACACACAATCACAACCACACACAAAACCACAAGCATACAACCACACACACATATACAAATAACCACACACATACAACCACACAAACACACAACCACACATCCACAACCACACCCACACATACAACCACACCCACCCACAGCCACACACAACCAGGCACACAGCCATACACAAAACCACACACACACACAACCAAACCCACATACACAACCAAAACCACACACAACCACACACACCCCTAACCACACACAACACCTATACAACCACACACATACAACCCCACACACACAACCACACACACACAACCACACCCACACACAACCACACACAACCACAACCACACACACAACCACACACACAACCACACATAACCACAACCACACACAAACCACTACCACACACACACAAGCACAATCACACACACAACCACACACACAACCACAACCATACCCACACAACCACACCCACACAACCACACACACAAACAGACAACCACAACCACATACAACCACACATACACACAACCACACACAACCACACACACACAACCACAACCACACATACAACCAACCACACAAACACACACACACACACACAACCACACACACAACCACACATCCACACACAACCACAACTGCACTGACAACCGCACCCACAACTACACACACAAAACCACACACACACAACCACACACACACACAACCCCACATACACTCAACCCCACACACAACCCCACACACACAACCACACACAACCACACACACCCACAACCACACACAACGCCACACTCAACCACACACAACCACACACAACCACACCCACACAACCACACACACGCAACCACATATATAACCACACACACTGAACCACACACACCCAATCACACATCCACACACACAACCACAACCACACACACACAACCAAACACACACAACCACAACCAATCATAACCACACACACACAACCAAACACACACAACCACACAAACAACCAGGCACACAACCACACAACCACAACACACACACACAACCACACACACACACTACCACAACCACACTCACAACCACACATACAAGCACACCCACACACACAACCACACACACAACCACACACACACAACCACACACACACAACCACACACAACCACAACCACACATACCACAACCAACCACACACACACAACCACAACCAACCACACAACTGCACATACAACCAGACACACACAACCACATACACACAATACACAACCACACACAGCCACATACAGAGCAACCCACACAACCACATACACACCACACCCGCAACCACACACATAACCACAACCACATACACACAACCACACACACACCACACCCGCAACCACACACACAACCACACATTCACAACCACACCCCCACACAAGCACACACCCACAACCACAATCACACACCCATACCACCACATACCCACACAACCACACACATACAACCACAACCACGCACACAGCCATGCACACAACCACACACACAGCCACACACACAGCCAGATACAACCACACACACAACCACACCCACAACCACACCCACAACCACATACAACCAGAACCACACACACACACACAACCACACACACACACAACCACACACAACCACAACCACACACACAACCACAACCACACACACAACCACACACAACCACAACCACACACAAACCACTACCACACACACACAACCACAAAACCACACACACCACATACACAAAACCAAACACATACAACCACACACACAAGCACAACCACACACACAACCACACACACAACCACAACCATACCCACACAACCACACCCACAACCACACCCACACATACCCACAACCACACACACAAACAGACAACCACAACCACATACAACCACACATACACACAACCACACACACACAACCACAACCACATGTTGGAAGGCGGACCCCGGGGGAGTCGGAGAGACCACCCAGGGGGGCCCCCACACTGTATGAAGTAGCCGAGCGCTGCTGAGAAGCCTCCTAGGAGAGGTCCTTCTCCTACACCGTACTAGCACAGTAACACCACCACACTGGACTCGAGGATGTTTATCAAGACGAGCAATTCTTTATCAGCATTTAGGAAGTCACGGTTATCGATATATACAAGGGGGGATCGAGGGATCCGCAAGAGTCTCAAAGTCCTTGGTAGGGACGGGGTAGCGGGACAGTCTTTGGTAGCAGCTGGGTACGAGGGTACCTTAGGCCCAGTTCTTGATCCTCAAGCTGGGGGAACTCCGGGTCTCGGAGGGGTCGAGCCACGACGGCGTCAGCAGGGCTCTGACGATCAGTTCGTGGAGCTGGAGCCGCGACTAGGTCAGCAGGGCTCTTAAGGTGTTTCAGTTCAGCTCGAGCCACAACGACGTCAGCAGGGCTCTGGCGATCAGTCCGTGGAGCTTGAGCCGCGACTAGGTCAGCAGGGCTCTTAAGGTGTTTCAGCTCGAGCCGCGATAATGTCAGCAGGGCTCTGGGGGGAGGTTTCAGCGAGGTTGGGCCGCGACAGCGTCAGCAGGGCCCCGATGTTCCGTGAGGTTCCTTGTCTCAATAAGGTGGAGCCATGACGCAGTCAGCTGGGCTCGTGGTATAGTGTCAAGCAAGAGTTCTTCTCCATAGGGTCAGCCGCGATTCCATCAGCAGGGCTCTTGACTCCGGGATACAACTACTGTCCCATTGCGGGGTTGCCCCAGATATAGGTCTGGAGCCCTTTGATGTCCGGACCCTTGCGCCTGGGGGGCGGAGAGGCCGGGCTGGGAGAGGCCAGACGCCCAGCGGGAGAGGTGCCAGGCCCGGGGAGGCCGGAGGACAATCGCACCTAGGTGTTGAGGGACGGTGGGGGTCCAATCGAAACTCTCCTCCTCCGGGAGTGGTGAAGTGGCCACACACACAAGCACAACCACACACACAACCACACACAACCACAACCATACCCACACAACCACACCCACAACCACACCCACACACAACCACACACAACCACAACCACACACACAACCGTGTCATGGCGCCATTGGGCAAGCTCCGGGAGTGTGCCGAGAGAGGCGATCTCGTCCGGGGGGGGCACCGTGGATCTGGCATCGGTGTCCGCTTCTTCCTCGCTGGAGGCAGGTGGTGGCACGGGCCCCTCGGGCTCGACGGTGTCGGCGGCCATGGACGAACGGGGGGCCTGGGCGGCCATGGACCGGGTGGTGGCGCAGGCCCATTCGGGTAGTCCTAGCATTCGGAGATGCTCTCACCGCTCCACTTGAGCCCAGGGGGAACTCTCGAGGTCGTTCCCCAGGAGGCAGTCCACCGGAGCGTCGTCGCAGACAGTCACCTTCAGCATGCCCGTCACCCCTCCCCATTCGAAGGGAATCTGGGCCATCTGGCACATGCTCTCGCTGTTGTTGGCCGTCTGGACGGGGCATAGCACATTCGGCAGGATCTGTTCGGGGGCCACCAGGTGGCAGCGGACAGCGGTGACACTGGCTCCGGTGTCACGGAGGGCTTCGGCCCGTCGTCCATTGATAGTGACCCACTGTTGGTACTTCTGGGTGTTGCTCGGGATGGGTGTTCGGGGCACCATTTCTCGGCTGCCCAGGCAGACCAGGGACATGGCCGCCGGCTCCCACTCAGTGGACTCCCCGTCAAGGGGTTCTTCCTCTTCCTCCCCTTCTCCCAGGGCGGCAGCCGCTAGTTGTCGGGGCGGGGGCCCGCTGGTCCCACTTCGTCGGTTCCGGGGGCAGGCAGGGTCGCTGGCATAGTGTCCTGGTTGTTGGCAGCCGTAGCAGGTTATCGTGGGCCGTGGGCCGGTTTTGGCTGGCGTCGTCCCTCTTTGGGCTAGGTTCGGGGAGGTGTGTTGCTGAGGCGGCCCCCGAGGCGGACTCCGGGGCGGCCCGGCTGGGATGTCTCGATTCCTGTTCGACCCTCCTCCCCCGCCGCGCTGGCGGGGGGTCCGGTGGGGTTTCGCTGGTACTCCCCCATCGAGCTCCGGGGGACTCGGGTGTTGACCCATCGATCGGCCTCGGCGGCGAGCTTCCGCAGCTTGGTCAGCTTGCTGTCGAGGAGGTGTTGTCTTAGCTCCACGAAGCAGTTGTTGGAGAGGTGTTCCCAAATAATGAGGTCGACCAGCTGCCCGTAGGTGGTGACCTTGCTCCCCTTGATCCAACCTTCCAGGGCCCTGCTGAAAAAGTCAACGTACTCTACCCACATGGTACCGGGAATTTTCTTGCAGTCTCTGAAACGCTGGCGGTACATTTCCGCGGTTAGTCGATAGCGGGTGAGCAGGGCCTCCTTCATATGGTCGTACGAGGTCATCACCTCTTCCGGGAGCTGGAGTAGGGTGTCTCGGCCCTCGCTAAGGAACCGACACCATAGGCCGGCACCCCAATCCTTCCGGGGTACCCGATGGGAGGTCATGGCCACCTCGTACGCCTTAAACCACTGCTGGATGTCGTCATTTTTATAGTACTCCTTGACGACATCTTTGGGAATATGGACCTTGGCTTCGGTGGGCGGCAGAGCGTCTCTATTGCCGGGGGTGCCGGTCTCCCCCTTCTGGGCCTTGAGCTCGAGTTCTTTGAGGCCCCGCTCGTGTTTGAGGGTCAGCCTTTTCTCCTCCAGCTCTCGATGCCGCTTCTTCTCCTCTATCTCCTCTTGTAGCCGTAGCTGTTCCATGGCCAATTTCTTTTCGGCCAGCAGGAGTTCGCCGTCCAGCCGAAGTCGTGCGAGCTCTAGCTCATGGGTCCGGACCTTCTCCCGCTCTCGTATTTCTTCCGCGGAGAGGCCGGTTTCCAGGCTGTTTCTCCCTCCGTTCGCTGGGGTCGGTGCTGGTGGCGTGGCTGCATTCAGGGGCAGGGGACCTACACTCTGGGAGGGACCCGCCTCGGACTCTATCCAGGTTCTCAAGGCTTTCTGCATCTCTTCCTTGGTACCTAGGCCGGTGGTTGCAATGCCCTTGTCCTTGCAGAACTGTTTTAACTCTTTGTGCGTGTACTCTTCCAATCGTTCTGGTTGGAACTCCATGGTCGCGGTGGTTTCCTGGTTGCTCATGGTCTCTGTTCGTCTGGATGGATAGCGAGTGGGTTACTTGCTTGTACGATCTGCGTTCGGCTCGGATCCCGTCGCTGGCCACCAAATGTTGGAAGGCGGACCCCGGGGGAGTCGGAGAGACCACCCAGGAGGGCCCCCACACTGTATGAAGTAGCCGAGCGCTGCTGAGAAGCCTCCTAGGAGAGGTCCTTCTCCTACACCGTACTAGCACAGTAACACCACCACACTGGACTCGAGGATGTTTATCAAGGCGAGCAATTCTTTATCAGCATTTAGGAAGTTACGGTTATCGATATATACAAGGGGGGATCGAGGGATCCGCAAGAGTCTCAAAGTCTTTGGTAGGGACGGGGTAGCGGGACAGTCTTTGGTAGCAGCTGGGTACGAGGGTACCTTAGGCCCAGTTCTTGATCCTCAAGCTGGGGGAACTCCGGGTCTCAGAGGGGTCGAGCCGCGACGGCGTCAGCAGGGCTCTGACGATCAGTTTGTGGAGCTGGAGCCGCGACTGGGTCAGCAGGGCTCTTAAGGTGTTTCAGTTCAGCTCGAGCCGCGACGAGGTCAGCAGGGCTCTGGCGATCAGTTCGTGGAGCTTGAGCCGTGACTAGGTCAGCAGGGCTCTTAAGGTGTTTCAGCTCGAGCCGCGACGACGTCAGCAGGGCTCTGGGGGGAGGTTTCAGCGAGGTTGGGCCGCGACAGCGTCAGCAGGGCCCCGATGTTCCGTGAGGTTCCTTGTCTCAATAAGGTGGAGCCGCGACACAGTCAGCTGGGCTCGTGGTATAGTGTCAAGCAAGAGTTCTTCTCCGTAGGGTCAGCCGCGATTCCATCAGCAGGGCTCTTGACTCCGGGATACAACTACTGTCCCATTGCGGGGTTGCCCCAGATATAGGTCTGGAGCCCTTTGATGTCCGGACCCTTGCGCCTGGGGGGGCGGAGAGGCCGGGCTGGGAGAGGCCAGACGCCCAGCGGGAGAGGCGCCAGGCCCGGGGAGGCCGGAGGACGATCGCACCTAGGTGTTGAGGGACGGTGGGGGTCCCATCGAAACTCTCCTCCTCCGGGAGTGGTGAAGTGGCCATGCGGTGCCCCCTGGCCAGATCTTGGTGCCTCGATGTCGGGGCTTTGCTGGGGCCGAGGCCGGAGGGAGCCGGGCTGCGTGGGCTGGTGCGTGGAGCAAGCATGGGAGGGACCCCGAAGGGATGAGGGGTCCCTGTGCAGCCTGGAAAAGGGGGCCGCTGAGGCGGGTGTAGGAAAACGGGTACAATCCAAAGGGGGCCTCGAAGGGAGGAGGGGTCCCTGGCGGCCTGAGAGGGCGGCCCATGTAGGCCGGTGCGGGGGACGAGCACAATCCAAGAGGGTTAAGACCACGCCACGAGGCCGGGTCCAACACCACACATACAACCAAACACACAACCACACAACCACAACCACACACACAACCACACACAACCACACCCAACCACACATCCACACAACCACAACTGCACTGACAACCGCACCCACAATTGCACACACAGCACCACATACACACAACCACACACACACACACCCACACAACCCCACACACACAACCCCACACACAACCCCACACACACACACAACCACACACACAACCACAACCACACACACAACCACAACCACACACACACAACTACACACACAACCACACAGACAACCACAACCACACAGCCAACCACAACCACAAACAACCACAACCACACCCATACCCACACAACCACATCCACACAACCACACACACACACAACCACACACACACAACCACAACCACACACACGCAACCACACAGACAACCACAACCACAGACAACCACACAGACAACCACAACCACACCCACACCCATACCCACACAACCACATCCACACAACCACACACACACACAACCACACACACACAACCACACACAACCACACAAATACACAACCACAAACACACAACCACAAACACACAACCACAAACACACAACCACACACAACCATACACACCCACAACCGCACCCACACACAACCACACATACAACCACAATCCCACACAACCACACATACAACCACACACACAACCACACATACAACCACAAACACAATCACACACACACACAACCACACATACAACCATACACAACCACACACACACAACCACACACACAATCACATCCAACCACATATCTACACACACAACCTCACACACAACCACACCCAACAACACACAACCACACACAACCACACCCACACAACCACACACACACAACCACACATATAACCACACACACTGAACAACACACACACAAAAACACGATCATACATACATCCAAACACACACAACCACAACCAATCACAACCACACACACACAACCGCACACACACAACCACACACACACAACCACAAACACAACCAGGCACACAACCACACAACCACACACACAACCAGACACACACAACCACACACACAACCACACATACAACCACACACACCACAACCAACCACACACACAACCACAACCAACCACACAACTGCACATACAACCAGACACACACAACCACACACACACAATACACAACCACACACAGCCACATACACAGCCACACACACAACCACACACACACCACCCCCGCAACCACCCCCACACAACCACACACACACAACCACACACACACCACACCCGCAACTACACACACAACCACACACACACAACCACACCCCCACACAACCACACACCCACAACCACACATCCACACAACCACACACATACAACCACGCACACAACCACGCACACAACCACACACACAGCCACACACGCAGCCACACCCACAACCACATACAACCAGAACCACACACATAACCACACAACCACACACACAACCACACCCACACACAACCACAACCACACACACAACCACAACCACACACACAACCACAACCACATACAAACCACTACCACACACACACACAACCACAACACCACACACACCACACACACAAAACCACACACATACAACCACAACCACACACACAAGCACAACAACCACACACACAACCACATACACAACCACACCCACACACAACCACACACACACACACACAACCACATACACACCCACAACCACACACACAAGCACACGCACAAACAGACAACCAGAACCACATACAATCACACATACACACAACCACACACACACAACCACACACACACAACCACAACCACACATACAACCAAACACACAACCACACACACAACCACACACACAACCACACACAACAACACACAACCACACACAACCACACATCCACACACAACCACAATTGCACTGACAACTGCACCCACAACTGCATACACACAACCATACATACAACCACACACACACAACCCCACACAACCCCACACACACACAACCACACACACACAACCACAACCACACACACAATCACAAACACAACCACCCATACATACAAACAACCACACACACAACCACACACACACACCACCACAACCACACACACATACAACCACACACACAATCACAACCACACACACAATCACAAACACACAACCACACACACATATACAAATAACCACACACATACAACCACACAAACACACAACCACATACCCACAACCACACCCACACATACAACCACACCCACCCACAACCACACACAACCAGGCACACAGCCACACACAAAACCACACACACACACAACCAAACCCACACACAACCACACATACAACCACACACACTCCCAACCACACACAACACCTATACAACCACACACACACAACCCCACACACACAACCACACACACACAACCACACCCACACACAACCACAACCACACACACAACCACACACACAACCACACATAACCACAACCACACACAAACCACTACCACACACACACAACCACAAAACCACACACACACCAAACACACAAAACCACACACATACAACCACACACAAGCACAATCACACACACAACCACACACACACAGCCACAACCATACCCACACAACCACAACCACACAAACACACACACAACCACACTCAACCAAACACACACCCACAACCACATACACACCCACAACCACACACACAACCACACACACAAACAGACCACCACAACCACATACAACCACACATACACACAACCACACACACACAACCACAACCACACATACAACCAAACACACAACCACACACACACACACAACCACACATACAACCACACATCCACACACAACCACAACTGCACTGACAACCGCACCCACAACTGCACACACAAAACCACACACACACAACCACACTTACACAACCCCACACAACCCCACATACACTCAACCCCACACACAACCCCACACACCCACAACCACACACAACGCCACACTCAACCACACACAACCACACCCACACAACCACACACACACAACCACATATATAACCACACACACTGAACCACACACACCCAACCACACAACCACACACACAACCACAGCCACACACACAACCAAACACACACAACCACAACCAATCACAACCACACACACAACCACACACACACAACCACACAAACAACCAGGCACACAACCACAACCACACACACAACCACACACACCCACACTACCACAACCACACACACAACCACACCCACACACAACCACACACACAACCACACACACAACCACACACACACACAACCACACACAACCACAACCACACATACCACAACCAACCACACACACACACACAACCACAACCAACCACACAACTGCACATACAACCAGACACACACAACCACATACACGCAATGTTATGTTATGTTAATGGGTGACTTGTATAGCACACGGCTACTCCAAGGAGTGTCCCGGCGCTTTCTGACCCATTACTGAGAAAAGAAAAAAAAGACAACAGAAACATAACAGAATTACTGATTAAAAAGCCAGGTTTTCAAGGCCTTTCTAAAGGCAAACAGGTTGGGAATACGACGGAGATCAACAGGAAGGGAGTTCCATAGTTTGGGAGCGAGATATTTAAAGGAACGTCCACCAATTCTGACTTTCCTAATGGGAGGCACCATTGCCAGGCCAAGATTTTCCGACCGGAGAGATCTGGAGGGTTTGTAAAAAGAAAGCCGTTTCTGAATGTAGGAGGCCCCCACCAAATGGAGTGCCTTATGGGCCAGTGTAAGAGCTTTGAATGTGATTCGCTTCTTGATCGGAAGCCAGTGAAGGGAGGAAAGCAACTCAGATGATCTGGCTTGCCGGGGTAGGCCGAAGATGGCTCTTGCCGCTGAATTATGTACAACCTGGAGTTTATGCAAGAGATAGTCCGGCAAACCCAGGTAGAGGACATTCGAATAATCAAGCCTGGAACAGATCAGAGCTTGTACTGTCAGCTTCCTGTGGGCTAAAGGGAGCAAAGGAAGGAATTTACGCATCATTTTAAGTAGACCAAAACAGGTACCCGTGAGACCTGTGATCTGTGTTTTCAGAGCCAGGGTGTTATCGATTTTGACCCCAAGGTTTTTAGCGACCAAAGAGGAAGAGGAAGGGGGGGACATGCAAACCGGCCACCATTCCTGCCAGGGCGGTTCTGCCTGACAGCCGAAGAAGAGCACCTCGGATTTATCAGGGTTGCACTTAAGGCTGCTCCGCTGAAACCAGTTGAAGACAGCCCCAAGGCAGCCACGGATGCTCCCCCCGTCAAACTCCATGCCCTTCTTACAGGTGAAGAGGAGCTGGGTGTCGTCAGCGTATGATATGATCTGGGCACCCATCGACTCCGCCAGTATCGCCAATGGAGTCATGAAGATGTTAAAAAGGGTCGGGCTCAGCACCGACCCTTGTGGGACTCCGACATTCATAGGCGGCACCTCGGCGGAGTACGGGGGGGCCCAGACCACTTGTCGACGACCCGCTAGGTAAGATCTCAGCCAGCTCAACACCGTCCCTCTGAGACCGATCTCGTGAAGTCTTCTCAAGAGGGCCTCATGCGGGACGGTGTCGAAGGCCGCCGACAGATCCAACATCACCAGCATTGCTCTTCCTCCTGAGTCGAGAACTTCCTTAATGGCTTCATTAACTTCCAAAAGAGCGGTCTCCGTGCTCAAGTTGGAGCGGAAGCCAGATTGGGTAGAGTGGAGTAACCCATGGTCTTCAAGGAAGGAAGAAAGCACAGAGTGGACGTGCTTCTCGACGATCTTAGCCAAGCTGGGCAGGAGAGAAATGGGCCTATAGTTAGCATGTATCTCTGGGTCAAGGCCTGGTTTTTTAAGAAGGGGAACGACCATTGCCTTCTTCCAGGCTGGCGGAACAATGCCGCTGGACAAAGATAGGTTCAAAACAGGAGAGATTAAGGAATTCAGAATCTTGGCAGTCCTGGCTAAAAAGCTCGCCGGGCATGGATCGAGCGGAGAGCCAGATTTAATCCTGAGTAAAAGATCCAGAGAATTAGATTCCAATAAAGGAGGAAACTCCGATAAAATGGGGCAAGAATCAGGAGGTAAAGTCATCAAAATGGAGTCATGCACTGAAGCACTTGGGGCAGCTGGAGGAAAAGATTCTTGAATCAATTTGATTTTCGTATTAAAGAAAGTGGCCAGCTCCTTTACCCAAGATTCGGAGAACTTATGCTGGACTATGCTAGATTTAGGAGAGATAAACTCTTTAACAATGGTAAAAATTTCTTTGCTGGAATTTGAAGCAGACTCAATTCTATTTGCAAAATAGTTCTTTTTGGCCTCAAGAATGTCAGAGTGGTAAGATTTAATAGAAAGTTTATAGGCAGACTTAGCTTCTTGGTCATATTGCTTCCGCCAGAGTCTTTCGGCTAACTTACAGTTACGCCGTGCCAGAGCAAGTGACTTAGAGAACCAAGGAGCCGAACTGCGCTTGACAGATGAAGAGGGGGTATAAAGAGGAGCAAGATCATCAAGCCTTCCAACTAACCATTCCTGGAAAGTTTCAAGGTCCCTCTCCAGATGGCCGGATAGGATACAGGGATATTCGTGAAGCGCTTGAGCAAGATTCTCAAGGGTGATTTTATGCAAAGGTCGTCTGGGGTGCCTAAGGTGGTCTGGGTTAGTATAAGATGTTTTACTTCTGCCCTGAATTAAAAAACTAATCAAAGAATGGTCGGACCAGAGAACAGGGGTGGGACGGGACATAATAAGGGGAAAGGTGGAGAACACTTGGTCAAGCGTGTGGCCCTTATCATGAGTCGCACTTGAGATGTAAGGAGTTAGACCAAGAGGAACAGTGATGTCCTTGATTTTGACCGCTTCACTGTCCAACTCAACGTCCATATGGATGTTAAAGTCCCCTAACATTATGCAGTTTTCCACCTTCAAGCAAAGAGCAGTAATAGCAGATTGAAGGTCGTCAAAGAAGGAACCCCGCAGACCCGGAGGTCGGTAGACCAAAAGCCCAGAAAAAGATTGATGCGGGGAGAGTGCAATGGAAAAGGCGAGGGATTCGCAGCCAGAAATAGGCTGAGATGGGATAATTGTGCAGGCAAAAGATCTAAGAACTGCAAGTGCAACCCCACCACCTTTACCCACTGTCCTATCCTGTCTGTAAACAATATACTCTGGCGGAAAGGCTGCCGCGATGTCAGGATTAGACGACTCACAGAGCCATGTTTCTGTGAGCAAGAGACAGAGTGGGTTCTCCGAGGTAAGTAACTCAAAGATGTCCAAAGCATGCCTATGTAAAGAACGGGTGTTAAGCAATAAGCACTTAAACTGTTTGGGAGGGAGCGGACGGGAACCCTCAGAAGCCCGATATATGTTGGGATACCATCCACACCCTGGACAGCAGCATTTACCTTTGAATCGGCCGGGAAAGATGTACCGACAGGTAGCGGTATTAAGGTTAAGTGAGAGTAGATCCGCTGCAGAGTAGGAAAGCCTATGGCCAGAGCCAGCCGCCGCGCGGTCCGCTGCCGTGTCGCGGACGGGCGCAGACGGGCAGGACTCTGGCACGACTCGCCGGCGCAAACGGGCAGGACTCTGGCACGACTTCGGCGCAGATCCGGCGCGCCTGCTGATCGCATCCGCTGCGCGGAGTCATCCCTGCCCGTTTTTATAGTGCTCTCAATGGCGTCCCCAACCCAGCCCAACCCAAGATGGCCGCCAAAAACCGGCGTCCGGTGCTCTCAGCCGAGAGCAGGACCGGCACAGCAGGACAGGTAAGAGTAGACTTCTGGGTGCTGCTAGGCGCTGGGGGGTCTCAGCACACCTCTAAGATCAGGTGTGGGGCAAAAACGAGTACAAATACAAACGCAATAAAAACGAGTTACAAGCGATTTAAAAACACAGGGACAGACAGGAGACCTCCCGGCTTCCGCCTCAGGAGGGAAAAAGGTGCGTGCAGTGTCAGAATACACAACCACACACAGCCACATACAGAGCAACACACATAACCACACACACACACCACACCTGCAACCACACACATAACCACAACCACATACACACAACCACACACACACCACACCCGCAACCACACACACAACCACACACACAACCACACCCCCACACAAGCACACACCCACAACCACAATCACACACCCATACCACCACACACCCACACAACCATACACATACAACCACAACCACGCACACAGCCATGCACACAACCACACACACAGCCACACACACAGCCACATACAACCACACACGCAACCACACCCACAACCACACCCACAACCACACACAACCAGAACCACACACACACAACCACACCCACACACAACCACAACCACACACAAACCACTACCACACACACACAACCACAAAACCACACACACACCACATACACAAAACCAAACACATACAACCACACACACAAGCACAACCACACACACAACCACACACACAACCACACCCATACCCACACAACCACACACACAACCACACCCACACACAACCACACACACACCCACAACCACACACACAAACAGACAACCACAACCACATACAACCACACATACACACAACCACACACAACCACACACACACAACCACAACCACACATACAACCAAACACATAACCACACAACCACAACCACACACACAACCACAAACAACCACCCATCCACACACAACCACAACTGCACTGACAACCGCACCCACAACTGCACACACAGCACCACACACACACAACCACACACACACAACCCCACACACACACAACCCCACACACACACCCAACCACACACACAACCACAACCACAAACACAACCACAACCACAAACACACACAACTACACACACAACCACACAGACAACCACAACCACACAGCCAACCACAATCTCAGACAACCACACAGACAACCACAACCACACCCATACCCACACAACCACATCCACACAACCACACACACAACCACACACACAACCCCCCCCACACACACAACCACACACACACAACCACAACCACACACACACAACCACACAGACAACCACAACCACACAGACAACCACAACCACAGACAACCACACAGACAACCACAACCACACCCACACCCATACCCACACAACCACATCCACACAACCACACACACACACAACCACACACACACAACCACACAAATACACAACCACAAATACACAACCACAAACACACAACCACAAACACACAACCACAAACACACAACCACACACACACAACCACACATAACCATACACACCCACAAGCGCACCCACACACAAACACACATACAACCACAACCCCACACAACCACACATACAACCACACACACACAACCACACATACAACCACACACACAACCACACACACACACAACCACACACACACAACCACACATACAACCCTACACAACCACACACACACAACCACACACACAACCACACACACAATCACATCCAACCACACATCCACACACACAACCGCACCCACAACCGCACCCACAACTGCACACACAACCCCACACACACAACCCCACACACACACAACCCCACACACAACCCCCTGCACAATCCCCCACACACACAACCCCACACACAACCCCATACACACAACCACAACCAAACACAACCAAAACCAAACACAACCACAACCACACACACAACCACACACAAAACCACACACACACAACCAAACCCACACACACAACCACACATACAACCAAACCTACACACACACACAACCAAACCCACACACAACCACACACACTCATCCAACCACATACAACACCTACACAAACACACACACACAACCCTACATACACAACCTCACATACAACCACACCCAACCACGCACACCCACAACCACACACACACAGCCCCACACACACACAGCCACACACACAGCCACACCCAACCACACCCAACCACACCCACACAACCACACCCACACAACCACACACAAACAACCACACACACACAACCACACATATAACCAAACACACAACCACACACACTCAACCACACACACAACCACACATACAACCACACACACAGCTACACCCACAACCACACACAGCCACACCCACAGCCACACCCACAACCACACACACACAACCATAACCAATCACAACCACACAACCACACACACACAACCACACACACACACACACACACAACCACACACACAACCACACATACAACCACAACCACATACAATCACACACACACAACCACACACACAACCATACACACAACCACACACACAAGCACACACACAACCCCAGACACACACAACCAGACACACAACCAATCACACAACTGCACATACAACCAGACACACAACCACAACCACACACAAACACAAACACAATACACAACCACACACAGCCACATACACAGCCACAAACACAACCACACACACACAACCACACACACAAACACAACCACACACACAACCTCATACACACCACACCTGCAACCACACACACAACCACAACCACACACACACAACCACACCCCCACCCCATACAAGCACACATCCACAAGCACATACACACACACACAACCACACACACACAACCGCACACAACCACACACCCATACCACCACACACCCAAACAACCACACACATACAACCACAACCATGCACACAACCACACACGCAACCACACACAACCAGAACCACACACACAATCACACACACACAACCACACACACAACCCTACACACACAAACCCACACACAAACCCATACACAACCCCACACACACAACCCCCCCACGCACACAACCCCACACACACATGACCACACACACAACCACACACACACATACAACCACACACACACACAACCACACACACAAACAAGCACACAACCACACACAAAACAAGACACAAACAACCAAGCCCACACACAACCAAGCCCACACACAACCACATATACAACCACACACACCCAATCACACACAACCTCACACACAACCACACACAACCACACACACACAACCTCACACACAACCACAACCACACACAAAACCACACACCCAACCACACCCACACAACCACACCCACACACCCACACGCACAACCACACATATAACCACACACACAACCACACACAATGAACCACACCCACACCCACACAACCATACACACACAACCACACCCACACACACACACACACACAACCACACACACAACCACAACCACATACAACCACACACACACAACCACAACCACACACACAACCACACATGCAACCACACATACAACCACACACACACACAACCACACACAACCACACACACAACCACACACACAAGCACACACAACCCCAGACACACACAACCACACACACAACCAACCACACACACAACCACACACAACCACACAACTGCACATACAACCAGACACACAACCACAACCACACACACACACACACACAATACACAACCACACACAGCCACATACACAGCCAAAAACACAACCACTCACACACAACCACACACACAACCACAACCACACACACAACCTCATACACACCACACCCGCAACCACACACACAACCACAACCACACACACAACCACACCCCCACCCAATACAAGCACACACCCACAAGCACATACACACACACACAACCACACACACAACCACACACACAACCACACTACCACACCACCACACACCCACACAACCACACACATACAATAACACCATGCACACAACCACACACGCAACCACACACAACCAGAACCACACATACAATCACACACACACAACCACACACACAACCCCACACACACAACCCCACACACAAACCCACACACAACCCCCCACACACACACACCCCACACACACCCCCCCACACACCCCCCCCCACACACAACCACACACATAACCACACACACATACAACCACACACACACAACCACACACACAACCAAGCACACAACCACACACAAAACAAGACACACACAACCAAGCCCACACACAACCAGACACACAACCACAACCACACACACAAACACACACACAATATACAACCACACACAGCCACATACACAGCCACACACACACAACCACACCCACAACCACACACACAACCACAACCACACACACAACCATATACACACCACACCCGCAACCACACACACAACCACAACCACAACCACAACCATACACACAGCCACACCCGCAACCACACACAGCCACACCAACAACCACACACACAACCACAACCACATACACACAACCACACACACACAACCACAACCAATCACAACCACACCCACACCCATACAACCACACACACACAACAACAACCACACACACACACAACCAGGCACACACAACCACACACACATACAACCACATACACACAACCACACAAATACACAACCACAAACACACAACCACACACACAACCACACACAACCATACACACCCACAACCACACCCACACACAACCACACAAACAACCACAACCCCACACAACCACAACCACACATACAACCACACCCACACAGCCACATATACAACCACACACACAACCACACACACACACAACCACACACACAACCACACACAACCACACATACAACCATATACAACCACACACACATAACCACACACACACAACCACATACACAACCACACCTAACCACACACACAACCTCAACCACACCCACAACTGCACCCAACACTGCACACATAACCCCACACACACAAACCCACACACAACCACACACAACCACTCATACAACCACACACAAAACCACACACACACACAACCAAACCCACACACACAACCACAAATACAACCACACACATACCCATACCACACAGAACACCTACACAACCACACTTACACACACAACCAAACCCACACACACACAACCAAACCCACACACAACCACACACACAATCACACACACACACCCAACCACATACAACACCTACACAACCAAACCCACACACAACCTCACACACAACCACACACAACCACACACACCCACAACCACACACACCCACAACCACACACATACAACCCCACACACACTCAGCCACACACACATCCACACCCAACCACACCCACACAACCACACACACACAACCACACACACACAACCACAAACACAACCACACACACAACCACACATATAACCACACACACAACCACACACACTCAACCACACACACAACCACACACACAACCATACACACAGCCACACCTGCAACCACACACAGCCACACCCACAACCACACCCACAACCACACACACTCAACCACACACACAACCACACACACAACCATACACACAGCCACACCTGCAACCACACACAGCCACACCCACAACCACACACACAACCACAACCACACACACAACCACACCCCCACCCAATACAAGCACACACCCACAAGCACATACACATACACACAACCACACACACACAACCACACACACAACCACACTACTAGGGGTGGGCGGAATTTGCGGAATTAACCTTCGCAAATTATCGCGAGAATGTTTAAAATTATCGCAAACAAGCAGAAATATCGCAAAGATGCGGAAGTTTTTTTCCGGCATGTTCGCGAGATTTTCTGCATGGTTGCGGGTCGCCAACTTACCCATGTGGTTGCTTGCGGGCGCGGCCATCTTGTTTTGAGTTGTTCTCGCGGTGCATGATCGCGAGAAGAAAGACGTGATCGCGCGACGCATGACGTCACTGCGGGCGCGAACTGTCGCGAGACAGCGCAAATGGCTAAAAACAATACAACATCTCATGGAGAACGCGACCGGATCAAGAAAACTTGTCGGCGAACGCAGGGATTCAGGTAAGGCGATCGCGCGCGCGCGAGAATGTATCATTTTACAGCGCGAGCAAGAAACAAATTATCGCCAAGCTGCGGAAACCGGAATTTTTGACATTTTCGCGCTCTCCGCGGAACGCAAAAATGTCAAATTATCGCAATTTCCGCGAACGGAACGAAATTTTTGCCCAGGCCTACACACTACCACACCACCACACACCCACACAACCACACACATACAATAACACCATGCACACAACCACACACGCAACCACACACAACCAGAACCACACACACAATCACACACACACAACCACACACACAACCCCACACACACAACCCCACACACAAACCCACACACAACCCCACACACACACACACCCCACACACACACCCCCACACACACCCCCCCACACACAACCACACACATAACCACACACACATACAACCACACACACAACCACACACACAACCAAGCACACAACCACACACAAAACAAGACACACACAACCAAGCCCACACACAACCAGACACACAACCACAACCACACACACAAACACACACACAATATACAACCACACACAGCCACATACACAGCCACACACACACAACCACACCCACAACCACACACACAACCACAACCACACACACAACCATATACACACCACACCCGCAACCACACACACAACCACAACCACAACCACAACCATACACACAGCCACACCCGCAACCACACACAGCCACACCCACAACCACACACACAACCACAACCACATACACACAACCACACACACACAACCACAACCAATCACAACCACACCCACACCCATACAACCACACACACACAACAACAACCACACACACACACAACCAGGCACACACAACCACACACACATACAACCACATACACACAACCACACAAATACACAACCACAAACACACAACCACACACACACAACCACACACAACCATACACACCCACAACCACACCCACACACAACCACACAAACAACCACAACCCCACACAACCACAACCACACATACAACCACACCCACACAGCCACATATACAACCACACACACAACCACACACACACACAACCACACACACAACCACACACAACCACACATACAACCATATACAACCACACACACATAACCACACACACACAACCACATACACAACCACACCTAACCACACACACAACCTCAACCACACCCACAACTGCACCCAACACTGCACACATAACCCCACACACACAAACCCACACACAACCACACACAACCACTCATACAACCACACACAAAACCACACACACACACAACCAAACCCACACACACAACCACAAATACAACCACACACATACCCATACCACACAGAACACCTACACAACCACACTTACACACACAACCAAACCCACACACACACAACCAAACCCACACACAACCACACACACAATCACACACACACACCCAACCACATACAACACCTACACAACCAAACCCACACACAACCTCACACACAACCACACACAACCACACACACCCACAACCACACACACCCACAACCACACACATACAACCCCACACACACACAGCCACACACACATCCACACCCAACCACACCCACACAACCACACACACAACCACACACACACAACCACAAACACAACCACACACACAACCACACATATAACCACACACACAACCACACACACTCAACCACACACACAACCACACACACAACCATACACACAGCCACACCTGCAACCACACACAGCCACACCCACAACCACACCCACAACCACACACACTCAACCACACACACAACCACACACACAACCATACACACAGCCACACCTGCAACCACACACAGCCACACCCACAACCACACACACAACCACAACCACACACACAACCACACACACACAACCACACACACACAACCACAACCAATCACAACCACACCCACACCCATACAACCACACGCACACAACCACAAGCACACACCCACAGACACACAACCACACACACAACCAGGCCCACACAACCACACACAACCACACACACACAACCACACACACCCACACACACAACCACACACACAACCCCAGACACACACAACCACACACACAACCAACCACACAACTGCACATACAACCAGACACACAACCACAACCACACACACACAAACACACACACACAATATACAACCACACATAGCCACATACACAGCCACACACACAACCACACCCACAACCACACACACAACCACAACCACACACACAACCACATATACACCACACACACAACCACAACCACACACACACAACCACACCCCCACCCCCATACAAGCACACACCCACAAGCACATACACACACAACCACACACACAGAACCACACACACAACCACACACCCACACCACCACACAACCACACACATACAACCACAACCATGCACACAACCACACACACAGCCACACACAGCTAGAAACACAGCCACACACTCAGCCACACACGCAACCACACACAACCAAAACCACACACACGCACAATCACACACACACAACCACACACATACAACCCCACACACACAACCACACACACAACCACCCACACACAACCACACCCCCACACAAGCACACACCCACAACCACAATCACACACCCACACCACCACACACCCACACAACCACACACATATAACCACAACCACACACACAACCACACACACAGCCACACACACAGCAACACACGCAACCATACCCACAACCACACCCACAACCACACCCACAACCACACACAACCAGAACCACACACACACAACCACACAACCACACACACACACAACCACACCCACACACAACCACACACAACCACAATGACACACACAACCACACACACAACCACACACAACCACAACAACACACACACCACTACCACACACACACCCACAACCACACACACACCCACAACCACACACACAACCACACACAAACAACCACAACCACACACACCCACAACCACACACACAACCACACATACAACCACACATACAACCACACCCACACACATACACTCAACCACACACACAACCACACACACACCACACACAAAACCACACACATACAACCACACACACAAGCACAACCACAGACACAACCACACACACAACCACAACCATACCCACACAACCGAACACACACAACCACACACACACCCACAACCACACACACAACCACACACACAACCACACATACAACCACACACACAACCACATACACAACCACACACACAACCCCAAACACACACAACCACACACAACCACAACCACACATACCACAACCAATCACACACACACAACCACAACCAACCACACAACTGCACATACAACCAGACACACACAACCACACACAGCCACATACAGAGCAACACACACAACCACACACACCACACCCACAACCACACTCACAAACACAACCACACACACACAACCACACACACACCCTACCCGCAACCACACACACAACCACACACACACAACCCCACCCCCACACAAGCACACACCCACAACCACAATCACACACCCACACCACCACATACCCACACAACCACACACATACAACCACAACCACGCACACAACCACACACGCAGCCACACACACAGCCACACACACAGCCACACACACAGCCACACATGCAACCACACCCACAACCACACCCACAACCACACACAACCAGAACCACACACACACACAACCACACACATACAACCACACCCACACACAACCACACACAACCACAACCACACACACAACCACACACAAACCACAACCACACACACACCCACAACCACACACACACCCACAACCACACACACAACCACACACACAACCACAACCACACACAACCACACACATAACCACACATACAACCACACATACAACCACAACCACACACATACACTCAACCACACACACAACCACACACACCACACACATACAACCACAACCACACACACAAGCACAACCATACACACAACCACACACACAACCACAACCATACCCACACAACCACACCCACACAACCACACAACCACACACACACAACTACACACACACCCACAACCACACACACACACACCCACAACCACACACACACCCACAACCACAAACACAACCACAACCACACACACAGACAACCACAACCACACATACACACAACCACACACACACAACCACACACAAATACACACACAACCACAACCACACATACAACCAAACACACAACCACACAACCACACACACACACACAACTACACACACAACCACAACTGCACTGACAACTGCACCCACAACTGCGCACACAAAACCACACTCACACAACCACACACACAACCACCCCACACACACAACCCCACACACAACCCCACACACACAACCCCCCACACACACAACCACACACACAACTACACACACAAACACACAGACAACCACAACCACACCCATACCCATACAACCACATCCACACAACCCCACACACACACAACCCCCCCACACACACAACCACACAGACAACCACAACCACACAGACAACCACAACCACAGACAACCACACAGACAACCACAACCACACCCACACCCATATCCACACAACCACATCCACACAACCACACACACAACCCCACACACACCCACAACCACACACACAACCACAACCACACACAAACAACCATACAACCACACACACACACAACCACAACCACACACACACAACCACACACACAACCAGGCACACACAACCACACACAACCACAACCACACATGCAACCACACACACACACAACCACACACAACCACACACACAACCACACACACAACCCCAGACACACACAACCACACACACAACCAACCACACACACACAACCACAACCAACCACACAACTGCACATACAACCAGACACACAACCACAACCACACACACAAACACACACACAATATACAACCACACACAGCCACATACACAGCCACACACACAACCACACCCACAACCACACACACAACCACAACCACACACACAACCACATACACACCACACCCGCAACCACACACACAACCACAACCATACACACAGCCACACCCGCAACCACACACAGCCACACCCACAACCACACACACAACCACAACCACACACACACAACCACACACACACAACCACAACCAATCACAACCACACCCACACCCATACAACCACACACACACAACCACAACCACACACACACACCCACACACACACAACCAGGAACACACAACCACACACACATACAACCACATACACACAACCACACAAATACACAACCACAAACACACAACCACACACACAACCACACACAACCATACATACCCACAACCGCACCCACACACAACCACACATACAACCACAACCCCACACAACCACAACCACACATACAACCACACCCACACAGCCACATATACAACCACACACACAACCACACACACACAACCACACACACAACCACACACAACCACACATACAACCATACACAACCACACACACACAACCACACACACACAACCACATACACAACCACACCTAACCACACACACAACCTCAACCACACCCACAACTGCACCCACAACTGCACACATAACCCCACACACACAAACCCACACACAACCACACACAACCACACACACAACCACACACAAAACCACACACACACACACAACCAAACCCACACACACAACCACAACCACACATACAACAACACACATACCCATACCACACATACCCATACCACACAGAACACCTACACAACCACACACACACACACACAACCAAACCCACACACACACAACCAAACCCACATACAACCATACACACAATCACACACACACACCCAACCACATACAATACCTACACAACCAAACCCACACACAACCTCACACACAACCACACACAACCACACACACCCACAACCACACACACCCACAACCACACACATACAACCCCACACACACACAGCCACACACACAGCCACACCCAACCACACCCACACAACCACACGCACACAACCACACACACACACACAACCTCAAACACAACCACACACACACAACCACACATATAACCACACACACAACCACACACACTCAACCACACACACAACCACACACACAACCATACACACAGCCACACCTGCAACCACACACAGCCACACCCACAACCACACACACAACCACAACCACACACACACAACCACACACACACAACCACAACCAATCACAACCACAACCACAAGCACACAGACACACAACCACACACACAACCAGGCCCACACAACCACACACAACCACACAAACACACAACCACACATGCAACCACACACACACACAACCACACACAACCACACACACAACCCCAGACACACACAACCACACACACAACCAACCACACAACTGCACATACAACCAGACACACAACCACAACCACACACACACAAACACACACACACAATATACAACCACACACAGCCACATACACAGCCACATACACAACTACACCCACAACCACACACACAACCACAACCATACACACAACCACATATACACCACACACACAACCACAACCACACACACACAACCACACCCCCACCCCCATACAAGCACACACCCACAAGCACATACACACATAACCACACACATAGAACCACACACACAACCACACACCCACACCACCACACACCCACACAACCACACACATACAACCACAACCATGCACACAACCACACACACAGCCACACACAGCTAGAAACACAGCCACACACTCAGCCACACATGCAACCACACACAACCAAAACCACACACACACACAATCACTCACACACAACCACACACACACAACCCCACACACACAACCACACACACAACCACCCACACACAACTCCCACACAAGCACACACCCACAACCACAATCACACACCCACACCACCACACACCCACACAACCACACACATATAACCACAACCACACACACAACCACACACACAGCCACACACACAGCAACACACGCAACCATACCCACAACCACACCCACAACCACACCCACAACCACACACAACCAGAACCACACACACACAACCACACAACCACACACACACAACCACACCCACTAACAACCACACACAACCACAATGACACACACAACCACACACATAACCACACACAACCACAACCACACACAAACCACTACCACACACACACCCACAACCACACACACACCCACAACCACACACACAACCACACACACACAACCACACACACCCACAACCACACACACAACCACACATACAACCACGCATACAACCACAACCACACACATACACTCAACCACACACACAACCACACACACACCACACACAAAACCACACACATACAACCACACACACAAGCACAACCATACACACAATCACACACACAACCACAACCATACCCACACAACCGCACACACACAACCACACACACACCCACAACCACACACACAACCACACACACAACCACACATACAACCACACACACAACCACACACACAACCACACACACAACCCCAGACACACACAACCACACACAACCACAACCACACATAACACAACCAATCACACACACACAACCACAACCAACCACACAACTGCACATACAACCAGACACACACAACCACACACAGCCACATACAGAGCAACACACACAACCACACACACACCACACCCGCAACCACACTCACAAACACAACCACACACACACAACCACACACACACCCTACCCGCAACCACACACACAACCACACACACACAACCACACCCCTACACAAGCACACACCCACAACCACAATCACACACCCACACCACCACACACCCACACAACCACACACATACAACCACAACCACGCACACAACCACACACACAGCCACACACATAGCCACACACACAGCCACACATGCAACCACACCCACAACCACACCCACAACCACACACAACCAGAACCCCACACAAACAACCACATAACCACACACATACAACCACACCCACACACAACCACACACAACCACACACACAATCACACACAAACCACAACCACACACACACCCACAACCACACACACACCCACAACCACACACACAACCACACACACACAACCACAACCACACACAACCACACACACAACCACACATACAACCATACATACAACCACAACCACACACATACACTCAACCACACACACAACCACACACACCACACACATACAACCACAACCACACACACAAGCACAACCATACACACAACCACACACACCACCACAACCATACCCACACAACCACACCCACACAACCACACACACACACACACACAACCACACACACACCCACAACCACACACACACACCCACAACCACACACACACACACACCCACAACCACAAACATAACCACAACCACACACACAGACAACCACAACCACACATACACACAACCACATACACACAACCACACACAACTACACACACAACCACACATACAACCAAACACACAACCACACAACCACACACACACAACTACACACACAACCACAACTGCACTGACAACTGCACCCACAACTGCACACACAAAACCACACTCACACAACCACACACACAACCACCCCACACACACAACCCCACACACAACCCCACACACACAACCCCCCACACACACAACCACACACACAACTACACACACAAACACACAGACAACCACAACCACACCCATACCCATACAACCACATCCACACAACCCCACACACACACAACCCCCCCCCCCACACACACAACCACACAGACAACCACAACCACACAGACAACCACAACCACAGACAACCACACAGACAACCACAACCACACCCACACCCATATCCACACAATCACATCCACACAACCACACACACAACCCCACACACACCCACAACCACACACACAACCACAACCACACACAAACAACCATACAACCACACACACACAACCACAACCACACACACACAACCACACACACAACCAGGCACACACAACCACACACAACCACAACCACACATGCAACCACACACACACACAACCACACACAACCACACACACAACCACACACACAACCCCAGACACACACAACCACACACACAACCAACCACACACACACAACCACAACCAACCACACAACTGCACATACAACCAGACACACAACCACAACCACACACACAAACACACACACAATATACAACCACACACAGCCACATACACAGCCACACACACAACCACACCCACAACCACACACACAACCACACACACAACCACATACACACCACACCCGCAACCACACACACAACCACAACCATACACACAGCCACACCCGCAACCACACACAGCCACACCCACAACCACACACACAACCACAACCACACACACACAACCACACACACACAACCACAACCAATCACAACCACACCCACACCCATACAACCACACACACACACACACACAACCAGGCACACACAACCACACACACATACAACCACACACACACAACCACACAAATACACAACCACAAACACACAACCACACACACAACCACACACAATCATACACACCCACAACCGCACCCACACACAACCACACATACAACCACAACCCCACACAACCAGAACCACACATACAACCACACCCACACAGCCACATATACAACCACACACACAACCACACACACACAACCACACACACAACCACACACAACCACACATACAACCATACACAACCACACACACACAACCACACACACACAACCACATACACAACCACACCTAACCACACACACAACCTCAACCACACCCACAACTGCACCCACAACTGCACACATAACCCCACACACACAAACCCACACACAACCACACACAACCACACACACAACCACACACAAAACCACACACACACACAACCAAACCCACACACACAACCACAACCACACATACAACCACACACATACCCATACCACACAGAACACCTACACAACCACACACACACACACACACACAACCAAACCCACACACAAACCCACATACAACCACACACACAATCACACACACACACCCAACCACATACAACACCTACACAACCAAACCCACACACAACCTCACACACAACCACACACAACCACACACACCCACAACCACACACACCCACAACCACACACATACAACCCCACACACACACAGCCACACACACAGCCACACCCAACCACACCCACACAACCATACATACACAACCACACACACACACACAACCACAAATACAACCACACACACACAACCACACATATAACCACACACACAACCACACACACTCAACCACACACACAACCACACACACAACCATACACACAGCCACACCTGCAACCACACACAGCCACACCCACAACCACACACACAACCACAACCACACACACACAACCACACACACACAACCACAACCAATCACAACCACAACCACAAGCACACACCCACAGACACACAACCACACACACAACCAGGCCCACACAACCACACACAACCACACACACACAACCACACATGCAACCACACACACACACAACCACACGCAACCACACACACAACCCCAGACACACACAACCACACACACAACCAACCACACAACTGCACATACAACCAGACACACAACCACAACCACACACACACAAACACACACACACAATATACAACCACACACAGCCACATACACAGCCACACACACAACCACACCCACAACCACACACACAACCACAACCACATGCACAACCACATATACACCACACACACAACCACAACCACACACACACAACCACACCCCCACCCCCATACAAGCACACACCCACAAGCACATACACACACAACCACACACACATAACCACACACACAGAACCACACACACAACCACACACCCACACCACCACACACCCACACAACCACACACATACAACCACAACCATGCACACAACCACACACACAGCCACACACAGCTAGAAACACAGCCACACACTCAGCCACACACGCAACCACACACAACCAAAACCACACACACACACAATCACACACACACAACCACACACACACAACCCCACACACACAGCCCCACACACACAACCACACACACAACCACACACACACAACCCCAAACACACACAACCCCACACACAAACCCACACACAACCCCACATACACACACAAACCCACACACAACCCCACTTACACACACAACCCCACACACACAACCCCCCACACACAATCACAACCACACACACAACCACACACACAACCACACACACATACAACCACACACACACAACCACACACAAAACCACACACACACAACCAAGCCCACACACAACCACCCACACAACCACACACACCCAACCACACACAACCACACCCACACACACAACCACACACACACAACCTCACACACAACCACAACCACACACACAACCACACACACAACCAAACACAACCACACACACCCCCACACAACCATACACCCACAACCACACACACAACAACACCACACAACCACACATAACCACACACACACACAAACAACCACACACACAATCACACACCCACACCACCACAACTACACACACACAACCACACACACACAACCACACACACAACCACACACAGCCACACAGACAACCACACAGACAACCGCAACCACAGAGACAAACACAACCACACACACAACCACAACTACACCCACACATACAACTGCACACATCCACAACCACACACACAACCTGGCACACACAACCCCACATACACAACCACACACACACACAACCCCACACAAACCCACACACACACAACCCCCCACACATACACAACCCCCCACACACAACCACAACCACACACACAACCACACACACAACCACATCCACACAACCACACCCGCAACCACACACAACCACAACCACACACACAACCACACACACACAACCACACACACACAACCACACCTGCAACCACACACATAACCACAACCACACACACAACCACACACACCACACCTGCAACCACACACACAACCACACACAACCACACGCACCCCTCCACACAAGCACACAAGCACAACCACACACACAACCACACACACAGCCACACACACAGCTAGACACACAGCCACACACATAGCGACACACGCAACCACACACAACCAGAACTACACACAAACAATCACACACACTTACACAACCACACACACACAACCACACACACACAACCACATACTAAACCACAACCACACACACAACCACAACCACACACACAACCACAACCACACCCACACACAACCACACACACACCCACAACCACACACACAACCACGCACACAAACACACAAATACAACCACATACAACCACACATACACACAACCACACATACAACCATACACACCACACACAACCATACATACAACCACACAACCACACACACACAACCACACACACAACCACACACAACCACACACAACCACAAATCCACACACACAACCACAACCGCACCCACAACCACACCCACAACCACACCCACAACACCACACACACAACCCCACTCACACACAGCCACACACACAACCCCACACACACAATCACAACCACACACATACAACCACACAAACACACAACCACACACCCACACCACCACAACCACACACACATAAACACAACCAAACACACACACAACCACACACAACCACACAGACAACCACAACACACACAACCACAACCACATACACAACCACAACTATACCCCCACACACACAACCACACACACACATACAACCACACACACCCACAACCACACACAACCAGGCACACAACCACACACAAAACCACACACACACACAACCAAACCCGCACACACAACCACAACTACACACAACCCCACACAACCAACCCCACACACAACTATACCCAACCACACACACCCACAACCACACACACACAACCCCACACACACAGCCACACACACAGCCACACTCAACCACACACAACCACACCCACACAACCACACACACACAACCACATATATAACCACACACACTGAACCACACACACCCAACCACACAACCACACACATCCACACCCCCAAACAAGCACACAACCACACACACACACAACCACAACCAATCACAACCACATACACACAACCACACACACACAACCACACACACACACACACACACAACCACGCACACAACCACGCAACCCATACATACAACCACACACACACAACCACACACACACACAACCACACATACAACCACAACCACACACACATAACCGCATACACAACTACACACACAACCCCAGACACACACAACCATACACAACCATACACACCACAACCAACCACACACACTCAACCACAACAAACCACACAACTGCACATACAACCAGACACACACAACCACACACACACAATACACAACCACACACAGCCACATACACAGCCACACACACAACCACACACACACCACACCCGCAACCACACCCACAACCACACCCCCACACAAGCACACACCCACAATCATAACCAAACACACACAACCACAACCACACAATACACAACCACACACAGCCACATACACAGCCACACACACAACCACACACACACCACACCCGCAACCACACCCACAACCACACACCCACACCACCACACAACCACACACATACAACCACGCACACAACCACACACCCAGCCACACACACAACCACACACACAACCACACATGCAACCACACCCACAACTACACCCACAACCACACATAACCAGAACCACACACACACAACCACACAACCACACACACACAACCAACACACACAAACACACACACAACCACAACCACACACACAACCACAAACACAACCACACACAACCACAACCACAAAACCACACACACACCACACACACAAAACCACATACATACAACCACAACCACACACACAACCATGCACACAACTACACACACATCCACACACACAGCCACACACACAGCCACACACACAACCACACACGCAACCACACACACAACCACAACCACACACTCAACCACAACCACACACACAACCACAACCAAAACCATACCCACACAACCACACCCACACAACCACACACACAACCACAGCCACACACACAACCACACACACATCCACAACCACACATACAACTACACACACAGACAACCACAACCACACACAACCACACACACACACAACCACACACACACAACTACAACCACACATACAACCAAACACACCACACACACACAACCACACACACAACCACACACAACTACACATCCACACACAACCACAACTGTACCCAAAACTGCACACACACAACCACACACACAACCGCACACACACACAACCCCACACACACACAACCCCACACAACACCCCCCACACACAACCACATACACAACCCCCCCACACACACAACCACACACACACACAACCACAACCACACATACACAACCACACAGACAACCACACAGACAACCACAACCACAGATAACCACACAGGCAACCACACCCACACCCACACAGCCACATCCACACAACCACACACACAACCACACACACACACATAACCACACACAACCACACAACCACAAACACACAACCACACACAACCATACACACCCACAACTGCACCCACATATAACAACACATACAACCACAACCCCACAGAACCACACATACAACCACACACACAACCCCACATACAACCACACACACAACCACACACACACAACCACACACACACACACAACCACACACAACCACACATACAACCACACACACAACCGCAAACACACCCACAACTGCACACACACAACCCCCCACACACACAACCCCACACACAACCACACACAACCCCACACACAACCCCACACACACACAAGCCCCCCCACACACACACAACCCCACACACACAACCAAAACAACACACAACCACACACACAACCACACACCCAACCACACCCAACCACACACTCACAACCACACACACACAACCACACATATAACCACACACAGTGAACCACACACACCCAACCACACAACCACACACAACAACACAACCACACACAACAACAACCACACACACACAACCACACACACACAACCACAACCAATCACATCCACACCCACACAACCACACACACACACAACCACACCCACAACCAGGCACACAACCACACCGACACAACCACACATACACAATCCTACACACAACCACACATACAACCACACACACACATACAACCACACACAACCACACACACATCCCCAGACACACACAACCACACACAACCACAACCACACACACAACCACAACCACACCCACACAACCACACCCACACAACCACACCCATACAACCACACACACAGCCACACACACAGCCACACACACCCACAACCATACACAAAACCACGCACACACAACCACACACAACCACACACACAACCACACACACACACACACACACACACAACCACACAACCACACACACAACCACCCAACCTTACACACAGCAACACACAACCAAGCACACAGCCACACACAAAACAATACACACACAACCAAGCCCACACACAGCCACACATACAACCACACACACCCAACCACACACACAACCACACACACAACCACATACACACAACAACACACACACACCACTACAACTACACACATACAACCACACACACACAACCACACAGACAACCACACCGAAAACCACAACCACACAGGCAAACACAACCACACACACAACCACAACTACACCCACACATACAACCGCACACACCCACAACCACACACATAACCAGGCACACACAACCCCACATACACAACCACACACACACAACCCCACACACAAACACACACACAACCCCACACACAAACACACACACACACCCCCCCACACACACAACCACACACACACCCACAGCCACACACAACCACACCCACAACCACACACAACCACAACCACACACACACAACCACACCTGCAACCACACACACAACCACAACCACACACACAACCACACACACCAAACCTGCAACCACACACACAACCACACACACACAACCAACCCCCAACACAAGTATACAAGCACAACCACACACACAACCACACACCCCTACACACCCATACAACCACACACATACAACCACAACCACGCACACAACCACACACACAGCCATACACACAGCTAGACACACAGCCACACACACAGCCACACACACAGCCACACACAACCAGAACCACACACAGACAACCACACACACAACCACATAATAAACCACAACCACACACACAACCAAACACACACAACCACACAAAACCACACACACAACCACACACACAACCACAACCACACACACACACACAACCACACACACAACCATGCACACAAACACACAAATACAACCACATACAACCACACACAACCACAACGACACATACAACCATACATACAACCACACAACCACACACACACAACCACACACACAACCACACCCAGAACCACAAACACACAACCACACATAACCACACACACATACACATACAAACAACCACACACACACAACCACACAACCACACACCCACACCACCACAACCACACACACACACAACCACACACACACAAACACAACCAAACACACATAAACACACACACAACCACACACACAACAACACCACACCCACATATAACCACAAACACACACAAACAACCACACACACAATCACACACCCACACCACCACAACTACACACACACAACCACACACACACAACCACACACACAACCACACAGACAACCACACAGACAACCACAACCACAGAGACAAACACAACCACACACACAACCACAACTACACCCACACATACAACCACACACAAACCCACACACACACACAACCCCCCCACACACACATAACCCCACACACACAACCACAACCACACACACAACCACACACACACAACCACACACACACAACCACACCCGCAACCACACACAACCACAACTACACACACAACCACACACACACAACCACACACACACAACCACACCTGCAACCACACACACAACCACAACCACACACACACAACCACACAAACCACACCTGCAACCACACACACAAGCACACACAACCACACACACCCCTCCACACAAGCACACAAGCACAACCACACACACACAACCACACACACACAACCACACACCCACTCCCCCACACACCCATACAACCACACACATACAACCACAACCACACACACAACCACACACACAGCTGGACACACAGCCACACACATAGCGACTCACGCAACCATACACAACCAGAACCACACACACACAATCACACACACACACAACCACAAACACACACAACCAAACCCACACACACACAACCAAACCCACACACAACCACACACACAACCACACACACACCAAACCACATACAACACCTACACAACCAAACCCACACACAACCTCACACACAATCACACCCAACCACACACACCCACAACCACACACACCCACAACCACACACACACAACCCCACACACACACAGCCACACCCAACCACACCCAACCACACCCACACAACCACACACACAACCACACACACACAACCACACATATAACCACACACACAACCACACACTCAACCACATACACAACCACACACACAACCACACACACAACCACAACCACACACACAACCACACACACACAACCACAACCAATCACAACCACACCCACACAACCACACACACACAACCACACAACCACACACAACCACACACACAACCACAACCACACACACAACCACACATGCAACCACACACACACACACAACCACACACACAACCACACATGCAACCACACACACAACCAACCACACACACAACCACAACCAACCAGACACACAACCACAACCACACACACAAACACAATACACAACCACACACAGCCACATACACAGCCACACACACAACCATACCCACAACCACACACACACAACCACAACCACACACACAACCATATACACACCACACCCGCAACCACACACACAACCACAACCACACACACAACCACACACACACAACCACACCCCCACCCCCATACAAGCACACACCCACAAGCACATACACACACAACCACACACACATAACCACACACACAGAACCACACACACAGAACCACACACACAACCACACACCCACACCACCACACACCCACACAACCACACACATACAACCACAACCATGCACACAACCACATACACAGCCACACACAACTAGACACACAGCCACCCACTCAGCCACACACGCAACCACACACAACCAAAACCACATACACACACAATCACACACACACAACCACACACACAACCCCACACACACAACCCCACACACACAACCACACACACACAACCACACACACACACACAACCCCACACACAAACCCACACACAACCCCACATACACACACAACCCCACACACACAACCCCCCACACACAATCACAACCACACACACAACCACACACACAACCACACACACAACCAAGCCCACACACAACCACACACACAACCACACACACCCAACCACACACAACCACACCCACATACCCATACACACAACCACGCCCACACAACCTCACACACAAACACAACCACACACACAACCACACACACAACCAAACACAACCACACACACACCCACACAACCATACACCCACAACCACACACACAACAACACACATAACAACACCACACAACCACACATAACCACACACACATACAAACAACCACACAAACACAACCACACAACCACACACCCACACCACCACAACCACACACACACACATCCACACCCACACATACAACCACACCCACCCACAACCACACATACAACCACACACACCCCCAACCACACACAACACCTATACAACCACACACCTACAACCCCCCACACACACAACCTCACACACAACCACACATACCCACAACCACACACAACCCCAAATAAACACAGCCACACACACAGCCACACGCAACCACATACAACCACACACAACCACACCCACACAACCACATATATAACCACACACACTGAACCACACAACCACACACACAACCAGAACCACACACACACAACCAAACACACACAACCACAACCAATCAAAACCACACACACACAACCACACCCACACAACCACACACACAACCACAACCACATACACAACCACACACACAACCACACACAACCACACACATAACCACACATGCAACCACACCCACACACCCACACACACAACCACACACTCAACCCCACACAACCACAACCACACATACCACAACCAACCACACACACACAACTACAACCAACCACACAACTGCACATACAACCAGACACACACAACCACACACACACAATACACAACCACACACAGCCACATACAGAGCAACACACACAACCACACACACACCACACCCGCAACCACACACACAACCACACACACACCCTACCCACAACCACACACAACCACACCCCCACACAAGCACACACCCACAACCACAATCACACACCCACACCACCACACACCCACACACATAAAACCATAACCACGCACACAACCATACACACAACCACACACACACAGCCACACACACAGCCACACACACAACCACACACACAACCACACATGCAACCACACCCACAACCACACACAACCAGAACCACACACACACAACCACACAACCACACACACACAACCATACCCACACACAACAACACACAACCACAACCACACATACAACCACAACCACACACAAACCACTACCACACACACAACCACAAAACCACACACACACCACACACACAAAACCACACACATACAACCACAACCACACACACAAGCACAACCACACACACAACCACACACAACCACAACCATACCCACACAACCACACCCACACAACCACACACAACCACACCCACAACCAAACACACCCACAACCACACACACAACCACAACCACACACACAAACAGACAACCACAACCACATACAACCACACATACACACAACCACACACACACAACCACACACAACCACACACACATAACCACAACCACACATACAACCAAACACACAACCACACACACACACCACACACACAACCACACACAACCACACATCCACACTCAACCACAACTGCACTGACAACCGCACCCACAACTGCACACACAAAACCACACTCACACAACCACACACACAACCACACACAAAACCCCACACAACCCCCCCACACACACAACCCCACACACAACCCCATACACACAACCCCCCACACACACACAACCACACACACAACCACACACACAACTACACACACAACCACACAGACAACCACAACCACACAGCCAACCACAACCACAGACAACCACACAGACAACCACAAGTACACCCATACCCACACAACCACATCCACACAACCACACACACAAGCCCCCACACACACACAACCACAACCACACACACACAACCACACAGACAACCACAACCACACAGACAACCACAACCACACACACAGACAACCACAACCACACACAACCCCACATACACACACAACCCCACACACACAACCCCCCACACACAATCACAACCACACACACAACCACACACACAACCACACACACATACAACCACACACACACACAACCACACACACACAACCACACACAAAACCACACACACACAACCAAGCCCACACACAACCACCCACACACACAACCAACCACACACAACCACACCCACACAACCACATACTAAACCACAACCACACCCACACACAACCACACACACACCCACAACCACACACACAACCACGCACACAAACACACAAATACAACCACATACAACCACACACACACACAACTACACATACAACCATACACACCACACACAACCATACATACAACCACACAACCACACACACAACCACACACACAACCACACACAACCACAAATCCACACACACAACCACAACCGCACCCACAACCACACCCACAACTGTACCCACAACACCACACATACAACCCCCCACACACACAGCCACACACACACAACCCCACACACACAATCACAACCACACACATACAACCACACAAACACACAACCACACACCCACACCACCACAACCACACACACATAAACACAACCAAACACACACACAACCACACACAACCACACAGACAACCACAACACACACAACCACAACCACACACACAACCACAACTATACCCCCACACACACAACCACACCCACACATACAACCACACACACCCACAACCACACACAACCAGGCACACAACCATACACAAAACCACACACACACACAACCAAACCTGCACACACAACCACAACCACACACAACCCCACACACACAACCCCACACACAACTATACCCAACCACACACACCCACAACCACACATACACAACCCCACACACACAGCCACACACACAGCCACACTCAACCACACACAACCACACCCACACAACCACACCCACACAACCAAACACACACAACCACATATATAACCACACACACTGAACCACACACACCCAACCACACAACCACACACATCCACACCCCCACACAAGCACACAACCACACACACACAACCACAACCAATCACAACCACATACACACAACCACACACACACAACCACACACACACACACACACACACACACACACACAACCATGCACACAACCACGCAACCCATACATACAACCACACACACACAACCACACACACAACCACACATACAACCACAACCACACACACATAACCGCACACACAACCACACACACAACCATACACAACCATACACACCACAACCAACCACACACACTCATCATCATCATCATCAAAATATATCTTTATTCGGATATAAAAACATCCAAGAAAAGAACAAAATAATTACACATATTACAGAATAATATTACAAACAACTTCACATATTAAAACTCATTAACACAGTGGGAGTAAAACAAAATAGGTCGATTCTGAATGTCCTGTCCGTAGCCTCGATGACTAAATTATACAAAACGACTGGCAGGCTATAAGTTCATCAATTATTACTTATTAAAGTGCAGGGTGCAAGCAACTATATAGTGCAAAAAACCATCGTCCAGAATAAAATATACGATCATAGATGCTTAAAACACATGTTATAAGAACATTTTTATCATTAAAAATACCATATAACATCCCCGATGCGCTAAATCATCCAATACGTCATTTACATGCTTCTTTGGGTATTACTACTGTTTTATGCATAGTGCGGGTCAAATAACATGAAGCGAGACACCACCTCCTATACGCTGACAACGGAATAACTTATGTCTCACGTCTCGATTTCCTCAATTTTGCAGCAAGTCTTAAAAAGTTCACAGTACAAAACAGTGTAAGAGGTTCCGCAGAAAGTTTTAAATATAAAAGAGCTACCCTGACGTGGGTGAATTTATTCGCTTTTAGGATGGGTTTTAAAAAGACATCCCGCGGGAATTCATATAGGGGACAAAAGAATACAAAGTGAAGAGTATCCTGTGGAGATCCCAGATTGCAGCCACAGGGACCCTTTGAACCAATATCTTTTGTGAATCCCTCGGGAACAGCTAAAATGTGGTGTAAAAGGTCCAGTCTAAATCTGGTCATTAAAAATCTGTCATTTTTGTTATAAATTTGCGCCAAGTAAGGTTCTATGCCAGCAACAGATTTCGTAAGTATATATGCACGCACTGACCCTTTCAATAATTCACAATCTTCTCTGTAGCAGGCTACCCGCCTCAAGTATTCTGCTTTTATGAGTGTTTTCGATTGGGACGTCATGGAAGTGGGTTCATCAAAACATCTTACATAGCCCAGCCACTTCAACTTATCCTTCACGAATTTGAGCCATGGTATTTTGTGACTTTTTTCCCTTCTAATACAATCTGTAATTATATCTCTGCTAAAGCTAGCATCTGGATTAGTCCAAATTTTAATCCAACACATTATTGGTTTAAGGCTTATTCTATCAGAGATGTAAGGGAGCCCTAACTCTTCATGTATGATATAGGCCGGGATGCTTTGTGGTACTTGCAAGATCCTTCTAAGAAACTTATTTTCCTCCTGTTGTATCATGGAGGTGTTTCTAGTACCCCAGACCTCACTCCCATACATGATCTTGGAGCAACAGATTGAATTGTATAAATTGAATACTTCGTTCGGGGACCAGTGGCCTAACCTCGTGGCGCGGGACATAATTGAACCCATTATATTTGTGTGCTGTTTACACTTTTCTGTGACTAATGGCGTGAATTTAAGGTGTTTATCAAAAATGATTCCTAGATAATTAAAAACCTCAACCTTCTCGAGCTTATGACCCCCAATTTTGAAACTGAAATTCCTCATTGGTCTTTTTCCAGCTTCCATGATATAGGATTTTGTTAGGTTGGGAGATAAGTCTAGGTGTGCCATAAACCCACAAAAGCCGTCAATGAGGGCCTGCAGACCCCTCCCTGTTCGTGCGAGAAGTACTGCATCGTCCGCATATAGCAGAACAGGTATACTTCTGTTGGCCACTGTGAGAAGTTGGCCTGGTATATGATGCTCACTAGTTAAAGTGATCACCTTGTACCATGCCAAGCAACCCTTATGGTGTGGTTGTAAGTCAACCTTTTCGGACTAGCTGCCCTAGTGGTAGCGTAGGCTAAGCAGTCTTTGAGGCTAAACTCGTGAAGCGTGTTAAGCCAGCTGTTTTACCAAATGCAACCCCCTTTTATACCAATGAAAGGACACCACACAGATATATATTCAAAATATATATGTATTTATTTCTCAAAGTAACCCCTAGTCTCTTTATGAGCACAGGAGCACAAATCGTCAAACAAGATTATCACAGAATACACAGAAGTTGCACTTTATATGGATAGGCCCTGGTGGCCACTCGAACCATATACTAAAATAGTGGTATAAGTACCACGAACAGGAAAGGGAAAAGGCCTAGGGCCTCTAGAATCGCTGGGCCTACAAGGAGCTAACGTCAGTTAGTGACCAGGAGGTCCACGGGTGGCGTGTGCAGAGCAAATAGTCACACGCGTGCTCCCATAGGTTTCAATGGGTGCGTAAAAAGTACAAAGTTACTGCAAAAGGAATCTTCCGGATGACCTAGGAACTTAAGATTTGGAACACAGGCACTAGAGATGTAATACCACACTTGGGCACCGGAGTGCCAGCTTTACCTCACCCACAGGAAGCGGGTGCATAGGCCTCGAAGTGCGTCGGGTTTCTTCTATCTGTTCCGTGGGGCCTGTAGACAAAAGTGCTGCAGGCGGTCGGTCGGGAAGAGATGCAGTGGATCCAAGAGTGGATCGGAGATGTTGAAGACCTGTAAGCAGAGGGGACAGTGTTCACAGTCACTAGCCAGTGACCAGCGTGGCACCAGGTGGGTACCAGGCGATGTCGGGTGCAAACAGGAAGGAAGGTGTAGCTTGACTCTGCAGCCACGTGGTCCCTGAAGGTCGACGACGTCCAGGAGTCGAGTCACGAGCTGTCCCACGCAGGCTCTCGCTGTCGGCGGTGTCGGCGACTTGATCGAAGCAAACAAGCCTTGGCAAAAGCAATTGTTGTGGGCAAGGAGATAAGCTGATGGTTCTGACCAGCAAGGTCAGAGGAACGGCTCCTTTGGAGGGGAGCAAGGGCCAGTCTGGAGCAACCAGACCAGCGGTGTTTGTCGTAGATTTCGTCGCCAAGATGGCCACTAGCCAGCGGGCCAGCAACCGGTTAGGCGCGTCGAGTGGCAAAATGCAGAAGGGCCCCACGCAGATCGTGGAGATGCTGGAGGGCTCACCTTTGGTGCAGATGCTGCTCGAGGGTTGGGCTTCTCAGGACCCAAAGCACAACTTGGAGGGAGCCTCGGTTGTTGCACTTGTCAGCTTGTCGTAGTCGTTCCAAGATGGCTGGCTCCACGTGTCTCGGTGCCTCCACGGGTCTCCTCTTTGCCGGGACTGTGGATCGGGCGGTGAGAGGTCTGGAGGTCCAGGTCTTGTCAGTCTCTGGGCTCGGGCTCCGGCGGGAGGCGGCGGCAAAGCAGACGTTGATTCGCTGGATGGTGCTTGCGTTAGCAAGGTGGTCACTCCCTGACCACAGGGGAGATTTTCTTCAGTCTTCTGCGCAGCAGAATGTCGAAGTTCCCGTCTTCTTCTTAGTTTCAAGTTGATTCCAGGATGTCTGAAGTCTTAGGACACAGCTCCTACCTTTATTCGGATTCTAGGGGCCGGACTACCTGCTAGGTCCCTCCCTATGGGTGGGACCAGGAAGGGGGGTGGTTACACCCCCAATCCTTTGTCCAGCTCGCCCCAGGCCCGGGACTGGTGTGCCCCAGGACCGGTTTGAACTGGCATATGCCCCGAGGCTCCTTGTGAGCCACAGGCATGTCTGGTTTCTTTCAAGCCCTACCTGACCAATACACAAAATCCTGTCTGGGGTGGTGCACGCACCTCCCCTGGCAGGAAACCCTTTGTCCACACCTCCCAAGCTGGAAGGACTCCCAGCAGCAGGAGGGCAGACTTGTGTCTGTGGTGGCAGCATCCATTTTGTGGAGCTGAGGCTATGTCTGATTTTACCCGGGTTTCAGGTACTGTACATGTCGTGTCCCTCTAGAAGGGTGGAATGCTAACCCCGTCGCCAGAATTGGCGAGGGGTTAGTATTCCAATTCGTATGACACCTTACTCGACATGTTTTGATAAAGCCAAACCAAAGATAGCATTTAACCGCGAGGTTCATAATGCACTTAAGAGTATATGGTATGACGATATCTGGAAACAGTAGAAGGAAGTTGTTCCGACCACTGTAGACAGGCTCAGCTCATGCCAGAGCACCATCTCACATGGAACCAAGCACTCTGCCTTCAGGATTGTTAAGGCCTGCCATAGGAGTGACTTATAGGTTACCAGGTGTCCCATTTAAGGTTAGGTATAGGTATACTACACCTAAGTAAGAGGTGATTACACCAACTTACCCCAGCTGAGTGATCAGCCAGTTGTGTCAAATTGTTAGGCCAAGCCTGGGGTGGCATAATACATGCTGCAGCCCTTGGCAGGCCTTGGGTACACCAATGCCCTGGGTACCTAGTGTACACTGGTACAGGGGCTGACAGGGTGATCCACTTCCAATTGGTTATGCACCTAGGGTGCATAGTTTTAATTTAGTAGAGAGAACAGCAGGCTGGGGGTCTGATTGGCAGGCCCACAGCCTCAATATGTCAAAAACCAGTGAAGCAAAAAGCAAAAATTTGGGGTGACCATAGGATAGCAGACCCTACTCTCCTACACAACCCCCCCCCAAACGCTGGGACATTAAACTAGCCTTGACCAGTCTCGTCTTCATGTCCTAAGTGGAAGTACCTGGAGAGACCATCTGCATTCCCATGGTCAGTACCTGGCCGGTGCTCCACTGTAAAGTCCATCCCCTGTAGGGAAATGGACCACCTAAGCAGTTTGGGGTTTTCACCCTTCATCTGATTTAGCCACAAGAGGGGCTTATGGTCGGTCTGAATCTTGAAGTGAGTGCCAAACAAGTATGGCCTCAGCTTCTTCAGGGCCCACACCACAGCAAAGGCCTCCCTCTCAATAGCTGACCAATTCTTCTCTCTGGGGGTCAACCTTCTGCTAATAAAAGCAATGGGTTGGTCTTGACCATCTACATTAAGTTGTGACAGCACAGCTCCCACACCCAACTCAGAAGCATCTGTTTGGACAATAAACTCTTTGGAGTAGTCAGGACTTTTCAGGATAGGTGCAGAGCACATGGCCTCCTTCAGGTCATCAAATGCCTTTTGACAGCTTACTGTCCACTGAACCTTTTTGGGCATCTTCTTGGATGTCAGATCATTAAGAGGAGTCACAATGGACCCATAGTTCTTAACAAACTTCCTGTAGTACCCAGTCAAGCCCAAGAAAGCTCGAACTTGAGTCTGGGTGGTTGGAGGGGACCAGTCCTTGATGGATTGTATCTTACTCTCCAGTGGTTGAACTTGGCCTCCACCTACAAGGTGGCCCAAATATACAACCTTACTCTGCCCTATCTGGCACTTAGTAGCCTTGATAGTGAGGCCTGCCCTCTGCAGGGCCTCAAGAGCCTTCTTCAGGTGGATCAGGTGATCCTCCCAGGTGGAGCTAAAGACAGCAATGTCATCCAGATATGCTGCACAAAAGTCATCCAACCCAGTAAGGACTTGGTTCACCAGCCTTTGGAAGGTGGCAGGTGCATTCTTCAGACCAAAGGGCATCACCACAAACTGATAATGCCCACCTGGGGTTGAGAATGCTGTTTTGGCCTTAGACTCCTCAGCTAATCTGATTTGCCAATAGCCAGCTGTTAAGTCAAATGTGCTCAAAAACTTTGCAGAAGCTAGTTTGTCTATGAGCTCATCTGCCCTTGGAATAGGGTGTGCATCTGTCCTGGTGACAGCATTGAGTCCTCTGTAATCCACACAGAACCTCATCTCTCTCTTGCCATCTTTGGTGTGAGGTTTGGGGACCAGAACCACTGGGCTAGCCCAGGGGCTCTCTGAGGGTTCAATGACACCTAATTCCAGCATTTTATGTACCTCAGCCTTTATACAGTCCCTGACGTGGTCAGGTTGTCTGTAAAGTTTGTTCTTTACAGGCAGACTGTCACCAGTGTCCACAACATGGGTACACCAGTCAGTTTGACTAGGTATCAAGGAAAACATATGTGAAAATGATTGTAGAACCTGTCTACATTCAGTCTGCTGATGGGCAGTGAGGTTGCCTCCAAGGGTCACTCCTTCAACTGAGCCATCTTCAGGGTTCTGAGACAACAGGTCTGGGAGAGGGTCACTCTCTTCCTCCTGTCCCTCATCTGTAGCCATGAGCAAGCCCATGTCTGCCCTGTCAACATATGCTTTAAGCCTGTTAACATGGAGTACCCTGTGGGGACTCCTGGGAGTTCCTAGGTCCACCAAGTAGGTGACCTCTCCCTTCTTTTCCAGGATTGTATGGGGTCCAGACCATTTGTCTTGGAGTGCTGCTGGGGCCACTGGCTCCAACACCCATACCTTCTGTCCTGGCTGATACTCAACCAAGACAGCCTTTTGGTCATGCCAAGCTTTCTGTAAGGCCTGGCTTGCCTCAAGGTTTTTAGATGCCTTCTCCATATACTCAGCCATCCTGGAGCGGAGACCAAGTACATAGTCCACTATGTCTAGCTTAGGCTTTTTGAGAGGTAACTCCCATCCTTCCTTCACCAAACACAGTGGGCCTCTCACAGGGTGCCCAAACAACAATTCAAAGGGGCTGTAGCCAACTCCTTTTTGTGGGACCTCTCTGTAAGCAAACAGAAGGCAGGGTAGAAGGATATCCCATCTTCGCCTGAGCTTTTCAGGTAATCCTTTGATCATACCCTTTAGGGTCTTGTTGAATCTCTCAACAAGCCCATTGCATTGTGGGTGATAAGGGGTGGTGAACTTGTAGTTGACACCACATTCCTTCCACATAGCTGTCAAGTATCCTGACATAAAGTTGGTACCTCTGTCAGATACTACCTCCTTAGGAAACCCCACTCTGGAGAATACTCCCAGCAGGGCCCTGGCCACAACAGGAGCTGTAGTGGTCCTAAGGGGAATTGCCTCTGGATACCTGGTGGCATGATCCACTACCACCAGTATAAATCTGTGCCCAGATGCAGTGGGAGGATCCATGGGACCCACTATGTCTATTCCCACTCTTTCAAAGGGGACCCCCACCACAGGTAGTGGTATAAGGGGGGCCTTTGTTGTGCCACCTGATTTGCCACTGGCTTGGCAGGTAACACAGGAGCGACAAAACTCCTTTGTATCTTCATTCATATGAGGCCAGTGAAAGTGAGGGACAAGCCTGTCCCAAGTCTTGTTCTGGCCTAAGTGTCCTGCTAAAGGAATGTCATGGGCCAAGGTAAGAAGGAAGCCCCTAAATTGCAGAGGTATGACCAACCTCCTGGTTGCACCAGGCTTGGGGTCTCTAGCCTCTGAATAAAGGAGCCCTTCATCCCAATACACTTTATGGGTACCTTGAGCATTCCCAGCAGCCTCAGCAGCAGCCAGCTGTCTGAGGGGTTCAAGAGAGGGACAGGATAACTGAGCCTGCCTCAAGTCAGCCCTTGAAGGTCCCCCTGTCCCCAGAAACTCAACCTGATCAGGTTCAAGCTCTTCAGGGACAGTTCCTTCAGGGTCCTCTAGATCAGCTTCCTGGGAAGGCTGATCATCACTCTGAGGCAGGGGGGAAGGCACAGCCTTGACCCTCCTGTTCTTCTTCTTGGTAGGTGCTTGGTCCCTTGTTCCAGGATCCAAGACCTGTGGTTCAGTGAGGCACTTTTTGGCCTGTGACCTGGTCACAGCAAGGACATGTGATGATATACCTAACATCTCTGCATGAGTCCTGTACTCCACTTCTGACCATAGAGAACTCTCTAGGTCATTGCCCAACAAACATTCTACTGGGAGGTCTGCACTAACCACAACCCTTTTGAGGCCAGTTACCCCTCCCCATGAGAAGTTAACAACTGCCACACTATGTGAAGTAGTGGCATTGCTGGCATTGGTCACCAGGTAGTTCTCACCTGGTATGTACTGTCCAGGGTCCACAAAGCCTGGTGTCACCATAGTGACACTGGCACATGTGTCCCTGTAAGCTTGAGCCACTTTTTCATTTGTTAAAGGAGTCTGTCTGTACTTGCCCAGGTTACTGGGGCTCACAGTCAGGGACAAATCAATGTCCCCATCACAGATCAAGACTGCCTGTGTAAGGGTTCTGTCTAAGTCAGAATCTCCTTCAGTTCCCATAGTGATTCCCACTACACCCTTTGTCTGGGGACCAACACTGCTAACAGTAGTACTGGGAGCAGGTGCCTTAGGGGCAACAGTGTTGGGGGCTCCACCCTTTTTGCAATCACTAGTCCAGTGAGTTGTATTTTTACAATGATTGCACCAGGGTTTCTTTTGACCTTCTTTCTTCTTTTTGGACTGTTGTTGGGACCCACCCTCCTTAGCAGTAGTTTGGGGCCCTGTTGAAGACTTCTGGTCTTTAGATTTCTGATCTCCACCCTTTTGGTCTGTTTTCTTCTGATCACCCCCTTGGCCCTGGTTCTGGTTCTTTTGCTTAACCCTGGTTCTGACCCATTTGTCTGCCTTCTTTCCCAATTCTTGGGGAGAGGTCAGATCAGAGTCAACCAAGTGTTGATGCAGTTGCTGGTTTTGACAGTTATTTAAAATCTGTTCTCTCATCATCAAATTATACAATCCTGTAAAATCAGATACCTTACTTCCCAGCAACCAACCCTCCAAAGCCTTAGTGGCACATTCAATGTATTCAGACCAGTCCTGAGTCTGTGTCTTTTGGGTGTCTCTGAACATTAACCTGTACTGCTCAGTGGTTAAGCCTAACCCATCAACTAGAACACTCTTCAGGACTCTGTAGTTTCTGACATCCTCTTCTCTAACAGTGAGGAGTCTGTCTCTGCCTCTTCCCTCAAAGGAGAGCCAGAGGATTGCTGCCCACTGATCTTCAGGAACCTGCTGTACTTTGCAGGCTCTCTCAAGAGCAGTTATCCACTTGTGGATGTCATCCCCACTTTTGTAGGGGGGCACAACCTTAGACAGGTTTCTATTATCGAAAACCCTATCTTTGTCCTTAGGGACAATGCTGCCACCAGTGGGTATAGACCCACTCTCTCTAGGTTGCCTAGCCTTGTTCACCTACTCTCCTACAGCCACTCTAGGGCAGTCCACCCCCAATTTTCCTAGGGCTTTATCCAAACCATTTATATATATCATGAATAAAAAGGGCGCCAAAATACAACCCTGTCTCACCCCCCCAGTGCAAGCGAAATGATTAGTTAAGTTCCCCTCATTGCTGTATCTAATCTGAGCAGTTGTGTCCCTATGTAGAGTTTTTAAAATGAAAATCAAACTAGGGTCCACCCCAAGCAACTCTAAAATCTCCCATAGTTTTTCCCGGTTGACCCGATCAAAAGCTGCCGTTAGATCCATGAAAGCAAGATTGTAGGAGAGTAGGTTCTGCTATCCTATGGTCACCCCAAATTTTTGCTTTTTGCTTCACTGGTTTTTGACATATTGAGGCTGTGGGCCTGCCAATCAGACCCCCAGCCTGCTGTTCTCTCTACTAAATTAAAACTATGCACCCTAGGTGCATAACCAATTGAAAGTGGATCACCCTGTCAGCCCCTGTACCAGTGTACACTAGGTACCCAGGGCATTGGTGTACCCAAGGCCTGCCAGGGGCTGAAGCATGTATTATGCCAACCCAGGCTTGGCCTAACAATTTGACACAACTGGCTGATCACTCAGCTGGGGTAAGTTGGTGTAATCACCTCTTACTTAGGTGTAGTATACCTATACCTAACCTTAAATGGGACACATGGTAACCTATAAGTCACTCCTATGGCAGGCCTTAACAATCCTGAAGGCAGAGTGCTTGGTTCCATGTGAGATGGTGCTCTGGCATGAGCTGAGCCTGTCTGCAGTGGTCGGAACAACTTCCTTCTACTGTTTCCAGATATCGTCATACCATATACTCTTAAGTGCATTATGAACCTCGCGGTTAAATGCTAACTTTGGTTTGGCTTTATCAAAATATGTCGAGTAAGGTGTCATACGAATTGGAATACTAACCCCTCGCCAATTCTGGCGACGGGGTTAGCATTCCACCCTTCTAGAGGGACACGACATGTACAGTACCTGAAACCCGGGTAAAATCACACATAGCCTCAGCTCCACAAAATGGATGCTGCCACCACAGACACAAGTCTGCCCTCCTGCTGCTGGGAGTCCTTCCAGCTTGGGAGGTGTGGACAAAGGGTTTCCTGCCAGGGGAGGTGCATGCACCACCCCAGACAGGATTTTGTGTATTGGTCAGGTAGGGCTTGAAAGAAACCAGACATGCCTGTGGCTCACAAGGAGCCTCGGTGCATATGCCAGTTCAAACCGGTCCTGGGGCACACCAGTCCCGGGCCTGGGGCGAGCTGGACAAAGGATTGGGGGTGTAACCACCCCCCTTCATGGTCCCACCCATAGGGAGGGACCTAGCAGGTAGTCCGGCCCCTAGAATCCGCTTAAAGGTAGGAGCTGTGTCCTAAGACTTCAGACATCCTGGAATCAACTTGAAACTAAGAAGAAGACGGGAACTTCGACATTCTGCTGCACAGAAGACTGAAGGAAATCTCCCCTGTGGTCAGGGAGTGACCACCTTGCTAACGCAAGCACCATCCAGCGAATCAACGTCTGCTTTGCCGCCGCCTCCCGCCGGAGCCCGAGCCCAGAGACTGACAAGACCTGGACCTCCAGACCTCTCACCGCCCGATCCACAGTCCCTGAAAAGAGGAGACCCGTGGAGGCACCGAGACACGTGGAGCCAGCCATCTTGAAACGACCACGACAAGCTGACAAGTGCAACAACCGAGGCTCCCTCCAAGTTGTGCTTTGGGATCTGAGAAGCCCAACCCTCGAGCAGCATCTGCACCAAAGGTGAGCCCTCCAGCATCTCCACGATCTGCGTGGGGCCCTTCTGCATTTTGCCATTCGACGTGCCTAACCGGTTGCTGGCCCGCTGGCTAGTAGCCATCTTGGCAACGAACTTTACAAAATACACTGCTGGTCTGGTTGCTCCAGACTGGCCCTTGCTCCCCTCCAAAGGAGCAGTTCTTCTGACCTTGCTGGTCAGAACCATCAGCTTATTTCATCTCCTACAACAATTGCTTTTGCCAAGGCTTGTTTGCTTCGATCAAGTCGCCGACACCGCCGACAGCGAGAGCCTGCGTGGGACAGCTCGTGAACCGACTCCTGGACATCGTCGACCTCCAGGGACCACGTGGCTGCAGAGACAAGCTACACCTTTCTTCCTGTTTGCACCCGACATTGCCTGGTACCCACCTGGTGCCACGCTGGTCACTGGCTAGTGACTGTGAACACTGTCCCCTCTGCTTACAGGTCTTCAACATCTCCGATCCACTCTTGGATCCACTGCATCTCTCCCGGACCGACCGCCTGCAGCATCTTTGTCTTCAAGCTCCACGGAACAGATAGAAGAAACCCGACGTACTTCGAGGCCTATGCACCAGCTTCCTGTGGGTGAGGTAAAGCTGGCACCCCTGTGCCCAAGTGTAGTATTACATCTCTAGTGCCTGTGTTCCAAATCTTGAGTTCCTAGTCCATCCGGAAGATCCTTTTTGCAGTAACTTTGTACTTTTTACGCACCCATTGAAACCTATGGGAGCACGCGTGTGACTATTTGCTCTGCACACGCCACCCGTGGACCTCCTGGTCACTAACTGAAGTTAGCTCCTTGTAGGCCCAGCGATTCTAGAGGCCCTAGGCCTTTTCCCTTTTCTGTTCGTGGTACTTATACCACTATTTTAGTATATGGTTCGAGCGGCCACCAGGGCCTATCCATATAAAGTGCAACTTCTGTGTATTCTACTGTAATCTTGTTTGACGATTTGTGCTCCTGTGCTCATAAAGAGACTAGGGGTTACTTTGAGAAATAAATACATATATATTTTGAATATATATCTGTGTGGTGTCCTTTCATTGGTATAAAAGGGGGTTACATTTGGTAAAACAGCTGGCTTAACACGCTTCACGAGTTTAGCCTCAAAGACTGCTTAGCCTACGCTACCACTAGGGCAGCTAGTCCGAAAAGGTTGACTTACAACCACACCATAAGGGTTGCTTGGCATGGTACAAGGTGATCACTTTAACTAGTGAGCATCATATACCAGGCCAACTTCTCACATTGGTGAGCAGCGGTTGGATTTGAGCTTGCTGTGTTTTACCATTGTAATCTCTTGGTTACCATTTGAAAGATCACATAGGTACCTGTAGGTACATATAAAACAAGATTAGATATACATAAGTTCTACTGAACTTAGTTGTTGTAGAGCAAAGGGAGTAGCACACCCTGACTACAACTACTAGATAGGTTTAGTAGGTAAACCCAAGTGTAGGTAGATTGCAACACATCCACCCACACTTAAGAGCAATGGCTGGGGCAGAGGGGTCCACTGTACCCATCTCTGTTGAGAGTGACCCCCAGAGGGCACCATCCATCTTTGCTACCCTTAATCAGAATGAGCTCAGGCATTTGGCAACTCTTAGAGGCCTTAAACAGCCCAAGAACCCTACCTCTGCTGAGCTCAGAGAACTCTTACAAAATGATGAGAATCAGAGAGAGCTCAAGAAAGCTTCCCAGTTAGCCCCCTTAGGGACAGGAACGGGAGGCCCCCCTTCTGAAGATGCTACAGAGGTACCCAGTTCCAATAGTCACCCCTTAGATGGCAATAATACCACAGAGGATGAGAGTGATAAAGGTGCTGATACAGAAAGTAGTGATGATGAAGGGAGAACTAGCCCAGTGCCAAGTGTTATACTTGGCCCAGCTAAACTAAGGCTATTGGGGACTGACAATGGGTTTACCCCATTGGATCTCCCCAGTGGACTTAACACAGGGCTTGGGAGGCAAAGGAATCGCTCAGGTGACTCCAATGCTTCTCATGGCTCTAGAGGCTCTCAAGGTCACTCCAGGAAAAGGATGACCACCCCTCAGAGGAGGGAACATGAGGCCAGAATGCAGGAAGCCCAGCTGAGGATCAGGAAGCAGGAGCTAGAAGTAGCCTTGATGGAAGAAAAACTGAACAAGGCTAGGCAACCTAGAGAGAGTGGGTCTATACCCACTGGTGGCAGCATTGTCCCTAAGGACAAAGATAGGGTCTTTGATAATAGGAACCTGTCTAAGGTTGTGCCCCCCTACAAAAGTGGGGATGACATCCACAAATGGATAACTGCTCTTGAGAGAGCCTGCAAAGTACAGCAGGTTCCTGAAGACCAGTGGGCAGCAATCCTCTGGCTCTCCTTTGAAGGAAGAGGCAGAGACCGACTCCTCACTGTTAGAGAAGAGGATGTCAGAAACTACAGAGTCCTGAAGAGTGTTCTGGTAGATGGGTTAGGCTTAACCACTGAACAGTACAGGTTAATGTTCAGAGACACCCAAAAGACACAGACTCAGGACTGGTCTGAATATGTTGAATGTGCCACTAAGGCTTTGGAGGGTCGGTTGCTGGGAAGTAAGGAATCTGATTTTACAGGATTGTATAATTTGATGATGAGAGAACAGATTTTAAATAACTGTCAAAACCAGCAACTGCATCAACACTTGGTTGACTCTGATCTGACCTCTCCCCAAGAATTGGGAAAGAAGGCAGACAAATGGGTCAGAACCAGGGTTAAGCAAAATAACCAGAACCAGGGCCAAGGGGGTGATCAGAAGAAAACAGACCAAAAGGGTGGAAATCAGAAACCTAAAGACCAGAAGTCTTCAACAGGGCCCCAAACTACTGCTAAGGAGGGTGGGTCCCAACAACAAACTAAGGGAAAGAAGAAAGAAGGTCAAAAGAAACCCTGGTGCAATCATTGCAAGAATACAACTCACTGGACCAGTGATTGTAAGAAGGGTGGAGCCCCCAACACTGTTGCCCCTAAGGCACCTGCTCCCAGTACTACTGTTAGCAGTGTTGGTCCCCAGACAAAGGGTGTAGTGGGAATCACTATGGGAACTGAAGGAGATTCTGACTTAGACAGAACCCTGACACAGGCAGTCTTGATCTGTGATGGGGACATTGATTTGTCCCTGACTGTGAGCCCCAGTAACCTGGGCAAGTACAGACAGACTCCTTTAATAAATGAAAAAGTGGCTCAAGCCTACAGGGACACATGTGCCAGTGTCACTATGGTGACACCAGGCTTTGTGGACCCTGGACAGTACATACCAGGTGAGAATTACCTGGTGACCAATGCCAGCAATGCCACTACTTCACATAGTGTGGCAGTTGTTAACTTCTCATGGGGAGGGGTAACTGGCCTCAAAAGGGTTGTGGTTAGTGCAGACCTCCCAGTAGAATGTTTGTTGGGCAATGACCTAGAGAGTTCTCTATGGTCAGAAGTGGAGTACAGGACTCATGCAGAGATGTTAGGTACATCATCACATGTCCTTGCTGTGACCAGGTCACAGGCCAAAAAGTGCCTCACTGAACCTCAGGTCTTGGATCCTGGAACAATGGACCAAGCACCTACCAAGAAGAAGAACAGGAGGGTCAAGGCTGTGCCTTCCCCCCTGCCTCAGAGTGATGATCAGCCTTCCCAGGAAGCTGATCTAGAGGACCCTGAAGGAACTGTCCCTGAAGAGCTTGAACCTGATCAGGTTGAGTTTCTGGGGACAGGGGGACCTTCAAGGGATGACTTGAGGCAGGCTCAGTTATCCTGTCCCTCTCTTGAACCCCTCAGACAGCTGGCTGCTGCTGAGGCTGCTGGGAATGCTCAAGGTACCCATAAAGTGTATTGGGATGAAGGGCTCCTTTATTCAGAGGCTAGAGACCCCAAGCCTGGTGCTACCAGGAGGTTGGTTATACCTCTGCAATTTAGGGGCTTCCTTCTTACCTTGGCCCATGATATTCCTTTAGCAGGACACTTAGGCCAGAATAAGACTTGGGACAGGCTTGTCCCTCACTTTCACTGGCCTCATATGAATGAAGATACAAAGGAGTTTTGTCGCTCCTGTGTGACCTGCCAAGCCAGTGGCAAATCAGGTGGCACAACAAAGGCCCCCCTAATACCACTACCTGTGGTGGGGGTCCCCTTTGAAAGAGTGGGAATAGACATAGTGGGTCCCATGGATCCTCCCACTGCATCTGGGCACAGATTTATACTGGTGGTAGTGGATCATGCCACCAGGTATCCAGAGGCAATTCCCCTTAGGACCACTACAGCTCCTGTTGTGGCCAGGGCCCTGCTGGGAGTATTCTCCAGAGTGGGGTTTCCTAAGGAGGTAGTATCTGACAGAGGTACCAACTTTATGTCAGGATAACAGCTATGTGGAAGGAATGTGGTGTCAACTACAAGTTCACCACCCCTTATCACCCACAATGCAATGGGCTTGTTGAGAGATTCAACAAGACCCTAAAGGGTATGATCAAAGGATTACCTGAAAAGCTCAGGCGAAGATGGGACATCCTTCTACCCTGCCTTCTGTTTGCTTACAGAGAGGTCCCACAAAAAGGAGTTGGCTACAGCCCCTTTGAATTGTTGTTTGGGCACCCTGTAAGAGGCCCACTGTGTTTAGTGAAGGAAGGATGGGAGTTACCTCTCAAAAAGCCTAAGCAAGACATAGTGGACTATGTACTTGGTCTCCGCTCCAGGATGGCTGAGTATATGGAGAAGGCATCCAAAAACCTTGAGGCAAGCCAGGCCTTACAGAAAGCTTGGCATGACCAAAAGGCTGTCTTGGTTGAGTTTCAGCCAGGACAGAAGGTATGGGTGTTGGAGCCAGTGGCCCCAGCAGCACTCCAAGACAAATGGTCTGGACCCCATACAATCCTGGAAAAGAAGGGAGAGGTCACCTACTTGGTAGACCTAGGAACTCCCAGGAGTCCCCACAGGGTACTCCATGTTAACAGGCTTAAAGCATATGTTGACAGGGCAGACATGGGCTTGCTCATGGCTACAGATGAGGGACAGGAGGAAGAGAGTGACCCTCTCCCAGACCTGTTGTCTCAGAACCCTGAAGATGGCTCAGTTGAAGGAGTGACCCTTGGAGGCAACCTCACTGCCCATCAGCAGACTGAATGTAGACAGGTTCTACAATCATTTTCACATATGTTCTCCTTGATACCTAGTCAAACTGACAGGTGTACCCATGTGGTGGACACTGGTGACAGTCTGCCTGTAAAGAACAAGCTTTACAGACAACCTGACCACGTCAGGGACTGTATAAAGGCTGAGGTACATAAAATGTTGGAATTAGGTGTCATTGAACCCTCAGAGAGCCCCTGGGCTAGCCCAGTGGTTCTGGTCCCCAAACCTCACACCAAAGATGGCAAGAGAGGAATGAGGTTCTGTGTGGACTACAGGGGTCTCAATGCTGTCACCAGGACAGATGCACACCCTATTCCAAGGGCAGATGAGCTCATAGACAAACTAGCTTCTGCAAAGTTTTTGAGCACATTTGACTTAACAGCTGGTTATTGGCAAATCAGATTAGCTGAGGAGTCTAAGGCCAAAACAGCATTCTCAACCCCAGGTGGGCACTACCAGTTTGTGGTGATGCCCTTTGGTCTGAAGAATGCACCTGCCACCTTCCAAAGGCTGGTGAACCAAGTCCTTACTGGGTTGGATGACTTTTACGCAGCATATCTTGATGACATTGCTGTCTTTAGCTCCACCTGGGAGGATCACCTGATCCACCTGAAGAAGGCTCTTGAGGCTCTGCAAAGGGCAGGCCTCACTATCAAGGCTACTAAGTGCCAGATAGGGCAGAGTAAGGTTGTATATTTGGGCCACCTTGTAGGTGGAGGCCAAGTTCAACCACTGGAGAGTAAGATACAATCCATCAAGGACTGGTCTCCTCCAACCACCCAGACTCAAGTTCGAGCTTTCTTGGGCTTGACTGGGTACTACAGGAAGTTTGTTAAGAACTATGGGTCCATTTTGACTCCTCTTAATGATCTGACATCCAAGAAGATGCCCAAAAAGGTTCAGTGGACAGTAAGCTGTCAAAAGGCATTTGATGACCTGAAGGAGGCCATGTGCTCTGCACCTATCCTGAAAAGTCCTGACTACTCCAAAGAGTTTATTGTCCAAACAGATGCTTCTGAGTTGGGTGTGGGAGCTGTGCTGTCACAACTTAATGTAGATGGTCAAGACCAACCCATTGCTTTTATTAGCAGAAGGTTGACCCCCAGAGAGAAGAATTGGTCAGCTATTGAGAGGGAGGCCTTTGCTGTGGTGTGGGCCCTGAAGAAGCTGAGGCCATACTTGTTTGGCACTCACTTCAAGATTCAGACCGACCATAAGCCCCTCTTGTGGCTAAATCAGATGAAGGGTGAAAACCCCAAACTGCTTAGGTGGTCCATTTCCCTACAGGGGATGGACTTTACAGTGGAGCACCGGCCAGGTACTTACCATGGGAATGCAGATGGTCTCTCCAGGTACTTCCACTTAGGACATGAAGACGAGACTGGTCAAGGCTAGTTTAATGTCCCTGCGTTTGGGGGGGGGGTTGTGTAGGAGAGTAGGGTCTGCTATCCTATGGTCACCCCAAATTTTTGCTTTTTGCTTCACTGGTTTTTGACATATTGAGGCTGTGGGCCTGCCAATCAGACCCCCAGCCTGCTGTTCTCTCTACTAAATTAAAACTATGCACCCTAGGTGCATAACCAATTGGAAGTGGATCACCCTGTCAGCCCCTGTACCAGTGTACACTAGGTACCCAGGGCATTGGTGTACCCAAGGCCTGCCAGGGGCTGAAGCATGTATTATGCCACCCCAGGCTTGGCCTAACAATTTGACACAACTGGCTGATCACTCAGCTGGGGTAAGTTGGTGTAATCACCTCTTACTTAGGTGTAGTATACCTATACCTAACCTTAAATGGGACACATGGTAACCTATAAGTCACTCCTATGGCAGGCCTTAACAATCCTGAAGGCAGAGTGCTTGGTTCCATGTGAGATGGTGATCTGGCATGAGCTGAGCCTGTCTGCAGTGGTCGGAACAACTTCCTTCTACTGTTTCCAGATATCGTCATACCATATACTCTTAAGTGCATTATGAACCTCGCGGTTAAATGCTAACTTTGGTTTGGCTTTATCAAAATATGTCGAGTAAGGTGTCATACGAATTGGAATACTAACCCCTCGCCAATTCTGGCGACGGGGTTAGCATTCCACCCTTCTAGAGGGACACGACATGTACAGTACCTGAAACCCGGGTAAAATCAGACATAGCCTCAGCTCCACAAAATGGATGCTGCCACCACAGACACAAGTCTGCCCTCCTGCTGCTGGGAGTCCTTCCAGCTTGGGAGGTGTGGACAAAGGGTTTCCTGCCAGGGGAGGTGCATGCACCACCCCAGACAGGATTTTGTGTATTGGTCAGGTAGGGCTTGAAAGAAACCAGACATGCCTGTGGCTCACAAGGAGCCTCGGTGCATATGCCAGTTCAAACCGGTCCTGGGGCACACCAGTCCCGGGCCTGGGGCGAGCTGGACAAAGGATTGGGGGTGTAACCACCCCCCTTCCTGGTCCCACCCATAGGGAGGGACCTAGCAGGTAGTCCGGCCCCTAGAATCCGCTTAAAGGTAGGAGCTGTGTCCTAAGACTTCAGACATCCTGGAATCAACTTGAAACTAAGAAGAAGACGGGAACTTCGACATTCTGCTGCACAGAAGACTGAAGGAAATCTCCCCTGTGGTCAGGGAGTGACCACCTTGCTAACGCAAGCACCATCCAGCGAATCAACGTCTGCTTTGCCGCCGCCTCCCGCCGGAGCCCGAGCCCAGAGACTGACAAGACCTGGACCTCCAGACCTCTCACCGCCCGATCCACAGTCCCTGAAAAGAGGAGACCCGTGGAGGCACCAAGACACGTGGAGCCAGCCATCTTGAAACGACCACAACAAGCTGACAAGTGCAACAACCGAGGCTCCCTCCAAGTTGTGCTTTGGGATCTGAGAAGCCCAACCCTCGAGCAGCATCTGCACCAAAGGTGAGCCCTCCAGCATCTCCACGATCTGCGTGGGGCCCTTCTGCATTTTGCCACTCGACGCGCCTAACCGGTTGCTGGCCCGCTAGCTAGTAGCCATCTTGGCGACGAACTTTACAAAATACACCGCTGGTCTGGTTGCTCCAGACTGGCCCTTGCTCCCCTCCAAAGGAGCAGTTCTTCTGACCTTGCTGGTCAGAACCATCAGCTTATTTCATCTCCTACAACAATTGCTTTTGCCAAGGCTTGTTTGCTTTGATCAAGTCGCCGACACCGCCGACAGTGAGAGCCTGCGTGGGACAGCTCGTGAACCGACTCCTGGACGTCGTCGACCTCCAAGGACCACGTGGCTGCAGAGACAAGCTACACCTTTCTTCCTGTTTGCACCCGACATTGCCTGGTACCCACCTGGTGCCACGCTGGTCACTGGCTAGTGACTGTGAACACTGTCCCCTCTGCTTACAGGTCTTCAACATCTCCGATCCACTCTTGGATCCACTGCATCTCTCCCGGACCGACCGCCTGCAGCATCTTTGTCTTCAAGCTCCACGGAACAGATAGAAGAAACCCGACGCACTTCGAGGCCTATGCACCCGCTTCCTGTGGGTGAGGTAAAGCTGGTACCCCTGTGCCCAAGTGTAGTATTACATCTCTAGTGCCTGTGTTCCAAATCTTGAGTTCCTAGTCCATCCGGAAGATCCTTTTTGCAGTAACTTTGTACTTTTTACGCACCCATTGAAACCTATGGGAGCACGCGTGTGACTATTTGCTCTGCACACGCCACCCGTGGACCTCCTGGTCACTAACTGAAGTTAGCTCCTTGTAGGCCCAGCGATTCTAGAGGCCCTAGGCCTTTTCCCTTTTCTGTTCGTGGTACTTATACCACTATTTTAGTATATGGTTCGAGCGGCCACCAGGGCCTATCCATATAAAGTGCAACTTCTGTGTATTCTACTGTAATCTTGTTTGACGATTTGTGCTCCTGTGCTCATAAAGAGACTAGGGGTTACTTTGAGAAATAAATACATATATATTTTGAATATATATCGCTGTGGTGTCCTTTCATTGGTATAAAAGGGGGTTACATTTGGTAAAACAGCTGGCTTAACACGCTTCACGAGTTTAGCCTCAAAGACTGCTTAGCCTACGCTACCACTAGGGCAGCTAGTCCGAAAAGGTTGACTTACAACCACACCATAAGGGTTGCTTGGCATGGTACAAGGTGATCACTTTAACTAGTGAGCATCATATACCAGGCCAACTTCTCACAAAGATAAACTGTCCCATCATCGGCAAGAGTATACTTGGCCACCAGATTATATAGATTGAGACATTGATCTGATGTAGAGCGACCCGTTCTAAAACCGTACTGAGTATCTGTAATAATCTTATTTTCCTCAGCCCAGTCCATCAGACGGTTTAGAATTACCTTCCCTAAAACCTTTGCTGAGACATCAATTAGTGAAATCGGGCGGTAACATTGGGGATCGCTTTTATTGCCCTTTTTGAAGAGGGGAACGATGGTGGCAGTTGACCAAGACCTGGGCATTCCCCTTTCCACTGCTGTATTAAAAACTCTAGTGAGTATGGGAGCCCACAGGTCAACCTGGGATAAAAATAGGTCGGGGGGAATCCCATCTGGGCCAGGGGCCTTGTTCTTTGTCAGGGCTTGAATTCCGACTTTAATTTCGTCCACTGTGAACTGGACCCATGAACTTGGCAACATGCCTACATCAGAGATGTATTGGGTCATGGTACTGCCCTGGTTATACAATTTTTTGAAATGGGAGACCCACGCTTCTGGCAAGATATTGCAGGAGACCTTCACGCTATTTGGGGGCTGAAAACTAGGATCATTAATCACCCTCCAAAACCGTGACATATCTCTCATTTCGGCTGCCTCCCTTAAATTCGCCCAAGCTTCATAGTGGATAGATTTTTTCCTCTTTTTTATGGCCATTTTATAGTGGGCCCTACATTCCACTATCATGCTCCTGTCCTTCGGTACCTTTTTGAGTGCCCGTTTTAATTCTTTTAGGGCTCTGGAGCATGCTTTGTCAAACCATTTGGGTGTGAGATTGGGCGGTGCTTGTGATTTAATCCTCAATAGCCTGTCAATATCCCTTGCCATGCTTTCAAATGCATTTATCAGATCTTGGCCTCTAATTTCTTGGTTTAGGCACAACCATATCCCGCTTTCTGGGTTTGCGAGAAGTTTTTTATAGAATACTTCCCCATCAGTATTAGACCAACGTAGTCGCCTGCCCTGATCAATTGCTTCCAAATTTCCCCTTATCGTCCGGGGCCTTAACTGCACGGAATCGTCCGCGTCCAGCAATGACAACACCAGTGGGTTGTGATCACTAAAAAAAATACTAATTTCTATATTAAAATCTATGATCCTACTTTTAAACCCATAAGAAATAAAAATAAAATCAATAATAGTTTCTTTTCCCCTGCCTTTAAAAGTGGGATTTATGATGTTCGAGATCCTGGGCTTAATCAGGTCCATTGTAGGGACGAGATTGTATATCCCCAGAATCTTGCTTAATTCGCTGCCTTCCTGTGTGTGTTCAAGGTGCCAATTACTAGTGGAAGGACAAGAATTCCATGTTCCCCCGGCCCATTTCAGATATGGGCATGGGTGACAATTAAAATCGCCCACCAAAATTATATTTGGGGGATGCTTTCCCCTAGAATACAAGTCGGCCAGCCTATCCTTCAGATCAACCAGCCTCTGCATTGATTGGCCCGCATTATAAAAATTTATCAATACAAATTTAGTCCCCTTTTTACTATAACTGAGACCCTGAATGTATTCCGAGTTCCAGCCCATGCCTTCCCATGTCCCTTGTAGCGTCAGAGATACATACGTTATTAATCCCCCTTTCGCTCTTCCCATCATAGATTTTTGGGCGGGTGTGAGAAGTTGGCCTGGTATATGCTGTTCACTAGTTCTAGTGACCACCTTGTACCATGCCAAGCAACCCTTATGGTGTGGTTGTAAGTCAACCTTTTTGGACTAGCTGCCCTAGTGGTAGCGTAGGCTAAGCAGTCTTTGAGGCTAAACTCGTGAAGCGTGTTAAGCCAGCTGTTTTACCAAATGCAACCCCCTTTTATACCAATGAAAGGACACCACACAGATATATATTCAAAATATATATGTATTTATTTCTCAAAGTAACCCCTAGTCTCTTTATGAGCACAGGAGCACAAATCGTCAAACAAGATTATCACAGAATACACAGAAGTTGCACGTTATATGGATAGGCCCTGGTGGCCACTCAAACCATATACTAAAATAGTGGTATAAGTACCACGAACAGAAAAGGGAAAAGGCCTAGGGCCTCTAGAATCGCTGGGCCTACAAGGAGCTAACGTCAGTTAGTGACCAGGAGGTCCACGGGTGGCGTGTGCAGAGCAAATAGTCACACGCGTGCTCCCATAGGTTTCAATGGGTGCGTAAAAAGTACAAAGTTACTGCAAAGGAGATCTTCCGGGTTGACTAGGAACTTAAGATTTGGAACACAGGCACTAGAGATGTATTACTACACATGGGCACCGGAGTACCAGCTTTACCTCACCCACAGGAAGCGGGTGCATAGGCCTCAAAGTGCGTCGGGTTTCTTCTATCTGTTCCGTGGAGCTTGAAGACAAAGATGCTGCAGGCGGTCGGTCCGGGAGAGATGCAGTGGATCCAAGAGTGGATCGGAGATGTTGAAGACCTGTAAGCAGAGGGGACAGTGTTCACAGTCACTAGCCAGTGACCAGCGTGGCACCAGGTGGGTACCAGGCGATGTCGGGTGCAAACAGGTGATGAGGGGTAGCTTGTCTCCGCAGCCACGTGGTCCCTGAAGGTCGACGACGTCCAGGAGTCGGCTCACGAGCTGTCCCACGCAGGCTCTCGCTGTCGGCGGTGTCGGCGACTTGATCGAAGCAAACAAGCCTTGGCAAAAGCAATTGCAGGAGGATTCGGAAATCAGCTGTTGGTTCTGACCAGCAAGGTCAGAGGGATTGCTCCTTTGGAGGGGAGCAAGGGCCAGTCTGGAGCAACCAGACCAGCGGTGTTTGTTGTAGATTTCGTCGCCAAGATGGCCACTAGCCAGCGGGCCAGCAACCGGTTAGGCGCGTCGAGTGGCAAAATGCAGAAGGGCCCCACGCAGATCGTGGAGATGCTGGAGGGCTCACCTTTGGTGCAGATGCTGCTCGAGGGTTGGGCTTCTCAGGACCCAAAGCACAACTTGGAGGGAGCCTCGGTTGTTGCACTTGTCAGCTTGTCGTAGTCGTTCCAAGATGGCTGGCTCCACGTGTCTCGGTGCCTCCACGGGTCTCCTCTTTTCAGGGACTGTGGATCGGGCGGTGAGAGGTCTGGAGGTCCAGGTCTTGTCAGTCTCTGGGCTCGGGCTCCGGCGGGAGGCGGCAGCAAAGCAGATGGTGATTCGCTGGATGGTGCTTGCGTTAGCAAGGTGGTCACTCCCTGACCACAGGGGAGATTTTCTTCAGTCTTCTGTGCAGCAGAATGTCGAAGTTCCCGTCTTCTTCTTAGTTTCAAGTTGATTCCAGGATGTCTGAAGTCTTAGGACACAGCTCCTACCTTTAAGCGGATTCTAGGGGCCGGACTACCTGCTAGGTCCCTCCCTATGGGTGGGACCAGGAAGGGGGGTGGTTACACCCCCAATCCTTTGTCCAGCTCGCCCCAGGCCCGGGACTGGTGTGCCCCAGGACCGGTTTGAACTGGCATATGCACCGAGGCTCCTTGTGAGCCACAGGCATGTCTGGTTTCTTTCAAGCCCTACCTGACCAATACACAAAATCCTGTCTGGGGTGGTGCACGCACCTCCCCTGGCAGGAAACCCTTTGTCCACACCTCCCAAGCTGGAAGGACTCCCAGCAGCAGGAGGGCAGACTTGTGTCTGTGGTGGCAGCATCCATTTTGTGGAGCTGAGGCTTTGTCTGATTTTACCCGGGTTTCAGGTACTGTACATGTCGTGTCCCTCTAGAAGGGTGGAATGCTAACCCTGTCGCCAGAACTGGCGAGGGGTTAGTATTCCAATTCGTATGACACCTTACTCGACATGTTTTGATAAAGCCAAACCAAAGATAGCATTTAACCGCGAGGTTCATAATGCACTTTAGAGTATATGGTATGACGATATCTGGAAACAGTAGAAGGAAGTTGTTCCGACCACTGCAGACAGGCTCAGCTCATGCCAGAGCACCATCTCACATGGAACCAAGCACTCTGCCTTCAGGATTGTTAAGGCCTGCCATAGGAGTGACTTATAGGTTACCAGGTGTCCCATTTAAGGTTAGGTATAGGTATACTACACCTAAGTAAGAGGTGATTACACCAACTTACCCCAGCTGAGTGATCAGCCAGTTGTGTCAGATTGTTAGGCCAAGCCTGGGGTGGCATAATACATGCTTCAGCCCTTGGCAGGCCTTGGGTACACCAATGCCCTGGGTACCTAGTGTACACTGGTACAGGGGCTGACAGGGTGATCCAACCAATTGGGTATGTACCTAGGGTACATGGAGTCCATTTTACAGAGAGAGCAGATAGCCTGAGAGCCTGAATGGCAGGATCTCAGGCCAACTAAGTCGAAAAACCAGCTAGACACTAGGCAAAAATTTGGGGGTAACCATAGTCAGATATCCACCTTCCTACACAACCCCCCCCCAAACGAAGGGAGATAAGGCTGACCTTGACCAGGTAAGCCTATATTGCCCAAGTGGCCATATAAGGAGGAACCAGCACTGGCATGGTTACCCCCTGTCTCATGGTCCACTAAGCAATCCCTCACCCTAAGGGTATCAGAGGGTCTCCACCATAGGGAATCTCTACCTTTGGTGTGTCTTGGCAAAGTAAAAGGCTGGTGTTGAGATGGAGTACTGAAGTGAGTGTCCTCAAAGTGAGGCCTCAGCTTCCTCCAATCATCCTCCACCATGGATGCCTTTCTTTCCTTAACTGAGTTGCACTGTGCTCTCAGGGTCAGCCTCTGGCTACCTAAAGCTGGAGGCTGGGTCCCTTTTGTGGGCTTACTGGAGGGACAGGTCAGGTCTGGGGCCCTAAGGTCCCATGTTTGCCTGTGCCCAACAGAATCCCTCTGGGGGAGGTCCCTAACTACCTGTAAAGGAGATCCCTCAGGAATGTTTTTACCCATCACCTGGCTAGGACTACTAGCCAGGCAATCCTCATTCTTTTGATGGGGGGGTTCTTGTGGACAGGGGCCCTCTGGGGGTCCACTGGCCTCCCTGACCTCTGCAGCCCTGGGCTGACTGAGGCAGGGTAGAGAGAGGCAGGCTACCTGCACCAGACTGGGTCCCACCTTGGAAGGGGCCACTGACATCAGAGGCTCTGCCAGGCCAGGCCTGGCTACCTCTGGGGCAGTTCCTTCACAAGGGGTGAGGTCAGCTCCCTGAGGAGGCTGACTTTTTCCTAATGTCTGGGGAGAGGGAGACTTTTCTTCTTCCCCACTACTCTCTGTTTGTGTGGAGTGATCCATAGTTTCAGGCTTCACTACACCTATGTCAGTCTGAGTATAGGCTGAGACCATTACAGCCTTGCCAACCTTTTCAGGGGGGCACTCAGTTTGTGTTTGAGCTGTGACTGTCACAGCTCTGCCAGTCTCTACAGGGAAGTCTGTCTGTGCCTGGGCGGTGGCTACCACTGCCCTTCCAACCTTTTCAGGGAGGAAATCTATTTGGACAGGGGTTGTGAATGGCACAACCCCCCTACCCTTTTGTGACAGGCCTACCATTTTAGAATGGGTGTCTTGTTCAACTCCAGCCCAGGCTGAGAGTTCTAAGTCATTCCCCAGTAAGCAGTCTACAGGCAAGGTTGGGGACACTGCTACCCTTTTAGGGCCAGTGACCCCTCCCCAGCTGAGACATACCTCTGCCATGGGATGACTGTTTTGTTTGCCATCAATGTTAGTCACCTGGTAGGAGAAACCAGGCAAAAGCTGCTCAGAGGGAACTAGCCAATGGGCCACCATTGTGATGCTAGCTCCAGTGTCTCTGTAGGCCTCAGCTTTTGTACCATTGATGTAGGGCTCCTGTCTGTACCTACCCAAAGTGTTGGGACAGGCAGTGAAGTTGGCAAACCCCATGCCACCATCACAGACAAGAGTGGTTGCTGTAGGGGAATTGGCTAAGCCAGGGTCCCCCTGTGTTCCCCAAGTAAACCCACCCAAATTTTTGGGGGCACTCCCACCACCTGGGGGATTACTGCTGACAGTAATAGGTGGTGTGACAGGAGTAATTGGAGGAACAGTTTTGTTTTTAGCCCTTGGGCAACCGCTGTCAGTTTTCCAATGCCCAGGAGTTTTACACTCATGGCAGTAGGGCTTTTTAGCTGTGGTAGAGGAGGGAGCTTGGGACCCACCACCCTGTGTGGAGTTTTGGGGCCCTGAGGAAGGTTTCTCTTTTTCTTTATCCCCACCCTTCTCTTGAGGCTTGGTGGTATCTTTCTTTTGGTCACCACCCTGGTTTTTAGGCCTGATCCTGGTCCTGACCCATTTATCTGCCCTCTTTCCCAATTCTTGGGGAGAGGTCAAATCTGAGTCTACCAGGTGTTGATGGAGAAGCTGGTTTTGACAATTACTTAAAATCTGCTCTCTCATCATCAAATTGTACAATCCTGTATAGTCAGACACCTTACTTCCCAGCAACCAACCCTCCAAAGCCTTAGTGGCACATTCCACATATTCAGACCAGTCCTGAGTCTGTGTCTTCTGGGTGTCTCTGAACATTAACCTGTACTGTTCAGTGGTTAAGCCTAACCCATCAACTAGGACACTCTTCAGGACTCTGTAATTTCTGACATCCTCTTCTCTAACAGTGAGGAGTCTATCTCTGCCTCTCCCCTCAAAGGAGAGCCATAAGATTGCTGCCCACTGGTCTTCAGGAACCTGCTGCAATTTGCAGGCTCTCTCAAGAGCAGTCATCCATTTGTGGATGTCATCCCCACTTTTGTAGGGGGGCACAATCTTGGACAGGTTCCTATTGTCAAAGACCCTATCTTTGTCCCTAGGGACATTGCTGCCACCAGTGGGTATAGACCCACTCTCTCTAGGCTGCCTAGCCTTGTTCAGTTTTTCTTCCATCAGGGCTACTTCTAGCTCCTGCTTTCTGATCCTCAGCTGGGCTTCCTGCATTCTGGCCTCATGTTCCCTCCTCTGAGGGGTGGTCATCCTTTTCCTGGAGTGACCTTGAGAGCCTCTAGAGCCATGAGAAGCATTGGAGTCACCTGAGCGATTCCTTTGCCTCCCAAGCCCTGTGTTAAGTCCACTGGGGAGATCCAATGGGGTGAACCCATTGTCAGTCCCCAATAGCCTTAGTTTAGCTGGGCCAAGTATAATACTTGGCACTGGGCTAGTTCTCCCTTCATCATCACTACTTTCTGTATCCTCACCACTTTCCTCCCCTGTAGTATGGTTCTCATCTAAGGGATGGCTATTGGAACTGGGTACCTCTGTAGTATCTTCAGAAGGGGGGCCTCCTGTTCCTGACCCTAAGGGGGCTAACTGGGAAGCTTTCTTGAGTGCTCTCTGATTCTCATCATTCTGTAAGAGCTCTCTGAGCTCAGCAGAGTTTGGGTTCTTGGGCTGTTTAAGGCCTCTAAGAGTTGCCAAATGCCTGAGCTCATTCTGATTAAGGGTAGCAAAGCTGGATGGTGCCCTCTGGGGGTCACTCTCAACAGAGATGGGTACAGTGGACCCCTCTGCCCCGGCCATTGCTCTTAAGTGTGGGTGGATGTGTTGCAATCTACCTACACTTGTGTTTACCTACTAAACCTATCTAGTAGTTGTAGTCAGGGTGTGCTACTCCCTTTGCTCTACAACAACTAAGTTCAGTAGAACTTATGTATATCTAATCTTGTTTTATATGTACCTACAGGTACCTATGTGATCTTTCAATTGGTAACCAAGAGATTACAATGGTAAAACACAGCAAGCTCAAATCCCACCGCTGCCACCAATGTGAGAAGTTGGCCTGGTATATGCTGTTCACTAGTTCTAGTGACCACCTTGTACCATGCCAAGCAACCCTTATGGTGTGGTTGTAAGTCAACCTTTTTGGACTAGCTGCCCTAGTGGTAGCGTAGGCTAAGCAGTCTTTGAGGCTAAACTCGTGAAGCGTGTTAAGCCAGCTGTTTTACCAAATGCAACCCCCTTTTATACCAATGAAAGGACACCACACAGATATATATTCAAAATATATATGTATTTATTTCTCAAAGTAACCCCTAGTCTCTTTATGAGCACAGGAGCACAAATCGTCAAACAAGATTATCACAGAATACACAGAAGTTGCACGTTATATGGATAGGCCCTGGTGGCCACTCAAACCATATACTAAAATAGTGGTATAAGTACCACGAACAGAAAAGGGAAAAGGCCTAGGGCCTCTAGAATCGCTGGGCCTACAAGGAGCTAACGTCAGTTAGTGACCAGGAGGTCCACGGGTGGCGTGTGCAGAGCAAATAGTCACACGCGTGCTCCCATAGGTTTCAATGGGTGCGTAAAAAGTACAAAGTAACTGCAAAGGAGATCTTCCGGGTTGACTAGGAACTTAAGATTTGGAACACAGGCACTAGAGATGTATTACTACACATGGGCACCGGAGTACCAGCTTTACCTCACCCACAGGAAGCGGGTGCATAGGCCTCAAAGTGCGTCGGGTTTCTTCTATCTGTTCCGTGGAGCTTGAAGACAAAGATGCTGCAGGCGGTCGGTCCGGGAGAGATGCAGTGGATCCAAGAGTGGATCGGAGATGTTGAAGACCTATAAGCAGAGGGGACAGTGTTCACAGTCACTAGCCAGTGACCAGCGTGGCACCAGGTGGGTACTAGGCGATGTCGGGTGCAAACAGGTGATGAGGGGTAGCTTGTCTCCGCAGCCACGTGGTCCCTGAAGGTCGACGACGTCCAGGAGTCGGCTCACGAGCTGTCCCACGCAGGCACTCGCTGTCGGCGGTGTCGGCGACTTGATCGAAGCAAACAAGCCTTGGCAAAAGCAATTGCGGGAGGATTCGGAAATCAGCTGTTGGTTCTGACCAGCAAGGTCAGAGGGATTGCTCCTTTGGAGGGGCGCAAGGGCCAGTCTGGAGCAACCAGACCAGCAGTGTTTGTCGTAGATTTCGTCGCCAAGATGGCCACTAGCCAGCGGGCCAGCAACCGGTTAGGCGCGTCGAGTGGCAAAATGCAGAAGGGCCCCACGCAGATCGTGGAGATGCTGGAGGGCTCACCTTTGGTGCAGATGCTGCTCGAGGGTTGGGCTTCTCAGGACCCAAAGCACAACTTGGAGGGAGCCTCGGTTGTTGCACTTGTCAGCTTGTCGTAGTCGTTCCAAGATGGCTGGCTCCACGTGTCTCGGTGCCTCCACGGGTCTCCTCTTTTCAGGGACTGTGGATCGGGCGGTGAGAGGTCTGGAGGTCCAGGTCTTGTCAGTCTCTGGGCTCGGGCTCCGGCGGGAGGCGGCGGCAAAGCAGACGGTGATTCGCTGGATGGTGCTTGCGTTAGCAAGGTGGTCACTCCCTGACCACAGGGGAGATTTTCTTCAGTCTTCTGTGCAGCAGAATGTCGAAGTTCCCGTCTTCTTCTTAGTTTCAAGTTGATTCCAGGATGTCTGAAGTCTTAGGACACAGCTCCTACCTTTAAGCGGATTCTAGGGGCCGGACTACCTGCTAGGTCCCTCCCTATGGGTGGGACCAGGAAGGGGGGTGGTTACACCCCCAATCCTTTGTCCAGCTCGCCCCAGGCCCGGGACTGGTGTGCCCCAGGACCGGTTTGAACTGGCATATGCACCGAGGCTCCTTGTGAGCCACAGGCATGTCTGGTTTCTTTCAAGCCCTACCTGACCAATACACAAAATCCTGTCTGGGGTGGTGCACGCACCTCCCCTGGCAGGAAACCCTTTGTCCACACCTCCCAAGCTGGAAGGACTCCCAGCAGCAGGAGGGCAGACTTGTGTCTGTGGTGGCAGCATCCATTTTGTGGAGCTGAGGCTATGTCTGATTTTACCCGGGTTTCAGGTACTGTACATGTCGTGTCCCTCTAGAAGGGTGGAATGCTAACCCCGTCGCCAGAACTGGCGAGGGGTTAGTATTCCAATTCGTATGACACCTTACTCGACATGTTTTGATAAAGCCAAACCAAAGATAGCATTTAACCGCGAGGTTCATAATGCACTTTAGAGTATATGGTATGACGATATCTGGAAACAGTAGAAGGAAGTTGTTCCGACCACTGCAGACAGGCTCAGCTCATGCCAGAGCACCATCTCACATGGAACCAAGCACTCTGCCTTCAGGATTGTTAAGGCCTGCCATAGGAGTGACTTATAGGTTACCAGGTGTCCCATTTAAGGTTAGGTATAGGTATACTACACCTAAGTAAGAGGTGATTACACCAACTTACCCCAGCTGAGTGATCAGCCAGTTGTGTCAGATTGTTAGGCCAAGCCTGGGGTGGCATAATACATGCTTCAGCCCTTGGCAGGCCTTGGGTACACCAATGCCCTGGGTACCTAGTGTACACTGGTACAGGGGCTGACAGGGTGATCCAACCAATTGGGTATGTACCTAGGGTACATGGAGTCCATTTTACAGAGAGAGCAGATAGCCTGAGAGCCTGAATGGCAGGATCTCAGGCCAACTAAGTCGAAAAACCAGCTAGACACTAGGCAAAAATTTGGGGGTAACCATAGTCAGATATCCACCTTCCTACAGCGGGCACAAAAAACATTTTGTACCCATCTAGATGAGGGGCACTACTATCCGATTCCCATGTTTCTTGTAAACAAATAATGTGAAACTTTTTGCTGTACTCCAACCATTCCTTGTTTCTTAATTTGGACGAGATTCCAGCAATGTTCCACGATACCACCCTAAGTTCCCCGTTCCCCGGGGTGGTCACATTCCTTACTAGGGTATACTGAATTTGGGAACCCACTTCTGCTGAACTACTCTGATCTACTGCTGAACTAGTCGCTAAGTCGATGGTTACAACCTCATTTTGGGGGATTTCGGGTAAAAGGCTATTTCCTGTAAAGCCAACATTCTCCCCAGGCATAATGTTGTCTGAAGGTGATTAATTTTCCGGTATTTCGACTTGAGTCTGTCAATCTAGTTCATCCATCACTGCCGCATCAGACAATGGATTGAACCTATTAGAGACTGACCCCAGTCTATATGATCTTAATAGCGGGACTTCCCCTCTACTTCGTGGCCCTTGACGCGATGCTTTTGCCTGGTCCCTATAGAAAAAGTTCAGAGGGAGCATTTTTATAGTCGTCCCACTGTCAAAAGCCACATAACTATAACCCAACAGTTCTTTTACCAGCTCTCGGTGTCTAAAATTGACAATAACGCAATCTCCAGCAAACTTCTTTTTTGAGGGACCAATCCAAGCTTCCCTCCTTGCCATGAGAATGTGCGTTCTCCAATGCTTGGATTCCTTCGCGTTATTATGCAGCCAGTGACTGACCTTATTTATGAAGGAACCTGTAGATTCTTCTCTTTCCCCATTTTGGGCAGGGACCCCTGCTAAAACTATTGTATAGGGGCAACATGCTGGGGGCAAATCTAACGTCTGGAGGCCCGGGGAACTCAGCACCTGGGCATTCTGGGAACCGGTGGCTGCTATCTGGGCTTTTGTACTAGCCTCTTGTTCGAGACTCGCAGGTGCCCGAACAATGTCACTATCATTGCTCACATTGCGATTGTGAGAAGTTGGCCTGGTATATGATGCTCACTAGTTAAAGTGATCACCTTGTACCATGCCAAGCAACCCTTATGGTGTGGTTGTAAGTCAACCTTTTCGGACTAGCTGCCCTAGTGGTAGCGTAGGCTAAGCAGTCTTTGAGGCTAAACTCGTGAAGCGTGTTAAGCCAGCTGTTTTACCAAATGCAACCCCCTTTTATACCAATGAAAGGACACCACACAGATATATATTCAAAATATATATGTATTTATTTCTCAAAGTAACCCCTAGTCTCTTTATGAGCACAGGAGCACAAATCGTCAAACAAGATTACAGTAGAATACACAGAAGTTGCACTTTATATGGATAGGCCCTGGTGGCCGCTCAAACCATATACTAAAATAGTGGTATAAGTACCACGAACAGAAAAGGGAAAAGGCCTAGGGCCTCTAGAATCGCTGGGCCTTCAAGGAGCTAACTTCAGTTAGTGACCAGGAGGTCCACGGGTGGCGTGTGCAGAGCAAATAGTCACACGCGTGCTCCCATAGGTTTCCATGGGTGCGTAAAAAGTACAAAGTTACTGCAAAGAGGATCTTCCGGATGGACTAGGAACTCAAGATTTGGAACACAGACACTAGAGATGTAATACTACACTTGGGCACAGGTGTGCCAGCTTTACCTCACCCACAGGAAGCGGGTGCATAGGCCTCGAAGTGCGTCGGGTTTCTTCTATCTGTTCCGTGGAGCCTGAAGACAAAGATGCTGCAGGCGGTCGGTCCGGGAGAGATGCAGTGGATCCAAGAGTGGATCGGAGATGTTGAAGACCTGTAAGCAGAGGGGACAGTGTTCACAGTCACTAGCCAGTGACCAGCGTGGCACCAGGTGGGTACCAGGCAATGTCGGGTGCAAACAGGAAGAAAGGTGTAGCTTGTCTCTGCAGCCACGTGGTCCCTGGAGGTCGACGACGTCCAGGAGTCGGTTCACGAGCTGTCCCACGCAGGCTCTCGCTGTCGGCGGTGTCGGCGACTTGATCGAAGCAAACAAGCCTTGGCAAAAGCAATTGTTGTAGGAGATGAAATAAGCTGATGGTTCTGACCAGCAAGGTCAGAGGGACTGCTCCTTTGGAGGGGAGCAAGGGCCAGTCTGGAGCAACCAGACCAGCGGTGTATTTTGTAAAGTTCGTCGCCAAGATGGCTACTAGCCAGCGGGCCAGCAACCGGTTAGGCGCGTCGAGTGGCAAGATGCAGAAGGGCCCCACGCAGATCGTGGAGATGCTGGAGGGCTCACCTTTGGTGCAGATGCTGCTCGAGGGTTGGGCTTCTCAGATCCCAAAGCACAACTTGGAGGGAGCCTCGGTTGTTGCACTTGTCAGCTTGTCGTGGTCGTTTCAAGATGGCTGGCTCCACGTGTCTCGGTGCCTCCACGGGTCTCCTCTTTTCAGGGACTGTGGATCGGGCGGTGAGAGGTCTGGAGGTCCAGGTCTTGTCAGTCTCTGGGCTCGGGCTCCGGCGGGAGGCGGCGGCAAAGCAGACATTGATTCGCTGGATGGTGCTTGCGTTAGCAAGGTGGTCACTCCCTGACCACAGGGGAGATTTCCTTCAGTCTTCTGTGCAGCAGAATGTCGAAGTTCCCGTCTTCTTCTTAGTTTCAAGTTGATTCCAGGATGTCTGAAGTCTTAGGACACAGCTCCTACCTTTAAGCGGATTCTAGGGGCCGGACAACCTGCTAGGTCCCTCCCTATGGGTGGGACCAGGAAGGGGGGTGGTTACACCCCCAATCCTTTGTCCAGCTTGCCCCAGGCCCGGGACTGGTGTGCCCCAGGACCGGTATGAACTGGCATATGCACCGAGGCTCCTTGTGAGCCACAGGCATGTCTGGTTTCTTTCAAGCCCTACCTGACCAATACACAAAATCCTGTCTGGGGTGGTGCACGCACCTCCCCTGGCAGGAAACCCTTTGTCCACACCTCCCAAGCTGGAAGGACTCCCAGCAGCAGGAGGGCAGACTTGTGTCTGTGGTGGCAGCATCCATTTTGTGGAGCTGAGGCTATGTCTGATTTTACCCGGGTTTCAGGTACTGTACATGTCGTGTCCCTCTAGAAGGGTGGAATGCTAACCCCGTCGCCAGAATTGGCGAGGGGTTAGTATTCCAATTCGTATGACACCTTACTCGACATGTTTTGACAAAGCCAAACCAAAGATAGCATTTAACCGCGAGGTTCATAATGCACTTAAGAGTATATGGTATGACGATATCTGGAAACAGTAGAAGGAAGTTGTTCCGACCACTGCAGACACGCTCAGCTCATGCCAGAGCACCATCTCACATGGAACCAAGCACTCTGCCTTCAGGATTGTTAAGGCCTGCCATAGGAGTGACTTATAGGTTACCAGGTGTCCCATTTAAGGTTAGGTATAGGTATACTACACCTAAGTAAGAGGTGGTTACACCAACTTACCCCAGCTGAGTGATCAGCCAGTTGTGTCAAATTGTTAGGCCAAGCCTGGGGTGGCATAATACATGCTTCAGCCCCTGGCAGGCCTTAGATACACCAATGCCCTGGGTACCTAGTGTACACTGGTACAGGGGCTCACAGGGTGATCCAACCAATTGGGTATGTACCTAGGGTACATGGAGTCCATTTTAAAGAGAGAACAGCCAGGCTGAGAACCTGAATAGCAGGATCTCAGCCCAACTAAGTCGAAAAACCAGCTAGACACTAGGCAAAAATTTGGGGGTAACCATAGTCAGATATCCACCTTCCTACACAACCCCCCCCCAAACGAAGGGAGATAAGGCTGACCTTGACCAGGTAAGCCTATATTGCCCAAGTGGCCATATAAGGAGGAACCAGCACTGGCATGGTTACCCCCTGTCTCATGGTCCACTAAGCAATCCCTCACCCTAAGGGTATCAGAGGGTCTCCACCATAGGGAATCTCTACCTTTGGTGTGTCTTGGCAAAGTAAAAGGCTGGTGTTGAGATGGAGTACTGAAGTGAGTGTCCTCAAAGTGAGGCCTCACCTTCCTCCAATCCCCCTCCACCATGGATGCCTTTCTTTCCTTAACTGAGTTGCACTGTGCTCTCAGGGTCAGCCTCTGGCTACCTAAAGCTGGAGGCTGGGTCCCTTTTGTGGGCTTACTGGAGGGACAGGTCAGGTCTGGGGCCCTAAGGTCCCATGTTTGCCTGTACCCAACAGAATCCCTCTGGGGGAGGTCCCTAACTACCTGTAAAGGAGATCCCTCAGGAATGTTTTTACCCATCACCTGACTAGGGCTACTAGCCAGGCAATCCTCATTCTTTTGATGGGGGGGTTCTTGTGGACAGGGGCCCTCTTGGGGTCCACTGGCCTCCCTGACCTCTGCAGCCCTGGGCTGACTGAGGCAGGGTAGAGAGAGGCAGGCTACCTGCACCAGACTGGGTCCCACCTTGGAAGGGGCCACTGACATCAGAGGCTCTGCCAGGCCAGGCCTGGCTACCTCTGGGGCAGTTCCTTCACAAGGGGTGAGGTCAGCTCCCTGAGGAGGCTGACTTTTTCCTAATGTCTGGGGAGAGGGAGACTTTTCTTCCTCCCCACTACTCTCTGTTTGTGTGGAGTGATCCATAGTTTCAGGCTTCACTACACCTATGTCAGTCTGAGTATAGGCTGAGACCATTACAGCCTTGCCAACCTTTTCAGGGGGGCACTCAGTTTGTGTTTGAGCTGTGACTGTCACAGCTCTGCCAGTCTCCACAGGGAAGTCTGTCTGTGCCTGGGCTGTGGCTACCACTGCCCTTCCAACCTTTCCAGGGAGGAAATCTATTTGGACAGGGGTTGTGAATGGCACAACCCCACTACCCTTTTGTGAAAGGCCTACCATTTTAGAATGGGTGTCTTGTTCAACTCCAGCCCAAGCTGAGAGTTCTAAGTCATTCCCCAGTAAGCAGTCTACAGGCAAGGTTGGGGACACTGCCACCCTTTTAGGGCCAGTGACACCTCCCCAGCTGAGACATAGCTCTGCCATGGGATGACTGTTCTGTTTGCCATCAATGTTGGTCACCTGGTAGGAGAAACCAGGCAAAAGCTGCTCAGAGGGAACTAGCCAATGGGCCACCATTGTGATGCTAGCTCCAGTGTCTCTGTAGGCCTCAGCTTTTGTACCATTGATGTAGGGCTCCTGTCTGTACCTACCCAAAGTGTTGGGACAGGCAGTGAAGTTGGCAAACCCCATGCCACCATCACAGACAAGATTATCTGCTGCAGGGGAATTGGCTAAGCCAGGGTCCCCCTGTGTTCCCCAAGTAAACCCACCCAAATTTTTGGGGGCACTCCCACCACCTGGGGGATTACTGCTGACAGTAATAGGTGGTGTGACAGGAGTAATTGGAGGAACAGTTTTGTTTGTAGCCCTTGGGCAACTGCTGTCAGTTTTCCAATGCCCAGGAGTTTTACACTCATGGCAGTAAGGCTTTTTACCTGTGGTAGAGGAGGGAGCTTGGGACCCACCACCCTGTGTGGAGTTTTGGGGCCCTGAGGAAGATTTCTCTTTTGCCTTATCCCCTCCCTTCTCTTGAGGTTTGGTGGTATCTTTCTTTTGGTCACCACCCTGATTCTTAGGCCTGATCCTGGTCCTGACCCATTTATCTGCCCTCTTTCCCAATTCTTGGGGAGAGGTCAAATCTGAGTCTACCAGGTGTTGATGGAGGAGCTGGTTTTGACAGTTACTTAAAATCTGTTCTCTCATCATCAAATTGTACAATCCTGTATAATCAGATACCTTACTTCCCAGCAACCAACCCTCCAAAGCCTTAGTGGCACATTCAACATATTCAGACCAGTCCTGAGTCTGTGTCTTTTGGGTGTCTCTGAACATTAACCTGTACTGTTCAGTGGTTAAGCCTAACCCATCAACCAGAACACTCTTCAGGACTCTGTAGTTTCTGACATCCTCTTCTCTAACAGTGAGGAGTCTGTCTCTGCCTCTTCCTTCAAAGGAGAGCCAGAGGATTGCTGCCCACTGGTCTTCAGGAACCTGCTGTACTTTGCAGGCTCTCTCAAGAGCAGTTATCCATTTGTGGATGTCATCCCCACTTTTGTAGGGGGGCACAACCTTAGACAGGTTCCTATTATCAAAGACCCTATCTTTGTCCTTAGGGACAATGCTGCCACCAGTGGGTATAGACCCACTCTCTCTAGGTTGCCTAGCCTTCCTCAGTTTTTCTTCCATCAGGGCTACTTCTAGCTCCTGCTTCCTGATCCTCAGCTGGGCTTCCTGCATTCTGGCCTCGTGTTCCCTCCTCTGAGGGGTGGTCATCCTTTTCCTGGAGTGACCTTGAGAGCCTCTAGAGCCATGAGAAGCATTGGAGTCACCTGAGCGATTCCTTTGCCTCCCAAGCCCTGTGTTAAGTCCACTGGGGAGATCCAATGGGGTAAACCCATTGTCAGTCCCCAATAGCCTTAGTTTAGCTGGGCCAAGTATAACACTTGGCACTGGGCTAGTCCTCCCTTCCTCATCACTACTTTCTGTATCAGCCCCTTTATCACTCTCATCCTCTGTGGTATTATTGCCATCTAAGGGGTGACTATTGGAACTGGGTACCTCTGTAGCATCTTCAGAAGGGGGGCCTCCTGTTCCTGTCCCTAAGGGGGCTAACTGGGAAGCTTTCTTGAGTTCTCTCTGATTCTCATCATTTTGCAAGAGTTCTCTGAGCTCAGCAGAGGTAGGGTTCTTGGGCTGTTTAAGGCCTCTAAGAGTTGCCAAATGCCTGAGCTCATTCTGATTAAGGGTAGCAAAGATGGATGGTGCCCTCTGGGGGTCACTCTCAACAGAGATGGGTACAGTGGACCCCTCTGCCCCAGCCATTGCTCTTAAGTGTGGGTGGATGTGTTGCAATCTACCTACACTTGGGTTTACCTACTAAACCTATCTAGTAGTTGTAGTCAGGGTGTGCTACTCCCTTTGCTCTACAACAACTAAGTTCAGTAGAACTTATGTATATCTAATCTTGTTTTATATGTACCTACAGGTACCTATGTGATCTTTCAATTGGTAACCAAGAGATTACAAGGGTAAAACACAGCAAGCTCAAATCCAACCGCTGCTCACCAATGTGAGAAGTTGGCCTGGTATATGATGCTCACTAGTTAAAGTGATCACCTTGTACCATGCCAAGCAACCCTTATGGTGTGGTTGTAAGTCAACCTTTTCGGACTAGCTGCCCTAGTGGTAGCGTAGGCTAAGCAGTCTTTGAGGCTAAACTCGTGAAGCGTGTTAAGCCAGCTGTTTTACCAAATGCAACCCCCTTTTATACCAATGAAAGGACACCACACAGATATATATTCAAAATATATATGTATTTATTTCTCAAAGTAACCCCTAGTCTCTTTATGAGCACAGGAGCACAAATCGTCAAACAAGATTAAAGTAGAATACACAGAAGTTGCACTTTATATGGATAGGCCCTGGTGGCCGCTCAAACCATATGCTAAAATAGTGGTATAAGTACCACGAACAGAAAAGGGAAAAGGCCTAGGGCCTCTAGAATCGCTGGGCCTTCAAGGAGCTAACTTCAGTTAGTGACCAGGAGGTCCACGGGTGGCGTGTGCAGAGCAAATAGTCACACGCGTGCTCCCATAGGTTTCAATGGGTGCGTAAAAAGTACAAAGTTACTGCAAAGAGGATCTTCCGGATGGACTAGGAACTCAAGATTTGGAACACAGGCACTAGAGATGTAATACTACACTTGGGCACAGGTGTGCCAGCTTTACCTCACCCACAGGAAGCGGGTGCATAGGCCTCGAAGTGCGTCGGGTTTCTTCTATCTGTTCCGTGGAGCCTGAAGACAAAGATGCTGCAGGCGGTCGGTCCGGGAGAGATGCAGTGGATCCAAGAGTGGATCGGAGATGTTGAAGACCTGTAAGCAGAGGGGACAGTGTTCACAGTCACTAGCCAGTGACCAGCGTGGCACCAGGTGGGTACCAGGCAATGTCGGGTGCAAACAGGAAGAAAGGTGTAGCTTGTCTCTGCAGCCACGTGGTCCCTGGAGGTCGACGACGTCCAGGAGTCGGTTTACGAGCTGTCCCACACAGGCTCTCGCTGTCGGCGGTGTCGGCGACTTGATCGAAGCAAACAAGCCTTGGCAAAAGCAATTGTTGTAGGAGATGAAATAAGCTGATGGTTCTGACCAGCAAGGTCAGAGGGACTGCTCCTTTGGAGGGGAGCAAGGGCCAGTCTGGAGCAACCAGACCAGCGGTGTATTTTGTAAAGTTCGTCGCCAAGATGGCTACTAGCCAGCGGGCCAGCAACCGGTTAGGCGCGTCAAGTGGCAAGATGCAGAAGGGCCCCACGCAGATCGTGGAGATGCTGGAGGGCTCACCTTTGGTGCAGATGCTGCTCGAGGGTTGGGCTTCTCAGATCCCAAAGCACAACTTGGAGGGAGCCTCGGTTGTTGCACTTGTCAGCTTGTCGTGGTCGTTTCAAGATGGCTGGCTCCACGTGTCTCGGTGCCTCCACGGGTCTCCTCTTTTCAGGGACTGTGGATAGGGCGGTGAGAGGTCTGGAGGTCCAGGTCTTGTCAGTCTCTGGGCTCGGGCTCCGGCGGGAGGTGGCGGCAAAGCAGACGTTGATTCGCTGGATGGTGCTTGCGTTAGCAAGGTGGTCACTCCCTGACCACAGGGGAGATTTCCTTCAGTCTTCTGTGCAGCAGAATGTCGAAGTTCCCGTCTTCTTCTTAGTTTCAAGTTGATTCCAGGATGTCTGAAGTCTTAGGACACAGCTCCTACCTTTAAGCGGATTCTAGGGGCCGGACTACCTGCTAGGTCCCTCCCTATGGGTGGGACCAGGAAGGGGGGTGGTTACACCCCCAATCCTTTGTCCAGCTCGCCCCAGGCCCGGGACTGGTGTGCCCCAGGACCGGTTTGAACTGGCATATGCACCGAGGCTCCTTGTGAGCCACAGGCATGTCTGGTTTCTTTCAAGCCCTACCTGACCAATACACAAAATCCTGTCTGGGGTGGTGCACGCACCTCCCCTGGCAGGAAACCCTTTGTCCACACCTCCCAAGCTGGAAGGACTCCCAGCAGCAGGAGGGCAGACTTGTGTCTGTGGTGGCAGCATCCATTTTGTGGAGCTGAGGCTATGTCTGATTTTACCCGGGTTTCAGGTACTGTACATGTCGTGTCCCTCTAGAAGGGTGGAATGCTAACCCCGTCGCCAGAATTGGCGAGGGGTTAGTATTCCAATTCGTATGACACCTTACTCGACATGTTTTGATAAAGCCAAACCAAAGTTAGCATTTAACCGCGAGGTTCATAATGCACTTAAGAGTATATGGTATGACGATATCTGGAAACAGTAGAAGGAAGTTGTTCCGACCACTGCAGACAGGCTCAGCTCATGCCAGAGCACCATCTCACATGGAACCAAGCACTCTGCCTTCAGGATTGTTAAGGCCTGCCATAGGAGTGACTTATAGGTTACCAGGTGTCCCATTTAAGGTTAGGTATAGGTATACTACACCTAAGTAAGAGGTGGTTACACCAACTTACCCCAGCTGAGTGATCAGCCAGTTGTGTCAAATTGTTAGGCCAAGCCTGGGGTGGCATAATACATGCTTCAGCCCCTGGCAGGCCTTGGGTACACCAATGCCCTGGGTACCTAGTGTACACTGGTACAGGGGCTGACAGGGTGATCCAACCAATTGGGTATGTACCTAAGTTACATGGAGTCCATTTTAAAGAGAGAACAGCCAGGCTGAGATCCTGAATAGCAGGATCTCAGGCCAACTAAGTCGAAAAACCAGCTAGACACTAGGCAAAAATTTGGGGGTAACCATAGTCAGATATCCACCTTCCTACACACAACCACACACACAAACAGACAACCACAACCACATACAACCACACATACACACAACCACACACACACAACCACACACACATAACCACAACCACACATACAACCAAACACACAACCACACACACCACACACACAACCACACACAACCACACATCCACACTCAACCACAACTGCACTGACAACCGCACCCACAACTGCACACACAAAACCACACTCACACAACCACACACACAACCCCACACAACCCCCCACACACACACAACCCCACACACAACCCCACACACACAACCCCCCCACACACACACAACCACACACACACAACCACACACACACAACTACACACACAACCACACAGACAACCACAACCACACAGCCAACCACAACCACAGACAACCACACAGACAACCACACCCATACCCACACAACCACATCCACACAACCACACACACAAGCCCCCCCACACACACAACCACAACCACACACACACAACCACACAGACAACCACAACCACACAGACAACCACAACCACAGACAACCACACACACAGACAACCACACACAACCCCACATACACACACAACCCCCCACACACAATCACAACCACACACACAACCACACACACAACCACACACTCATACAACCACACACACACACAACCACACACACACAACCACACACAAAACCACACACACACAACCAAGCCCACACACAACCACCCACACAACCACACACACCCAACCACACACAACCACACCCACACACCCACACACACAACCACACACACACAACCTCACACACAACCAGAACCACACACACAACCACACACACAACCAAACACAACCACACACACACCCACACAACCATACACCCACAACCACACACACAACAACACCACACAACCATACACACACAACCACACACACAACCACACACAGCCACACCGACAACCCCACAGACAACCACAACCACACACACAACCACAACTACACCCACACATACAACCGCACACATCCACAACCACACACACAACCTGGCACACACAACCCCACATACACAACCACACACACACACACAACCCCACACAAACCCACACACACACACAACCCCCCCACACACACAACCCCACACACACAACCACAACCACACACACAACCACACACACAACCACAACCACACACACAACCACACACACACAACCACACACACACAACCACACCTGCAACCACACACACAACCACAACCACACACACAACCACAACCACACACACAACCACACACACAACCACACACACCACACCTGCAACCACACACACAACCACACACAACCACACACACCCCTCCACACAAGCACACAAGCATAACCACACACACAACCACACACACAGCCACACACACAGCTAGACACACAGCCACAGACATAGCGACACACGCAACCACACACAACCAGAACCACACACACACAATCACACACACACACACAACCACACACACACAACCACATACTAAACCACAACCACACACACAACCATAACCACACACACAACCACAACCACACCGACACACAACCACACACACACCCACAACCACACACACAAACACACAAATACAACCACATACAACCACACACACACACAACTACACATACAACCATACACACCACACACAACCATACATACAACCACACAACCACACACACAACCACACACACAACCACACACAACCACACACAACCACAAATCCACACACACAACCACAACCGCACCCACAACCACACACACAACTGTACCCACAACACCACACACGCAACCCCACACACACACAGCCACACACACACAACACCACACACACAATCACAACCACACACATACAACCACACAAACACACAACCACACACCCACACCACCACAACCACACACACATAAACACAACCAAACACACACACAACCACACACAACCACACAGACAACCACAACACACACAACCACAACCACACACACAACCACAACTATACCCCCACACACACAACCACACACACACATACAACCACACACACCCACAACCACACACAACCAGGCACACAACCACACACAAAACCACACACACACACAACCAAACCAGCACACACAACCACAACCACACACAACCCCACACACACAACCCCACACACAACTATACCCAACCACCCACACCCACAACCACACACACACAACCCCACACACACAGCCACACACACAGCCACACTCAACCACACACAACCACACCCACACAACCACACACACACAACCACATATATAACCACACACACTGAACCACACACACCCAACCACACAACCACACACATCCACACCCCCACACAAGCACACAACCACACACACACAACCACAACCAATCACAACCACATACACACATACACACAACCACACACACACACAACCACACACACACATACACACAACCACACACACAACCGCACACACACACAACCACACATATAACCACAACCACACACACATAACCGCACACACAACCACACACACAACCCCAGACACACACAACCATACACAACCATACACACCACAACCAACCACACACACTCAACCACAACAAACCACACAACTGCACATACAACCAGACACACACAACCACACACACACAATACACAACCACACACAGCCACATACACAGCCACACACACAACCACACACACACCACACCCGCAACCACACATACAACCACACCCCCACACAAGCACACACCCACAATCACAACCACACACACACAACCACAACCACACAACCACAACCACACACCCACACCACCACACAACCACACACATACAACCACGAATACAACCACACACACAACCACACACACAGCCACACACACAACCACACACACAACCACACACGCAACCACACCCACAACCACACCCACAACCACACACAACCAGAACCACACCCACAGAACCACACAACCACACACACACAACCAACACACACAAACACACACACAACCACAACCACACACACAACCACAAACACAACCACACACAACCACAACCACAAAATCACACACACACCACACACACAAAACCACATACATACAACCACAACCACACACACAACCATGCACACAACTACACACACAGCCACACACACAGCCACACACACAGCCACACACACAACCACACACACAACCACACACACAACCACAACCACACACTCAACCACAACCACACACACAACCACAACCAAAACCATACCCACACAACCACACCCACACAACCACACACACAACCACACACACAACCACACACACATCCACAACCACACATACAACTACACACACAGACAACCACAACCACACACAACCACACACACACACAACCACACACACACAACTACAACCACACATATAACCAAACGCACCACACACACACAACCACACACACAACCACACACAACTACACATCCACACACAACCACAACTGTACCCACAACTGCACACACACAACCACACACACAACCGCACACACACACAACCCCACACACACACAACCCCATACAACACCCCCCACACACAACCACATACACAACCCCCCCCACACACAACCACACACACACACAACCACAACCACACACACACAACCACACAGACAACCACACAGACAACCACCACCACAGATAACCACATAGGCAACCACACCCACACAACCACATCCACACAACCACACACACAACCACACACACACATAACCACACACAACCACACAACCACCAACACACAACCACACACAACCATACACACCCACAACTGCACCCACATATAACCACACATACAACCACAACCCCACACAACCACACATACAACCACACACACAACCCCACATACAACCACACACAACCACACACACACAACCACACACACACACACACACACAACCACACACAAACACACATACAACCACACACACAACCGCAAACACACCCACAACTGCACACACACAACCCCCCCCACACACACACAACCCCACACACAACCACACACAACCCCACACACAACACCACACACACACAACCCCACACACACACAACCCCCCCCACACACACACACACACAACCCCACACACACAACCAAAACAACACACAACCACACACACAACCACACACCCAACTACACCCAACCACACACTCACACAACCACACATATAACCACACACACTGAACCACACACACCCAACCACACAACCACACACAACCACAACCACACAACCACACACAACAACAACCATACACACACAACCACACAACCACAACCAATCACATCCACACCCACACAACCACACACACACAACCACACCCACAACCAGGCACACAACCACACCGACACAACCACACACACACAATCCTACTGGTGGGTAAACACCCGGGCCTCCCGGGGCCCCGTGGGAGACTACAGTCGCCACAGTCAGGGACCGTCCCCGCCAGCGGGGCAGAGGGAATCAAGGCCGGCCAAGGGAACTCCCGGGGGGATCCCCGCTCAGCCCCCCCAGAGGACAACCTCCGCCCTTTCCAGCTCCACCTCCGGCCAGCACCGGGCCACCAGGGAGGCCGGGGCCCCGAGTGAGGATCACCTGTTTCCGCTGCCAACAGACCGGACACTATGCCAGCGACCCTCAATGTCCCATGTACCAGCGAACCACCACAACAACCCCGCCGGCTCGACAAATGGCCTCCGTAGCCCTGGGGGAAGAGATGGAAGACTCCGAAGAATGGGAACCAGCCGCCATGGCCTTGGTCTCCCTAGGGGACCGGGAGATGGTCCCCGGAACGTCCCTGCCCGCCAACGCGAAGAAGTACCGACAGCAGGTAACGGTCAACGGTCACCGCGTCGAGGGCCTCCGGGACACGGAGGCGAGTGTCACGGCGGTTCATTGTCACCTGGTCTCCGAAGATCAGATCCTGCCCGGCACCTTTTGTCCCGTCATATCATCAGACAATTCTGAGAGCCTCTGCCGGATGGCCCTAGTCCCCTTCGAATGGGGGGGAGTCACCGGCAAGTTAAAGGTGGCGGTCCGAACCTCCCAGCCCGTGGACTGCCTCCTGGGCAACGACCTTGAGAACTCCCCGTGGGGACAAGTGGAACGAAGAGCCCATCTCGAGATGATGGGCCTACCCGAATGGGTATGCGCCACCACGTGCTCGATGACTCTCAGAGTGCCTTCCTCCGAGGGGGGAGAAGCCCTGCCGCTAAGCACCACCACCATCCCCGAGGTCCAGAATACGCCACCAGGGGCCAACGACCCCCTTCTGGACGAAACGACCGCTCCCGACGAAGGGTCCGTGCCTTCCGACCCCGAATCCCTGACCGAACTCGGGGACTTGCCAGAACTGGCTCAGTGGCACTGCGAAGGGGCCCCTCCCGTGAAGAATTCTGCCAAGAACAATCCACCTGCCCGTTCCTCATTGGACCCCGACAACAGGCCGAGGCCCAAGCAGCAGGCGACCGGACCGGCACCCACTGGGTATACTGGGAAAACGGCCTCCTGTACAGCAAACAGAAGTCGGCCGAGTTGGGATCGGCCCGAGTACTAGTGGTACCCCTGCGCTTCCGAAGTCTCCTCCTGGGCCTGGCCCATGATGTACCCCTGGCCGGACACTTAGGCCAAGATAAGACCTACCAACGACTCGTCACCCACTTCTATTGGCCCAAGATGCGAGCAAATGTAGAGGCCCACTGCAAGTCCTGCCCCACATGCCAGGCCAGCGGAAAGAGTGGGGGCAAGCGCAAGGCTCCGCTACAACCCTTCCCAGTCGTCAGTACCCCTTTTGAGCGGGTAGGAATCGACATCGTGGGACCACTGGACCCCAAGACCGCCCAGGGCCACCGGTTAATCCTCGTCCTGGTGGATCATGCCACCCGTTACCCCGAAGCCATCCCTCTCCGCACCGTGACGGCCCCCGTGGTAGGCCGGGCCTTGATGGAGATCTTCTCCCGCGTGGGGTTCCCCCGCGAAGTCGTGAGTGACCGGGGTACGAACTTTATCTCCCGATATATGAGGTCCCTCTGGCAGCAGTGCGGAGTATCGTACAAGTTCACCACCCCGTACCACCCCCAAGGAAACGGCCTAGTCGAGCGCTTTAACAAAACACTGAAAGGAATGATCATGGGCCTCGAGGAACCCCTACGCCGGAGGTGGGACGTCCTCCTCCCATGCCTCCTGTTCGCCTACCGGGAGGTTCCACAAAAATCCCTGGGATTCAGCCCATTCGAACTACTATATGGACACCCCGTTCGGGGACCCCTGAGCCTGGTCAAGGAGGGTTGGGAAACAACTCCCCGGGGGACCCCTCCGGATGTGTTCCGATACATCTTGGCGCTCCTCAACCAGACCCGGAAATTCCGAGAACTCGCATAAGCGAACCTCGAGGCTAGCCAGGAAGAGATAAAGCGCTGGTATGACCAGAATGCTATGCTGGTCGAGTTTCAGCCGGGCCAACAAGTCTGGGTCATGGCCCCGGTGAAACCCTGTGCCCTCCAAGATAAATGGACTGGACCCTTCAAGGTGGTCGAGCGGAAGAGCCAAGTCACCTATCTCGTCGATGTGCAGTCCCCGCGGAACCCCCTCCGGGTTCTCCACATGAACCACCTCAAACCCAACTTTGTACAGACAGAATTGAGTTTACTTCTGGCCACCGACGATGGGGCCGAAGAAGACACCGAGCCCCTTCCAGACCCCCTGGGGGCGAAAGAGACCGATGGTTCCGTGGAGGGGGTGAGACTATCAACCACCCTCACAGCCCAACAGTCCGACGACTGCCACCAGCTACTAAGGCAGTTCGCGGACCTCTTCTCCCTAACCCCTGGGGTCACCAACTGGTGTGTCCACGACGTGAACACCGGCGACAGCCCGCCAGTGAGACACCGGGCCTACCGGGTCCCTGATCGGGTCCGAACCTGCATCCAGACCTAGGTGGCGAAGATGCTGGACCTCGGGGTGATTGAACCCTCCGACAGCCCCTGGGCCATCCCGGTAGTCCTGGTTCCGAAAGCGGCTACCCCGGGTGTCGCCCCCGAGCTGAGGTTTTGCGTGGACTACCGAGGACTCAATGTGGTCACCCGAGCGGACGCTCACCCTATCCCCCATGCCGACGAGCTCATTGACCGCCTCGGGCCGCTCGCTACCTCAGCACCTTCGACCTGACTAGTGGATACTGGCAGATTGCCCTCACCGAGGGAACCAAGGAGCGCTCCGCCTTCTCCACCCCGGATGGGCACTACCGCTTTAGGGTGATGCCGTTTGGAATGAAGAATGCCCCGGCCACCTTCCAGCGGCTGGTGAACAGGGTCCTGTCCGGACTAGAGGGGTTCAGCGCAGCATACCTCGACGATATAGCGGTATTCAGCTCCCAATGGACCGAGCACCTCCAGCACCTCCGAAAAGTCCTGCTGGCTCTGCGCCGGGCCGGCCTCACCATCAAAGCCAGCAAATGTCCAATTGGGCACGGCTCCGTAACCTATCTGGGGCACCAGGTGGGAAGTGGACAGGTCGCCCCCCTCCAGCCGAAGATCGACGCCATCTTGTCCTGGGAACCCCCCACGACCCAAACGGAAGTCCGGGCCTTCCTGGGCCTCACTGGTTACTACCGGAGGTTTATTAAGAACTATGGCAGCATCGCAGGCCCCCTCACAGAACTAACCTCCAAAAAACACCCCAAGAAAGTACACTGGACTCCCTCCTGCCAGAAGGCATTCGACACCCTAAAGGTCGCCATGTGCGCGGCTCCGGTGCTCAAAGCACCCGACTACGCCCAGGAGTTTGTGGTCCAGACGGACGCCTCGGAACACGGCATCGGGGCAGTCCTCTCCCAGTTCGACGACAAGGGCATAGATCGGCCCATAGCCTTCATCAGCCGAAGGTTGCTGCCCCGAGAACAGCGGTGGAGCACCATTGAGAGAGAGACCTTCGCAGTAGTCTGGGCCCTCAAAAAGCTACGGCCCTACCTGTTCGGAACACACTTCCGAGTACAAACGGATCACCGCCCCTTGCGGTGGTTGATGCAGATGCGAGGGGAAAACCCCAAGCTGCTACGCTGGTCCATCTCCCTCCAGGGGATGGATTTCATGGTGGAACATCGCCCCGGGACGGACCACGCCAACGCGGATGGCCTGTCCCGATTCTTCCGCTTCAGCGAGGAGAACCCCCAAGTGGATGGGTAGTTCTCCCCGCCTTTCAGCTGGGGGGGGCACGTGTGAGACCGGCCTCATGGCGTGGGCCCTCCCGACCAGCAAGTTACCCTGCAACCACGCCGAACCTCGTTGATACAGCCTTCCGGCTCCCGTGGGCCAACATCCCGAGGGCCGACCAGATCCCCAACACGCATGCCCAGCTGAGGGAGAGCGAAACTCCCCCCAAACCAGACCGAGAGGCGCCGATCCTGTCACACCTCTGGTCTCTCCCCCGAGGGAGGTTTCGACTGACCACCAGGCCCCCGGGGAGCAGGCCCCTCGGCCGCTGGGTGTCTGGAGTCCCTCCCGGACCCACCTGAACAGATCAAAGGACCGAGCGACAGGAAAACCCGACACACCGCCCCCCAGGCACCAGACCCCTCTCCGCGAGGACTCCGGACTTCAAAGAGGAGGGGGAGTATAACAAGGGGTGCTGAAGGGACGAGAGCAGAGAAGACCTGGACTGACGAGAGCCTGCTGACCTGGTCGCGGCTCGATCGCTCCCCGAACCGAAGAACGCTACCCGAACTCTGAACCATCTGAGCCCTGCTGACGCTGTCGCGGCTCCCCGAACTCTGAACCATCTGAGCCCTGCTGACGCTGTCGCGGCTACCCGAACTCTGAACCATCTGAGCCCTGCTGACGCTGTCGCGGCTCCCCGAACTCTGAACCATCTGAGCCCTGCTGACGCTGTCGCGGCTCCCCGAACTCCGAACCATCTGAGCCCTGCTGACGCTGTCGCGGCTCCCCGAACTCTGAACCATCTGAGCCCTGCTGACGCTGTCGCGGCTCCCCGAACTCTGAACCATCTGAGCCCTGCTGACGCCGTCGCGGCTCCCCGAACTACGAACCTCCGGTGCCTGCTGAGTGACTCGCAACCCGCTCGTCCAAGAGAAACGGCAGAGATTGCCGAGAGAAGCAACATCCCCTCAGCTCGAGGATTGAGGGCTGTGCGCCGGATACCTCGCAGACACACTGATTCAAAGACTGTCCCGCTACCCCTTTTCCCTCATCACGAGATCGCTGCTGCTTGTGGCATTAATTCTGCACCTGCCTGCCGGATCATAAAAGATCCCTGACAACTACCGATAAAAGCATATTGTCTTACAACGAATTACTGTGTGGTGTCCCTCTATCCGAAGAGAGAGTAAGCGCAGCGTGTGCGATCCTAGGTACGAGACCCTTCCAGGAAGGGCCTCCCCGCTCTTGCTCGGCCTAACTCTGGGAAAGGTGGGCCTCCGGGTGGTCGGGAACGCATTCCGTAGCCTCCCCGGGGAACGCCTTCCAACATTTGGTGGCAGGTGACGGGATCCGAGCCAACACCTAGAGATCGTGCAGTAGACGGCTTACGCACTACCAAGAAGAAATGGAAGGAGAAACTTCCCTAGGTGCCGCAGGCACCAACCCGAGCACGACATTCCAAAAGGACCAGTTAGAATCTTATATGCACCGAGAACTGAAACAATTTTGCAAAGACTTTGGAATCGCCACCACCGGACTAAGCACGAAAGAGGACTTCCAGGGGGCATTAAAAACCTGGGTCGAGGCGGGAACTCCCCGGACACAAACAGAAGGAGAGCCTCCCAATGAACCACGAAGCACCCCGGGGAGGAACGGCGCCCCCGAGGGGGGCCTATCCCCAGAGGAACTAGCGGACCGAGAAAGAGGTCACAACCACGAACTAGAACTAGCAAAATTAAAAATCGAAGGAGAGCTAAAACTGGCTGAAAAAAAGCTGGCGGTGGAACAGTTACGCCTACAAGGAGAACTCGAGGAAAAGAAACGACAAAGAGAACACGAAGAAAGAAAACTCCAACTAGAGCACGAACGTAGCCTAAAAGAGATCGAGCTCAAGGCTAAGAATGCGGAGGCCAGACCCTCGGAAACCCAACCCCTCTCCTCCACCGTGCAACCCAAGGTCCACATCCCCAAAGATGTGGTGAAAGAATACTATAAGAACGACAACATCCAGCAATGGTTCAAAGCCTGCGAAGTCGCCATGACCTCCCACCGAGTCCCGCAGGAAGACTGGGGGGCTGGGCTGTGGGGCCGGTTCCTGAGCGAGGGGAGAGATACCCTGCTGGACCTGCCCTCCACGGTGATGACCTCCTACAGTCACATGAAAGAGGCCCTAGTAGCCAGATATGGGCTCACCCCTGAAATGTACCGGCAACGGTTTAGAGACTGCAAGAAGATACCCGGTACCACCTGGGTGGAGTACGTGAACTTTTACAGCCGGGCCTTGGACGGATGGATCAAGGGCAGCAAGGTCTCCACCTTGAGGAGCTGTTCGACCTAATCGCATGGGAACACTTGTCCGCTAATTGCTTTGTAGAGCTGCGCCAGCACCTCCTGGACAGCAAACTCACAGACCCTCGGAAACTGGCCGTCGAGGCTGACCGGTGGGTAAACACCCGGGCCTCCCGGGGCCCCGTGGGAGACTACAGTCGCCATAGTCAGGGACCCCCCCGCCAGAGGGGCGGAGGGAATCAAGGCCGGCCAAGGGAACTCCCGGGGGGATCCCCGCTCAGCCCCCCCAGAGGACAACCTCCGCCCTTTCCAGCTCCACCTCCGGCCAGCACCAGGCCACCAGGGAGGCCGGGGCCCCGAGTGAGGTTCACCTGTTTCCGCTGCCAACAGACCGGACACTATGCCAGCGACCCTCAATGTCCCATGTACCAGCGAACCGCCACAACAACCCCGCCGTCTCGACAAATGGCCTCCGTAGCCCTGGGGGAAGAGATGGAAGACTCCGAAGAATGGGAATCAGCGGCCATGGCCTTGGTCTCCCTAGGGGACCAGGAGATGGTCCCCGGAACGTCCCTGCCCGCCAACACGAAGAAGTACCGACAGCAGGTAACGGTCAACGGTCACCGCGTCGAGGGCCTCCGGGACCCGGGGGCGAGTGTCACGGCGGTTCATTGTCACCTGGTCTCCGAAGATCAGATCCTGCCCGGCGCCTTTTCTCCCGTCATATCATCAGACAATTCCGAGAGCCTCTGCCGGATGGCCCTAGTCCCCTTCGAATGGGGGAGAGTCACCGGCAAGTTAAAGGTGGCGGTCCGAACCTCCCAGCCCGTGGACTGCCTCCTGGGCAACGACCTTGAGAACTCCCCGTGGGGACAAGTGGAACGAAGAGCCCATCTCGAGATGATGGGCCTACCCGAATGGGTATGCGCCACCACGTGCTCGATGACTCTCAGAGTGCCTTCCTCCGAGGGGAGAAAAGCCCTGCCGCTAAGCACCGCCACCATCCCCGAGGTCCAGAATACGCCACCAGGGGCCAACGACCCCCTTCTGGACGAAACGACCGCTCCCGACGAAGGGTCCGTGCCTTCCGACCCCGAATCCCTGACCGAACTCGGGGACTTGCCAGAACTGGCCCAGTGGCACTGCGAAGGGGGCCCCTCCCATGAAGAATTCTGCCAAGAACAATCCACCTGCCCGTTCCTCATTGGACCCCGACAACAGGCCGAGGCCCAAGCAGCAGGCGACCGGACCGGCACCCACTGGGTATACTGGGAAAACGGCCTCCTGTACAGCAAACAGAAGTCGGCCGAGTTGGGATCGGCCCGAGTACTAGTGGTACCCCTGCACTCCGAAGTCTCCTCCTGGGCCTGGCCCATGATGTACCCCTGGCCAGACACTTAGGCCAAGATAAGACCTACCAACGACTCGTCACCCACTTCTATTGGCCCAAGATGCGAGCAAATGTGGAGGCCCACTGCAAGTCCTGCCCCACGTGCCAGGCCAGCGGAAAGAGTGGGGGCAAGCGCAAGGCTCCGCTACAACCCTTCCCAGTTGTCAGTACCCCTTTTGAGCGGGTAGGAATCGACATCGTGGGACCACTGGACCCCAAGACCGCCCAGGGCCACCGGTTCATCCTCGTCCTGGTGGATCATGCCACCCGTTACCCCGAAGCCATCCCTCTCCACACCGTGACGGCCCCCGTGGTAGGCCGGGCCTTCATGGGGATCTTCTCCCGCGTGGGGTTCCCCCGCGAAGTCGTGAGTGACCGGGGTACGAACTTTATCTCCCGATATATGAGGTCCCTCTGGCAGCAGTGCGGAGTATCGTACAAGTTCACCACCCCGTACCACCCCCAAGGAAACGGCCTAGTCGAGCGCTTTAACAAAACACTGAAAGGAATGATCATGGGCCGCGAGGAACCCCTACGCCGGAGGTGGGACGTCCTCCTCCCATGCCTCCTGTTCGCCTACCGGGAGGTTCCACAAAAATCCCTGGGATTCAGCCTGTGAGAAGTTGGCCTGGTATATGATGCTCACTAGTTAAAGTGATCACCTTGTACCATGCCAAGCAACCCTTATGGTGTGGTTGTAAGTCAACCTTTTCGGACTAGCTGCCCTAGTGGTAGCGTAGGCTAAGCAGTCTTTGAGGCTAAACTCGTGAAGCGTGTTAAGCCAGCTGTTTTACCAGATGTAACCCCCTTTTATACCAATGAAAGGACACCACACAGATATATATTCAAAATATATATGTATTTATTTCTCAAAGTAACCCCTAGTCTCTTTATGAGCACAGGAGCACAAATCGTCAAACAAGATTATCACAGAATACACAGAAGTTGCACATTATATGGATAGGCCCTGGTGGCCACTCAAACCATATACTAAAATAGTGGTATAAGTACCACGAACAGAAAAGGGAAAAGGCCTAGGGCCTCTAGAATCGCTGGGCCTACAAGGAGCTAACGTCAGTTAGTGACCAGGAGGTCCACGGGTGGCGTGTGCAGAGCAAATAGTCACACGCGTGCTCCCATAGGTTTCAATGGGTGCGTAAAAAGTACAAAGTTACTGCAAAGAGGATCTTCCGGATGGACTAGGAACTCAAGATTTGGAACACAGGCACTAGAGATGTAATACTACACTTGGGCACAGGTGTGCCAGCTTTACCTCACCCACAGGAAGCGGGTGCATAGGCCTCGAAGTGCGTCGGGTTTCTTCTATCTGTTCCGTGGAGCTTGAAGACAAAGATGCTGCAGGCGGTCGGTCCGGGAGAGATGCAGTGGATCCAAGAGTGGATCGGAGATGTTGAAGACCTGTAAGCAGAGGGGACAGTGTTCACAGTCACTAGCCAGTGACCAGCGTGGCACCAGGTGGGTACCAGGCGATGTCGGGTGCAAACAGGTGATGAGGGGTAGCTTGTCTCCGCAGCCACGTGGTCCCTGAAGGTCGACGACGTCCAGGAGTCGGCTCACGAGCTGTCCCACGCAGGCTCTCGCTGTCGGCGGTGTCGGCGACTTGATCGAAGCAAACAAGCCTTGGCAAAAGCAATTGCAGGAGGATTCGGAAATCAGCTGTTGGTTCTGACCAGCAAGGTCAGAGGGATTGCTCCTTTGGAGGGGAGCAAGGGCCAGTCTGGAGCAACCAGACCAGCAGTGTATTTCGTAGAGTTCGTCGCCAAGATGGCCACTAGCCAGCGGGCCAGCAACCGGTTAGGCGCGTCGAGTGGCAAAATGCAGAAGGGCCCCACGCAGATCGTGGAGATGCTGGAGGGCTCACCTTTGGTGCAGATGCTGCTCGGGGGTTGGGCTTCTCAGATCCCAAAGCACAACTTGGAGGGAGCCTCGGTTGTTGCACTTGTCAGCTTGTCGTAGTCGTTCCAAGATGGCTGGCTCCACGTGTCTCGGTGCCTCCACGGGTCTCCTCTTTTCAGGGACTGTGGATCGGGCGGTGAGAGGTCTGGAGGTCCAGGTCTTGTCAGTCTCTGGGCTCGGGCTCCGGCGGGAGGCGGCGGCAAAGCAGACGGTGATTCGCTGGATGGTGCTTGCGTTAGCAAGGTGGTCACTCCCTGACCACAGGGGAGATTTTCTTCAGTCTTCTGTGCAGCAGAATGTCGAAGTTCCCGTCTTCTTCTTAGTTTCAAGTTGATTCCAGGATGTCTGAAGTCTTAGGACACAGCTCCTACCTTTAAGCGGATTCTAGGGGCCGGACTACCTGCTAGGTCCCTCCCTAAGGGTGGGACCAGGAAGGGGGGTGGTTACACCCCCAATCCTTTGTCCAGCTCGCCCCAGGCCCGGGACTGGTGTGCCCCAGGACCGGTTTGAACTGGCATATGCACCGAGGCTCCTTGTGAGCCACAGGCATGTCTGGTTTCTTTCAAGCCCTACCTGACCAATACACAAAATCCTGTCTGGGGTGGTGCACGCACCTCCCCTGGCAGGAAACCCTTTGTCCACACCTCCCAAGCTGGAAGGACTCCCAGCAGCAGGAGGGCAGACTTGTGTCTGTGGTGGCAGCATCCATTTTGTGGAGCTGAGGCTATGTCTGATTTTACCCGGGTTTCAGGCACTGTACATGTCGTGTCCCTCTAGAAGGGTGGAATGCTAACCCCGTCGCCAGAATTGGCGAGGGGTTAGTATTCCAATTCGTATGACACCTTACTCGACATGTTTTGATAAAGCCAAACCAAAGATAGCATTTAACCGCGAGGTTCATAATGCACTTAAGAGTATATGGTATGACGATATCTGGAAACAGTAGAAGGAAGTTGTTCCGACCACTGCAGACAGGCTCAGCTCATGCCAGAGCACCATCTCACATGGAACCAAGCACTCTGCCTTCAGGATTGTTAAGGCCTGCCATAGGAGTGACTTATAGGTTTCCAGGTGTCCCATTTAAGGTTAGGTATAGGTATACTACACCTAAGTAAGAGGTGATTACACCAACTTACCCCAGCTGAGTGATCAGCCAGTTGTGTCAGATTGTTAGGCCAAGCCTGGGGTGGCATAATACATGCTTCAGCCCTTGGCAGGCCTTGGGTACACCAATGCCCTGGGTACCTAGTGTACACTGGTACAGGGGCTGACAGGGTGATCCAACCAATTGGGTATGTACCTAGGGTACATGGAGTCCATTTTAAAGAGAGAACAGCCAGGCTGAGATCCTGAATAGCAGGATCTCAGGCCAACTAAGTCGAAAAACCAGCTAGACACTAGGCAAAAATTTGGGGGTAACCATAGTCAGGTATCCACCTTCCTACACAACCCCCCCCCCCAAACGAAGGGAGATAAGGCTGACCTTGACCAGGTAAGCCTATATTGCCCAAGTGGCCATATAAGGAGGAAGCAGCACTGGCATGGTTACCCCCTGTCTCATGGTCCACTAAGCAATCCCTCACCCTAAGGGTATCAGAGGGTCTCCACCATAGGGAATCTCTACCTTTGGTGTGTCTTGGCAAAGTAAAAGGCTGGTGTTGAGATGGAGTACTGAAGTGAGTGTCCTCAAAGTGAGGCCTCACCTTCCTCCAATCCCCCTCCACCATGGATGCCTTTCTTTCCTTAACTGAGTTGCACTGTGCTCTCAGGGTCAGCCTCTGGCTACCTAAAGCTGGAGGCTGGGTCCCTTTTGTGGGCTTACTGGAGGGACAGGTCAGGTCTGGGGCCCTAAGGTCCCATGTTTGCCTGTACCCAACAGAATCCCTCTGGGGGAGGTCCCTAACTACCTGTAAAGGAGATCCCTCAGGAATGTTTTTACCCATCACCTGACTAGGGCTACTAGCCAGGCAATCCTCATTCTTTTGATGGGGGGGTTCTTGTGGACAGGGGCCCTCTTGGGGTCCACTGGCCTCCCTGACCTCTGCAGCCCTGGGCTGACTGAGGCAGGGTAGAGAGAGGCAGGCTACCTGCACCAGACTGGGTCCCACCTTGGAAGGGGCCACTGACATCAGAGGCTCTGCCAGGCCAGGCCTGGCTACCTCTGGGGCAGTTCCTTCACAAGGGGTGAGGTCAGCTCCCTGAGGAGGCTGACTTTTTCCTAATGTCTGGGGAGAGGGAGACTTTTCTTCCTCCCCACTACTCTCTGTTTGTGTGGAGTGATCCATAGTTTCAGGCTTCACTACACCTATGTCAGTCTGAGTATAGGCTGAGACCATTACAGCCTTGCCAACCTTTTCAGGGGGGCACTCAGTTTGTGTTTGAGCTGTGACTGTCACAGCTCTGCCAGTCTCTACAGGGAAGTCTGTCTGTGCCTGGGCTGTGGCTACCACTGCCCTTCCAACCTTTCCAGGGAGGAAATCTATTTGGACAGGGGTTGTGAATGGCACAACCCCACTACCCTTTTGTGAAAGGCCTACCATTTTAGAATGGGTGTCTTGTTCAACTCCAGCCCAAGCTGAGAGTTCTAAGTCATTCCCCAGTAAGCAGTCTACAGGCAAGGTTGGGGACACTGCCACCCTTTTAGGGCCAGTGACACCTCCCCAGCTGAGACATACCTCTGCCATGGGATGACTGTTCTGTTTGCCATCAATGTTGGTCACCTGGTAGGAGAAACCAGGCAAAAGCTGCTCAGAGGGAACTAGCCAATGGGCCACCATTGTGATGCTAGCTCCAGTGTCTCTGTAGGCCTCAGCTTTTGTACCATTGATGTAGGGCTCCTGTCTGTACCTACCCAAAGTGTTGGGACAGGCAGTGAAGTTGGCAAACCCCATGCCACCATCATAGACAAGAGTATCTGCTGCAGGGGAATTGGCTAAGCCAGGGTCCCCCTGTGTTCCCCAAGTAAACCCACCCAAATTTTTGGGGGCACTCCCACCACCTGGGGGATTACTGCTGACAGTAATAGGTGGTGTGACAGGAGTAATTGGAGGAACAGTTTTGTTTGTAGCCCTTGGGCAACTGCTGTCAGTTTTCCAATGCCCAGGAGTTTTACACTCATGGCAGTAAGGCTTTTTAGCTGTGGTAGAGGAGGGAGCTTGGGACCCACCACCCTGTGTGGAGTTTTGGGGCCCTGAGGAAGATTTCTCTTTTGCTTTATCCCCACCCTTCTCTTGAGGCTTGGTGGTATCTTTCTTTTGGTCACCACCCTGGTTTTTAGGCCTGATCCTGGTCCTGACCCATTTATCTGCCCTCTTTCCCAATTCTTGGGGAGAGGTCAAATCTGAGTCTACCAGGTGTTGATGGAGAAGCTGGTTTTGACAATTACTTAAAATCTGCTCTCTCATCATCAAATTGTACAATCCTGTATAATCAGACACCTTACTTCCCAGCAACCAACCCTCCAAAGCCTTAGTTGCACATTCCACATATTCAGACCAGTCCTGAGTCTGTGTCTTTTGGGTGTCTCTGAACATTAACCTGTACTGTTCAGTGGTTAAGCCTAACCCATCAACCAGAACACTCTTCAGGACTCTGTAGTTTCTGACATCCTCTTCTCTAACAGTGAGGAGTCTGTCTCTGCCTCTTTCTTCAAAGGAGAGCCAGAGGATTGCTGCCCACTGGTCTTCAGGAACCTGCTGTACTTTGCAGGCTCTCTCAAGAGCAGTTATCCATTTGTGGATGTCATCCCCACTTTTGTAGGGGGGCACAACCTTAGACAGGTTCCTATTATCAAAGACCCTATCTTTGTCCTTAGGGACAATGCTGCCACCAGTGGGTATAGACCCACTCTCTCTAGGTTGCCTAGCCTTCCTCAGTTTTTCTTCCATCAGGGCTACTTCTAGCTCCTGCTTCCTGATCCTCAGCTGGGCTTCCTGCATTCTGGCCTCGTGTTCCCTCCTCTGAGGGGTGGTCATCCTTTTCCTGGAGTGACCTTGAGAGCCTCTAGAGCCATGAGAAGCATTGGAGTCACCTGAGCGATTCCTTTGCCTCCCAAGCCCTGTGTTAAGTCCACTGGGGAGATCCAATGGGGTGAACCCATTGTCAGTCCCCAATAGTCTTAGTTTAGCTGGGCCAAGTATAATACTTGGCACTGGGCTAGGTCTCCCTTCATCATCACTACTTTCTGTATCCTCACCACTTTCCTCCCCTGTAGTATGGTTCTCATCTAAGGGATGGCTATTGGAACTGGGTACCTCTGTAGTATCTTCAGAAGGGGGGCCTCCTGTTCCTGACCCTAAGGGGGCTAACTGGGAAGCTTTCTTGAGTGCTCTCTGATTCTCATCATTCTGTAAGAGCTCTCTGAGCTCAGCAGAGTTTGGGTTCTTGGGCTGTTTAAGGCCTCTAAGAGTTGCCAAATGCCTGAGCTCATTCTGATTAAGGGTAGCAAAGCTGGATGTTGCCCTCTGGGGGTCACTCTCAACAGAGATGGGTACAGTGGACCCCTCTGCCCCGGCCATTGCTCTTAAGTGTGGGTGGATGTGTTGCAATCTACCTACACTTGTGTTTACCTACTAAACCTATCTAGTAGTTGTAGTCAGGGTGTGCTACTCCCTTTGCTCTACAACAACTAAGTTCAGTAGAACTTATGTATATCTAATCTTGTTTTATATGTACCTACAGGTACCTATGTGATCTTTCAATTGGTAACCAAGAGATTACAATGGTAAAACACAGCAAGCTCAAATCCAACCGCTGCTCACCAATGTGAGAAGTTGGCCTGGTATATGATGCTCACTAGTTAAAGTGATCACCTTGTACCATGCCAAGCAACCCTTATGGTGTGGTTGTAAGTCAACCTTTTCGGACTAGCTGCCCTAGTGGTAGCGTAGGCTAAGCAGTCTTTGAGGCTAAACTCGTGAAGCGTGTTAAGCCAGCTGTTTTACCAGATGTAACCCCCTTTTATACCAATGAAAGGACACCACACAGATATATATTCAAAATATATATGTATTTATTTCTCAAAGTAACCCCTAGTCTCTTTATGAGCACAGGAGCACAAATCGTCAAACAAGATTATCACAGAATACACAGAAGTTGCACGTTATATGGATAGGCCCTGGTGGCCACTCAAACCATATACTAAAATAGTGGTATAAGTACCACGAACAGAAAAGGGAAAAGGCCTAGGGCCTCTAGAATCGCTGGGCCTACAAGGAGCTAACGTCAGTTAGTGACCAGGAGGTCCACGGGTGGCGTGTGCAGAGCAAATAGTCACACGCGTGCTCCCATAGGTTTCAATAGGTGCGTAAAAAGTACAAAGTTACTGCAAAGAGGATCTTCCGGATGGACTAGGAACTCAAGATTTGGAACACAGGCACTAGAGATGTAATACTACACTTGGGCACAGGTGTGCCAGCTTTACCTCACCCACAGGAAGCGGGTGCATAGGCCTCGAAGTGCGTCGGGTTTCTTCTATCTGTTCCGTGGAGCTTGAAGACAAAGATGCTGCAGGCGGTCGGTCCGGGAGAGATGCAGTGGATCCAAGAGTGGATCGGAGATGTTGAAGACCTGTAAGCAGAGGGGACAGTGTTCACAGTCACTAGCCAGTGACCAGCGTGGCACCAGGTGGGTACCAGGCGATGTCGGGTGCAAACAGGTGATGAGGGGTAGCTTGTCTCCGCAGCCACGTGGTCCCTGAAGGTCGACGACGTCCAGGAGTCGGCTCACGAGCTGTCCCACGCAGGCTCTCGCTGTCGGCGGTGTCGGCGACTTGATCGAAGCAAACAAGCCTTGGCAAAAGCAATTGCAGGAGGATTCGGAAATCAGCTGTTGGTTCTGACCAGCAAGGTCAGAGTGATTGCTCCTTTGGAGGGGAGCAAGGGCCAGTCTGGAGCAACCAGACCAGCAGTGTATTTCATAGAGTTCGTCGCCAAGATGGCCACTAGCCAGCGGGCCAGCAACCGGTTAGGCGCGTCGAGTGGCAAAATGCAGAAGGGCCCCACGCAGATCGTGGAGATGCTGGAGGGCTCACCTTTGGTGCAGATGCTGCTCGGGGGTTGGGCTTCTCAGATCCCAAAGCACAACTTGGAGGGAGCCTCGGTTGTTGCACTTGTCAGCTTGTCGTAGTCGTTCCAAGATGGCTGGCTCCACGTGTCTCGGTGCCTCCACGGGTCTCCTCTTTTCAGGGACTGTGGATCGGGCGGTGAGAGGTCTGGAGGTCCAGGTCTTGTCAGTCTCTGGGCTCGGGCTCCGGCGGGAGGCGGCGGCAAAGCAGACGGTGATTCGCTGGATGGTGCTTGCGTTAGCAAGGTGGTCACTCCCTGACCACAGGGGAGATTTTCTTCAGTCTTCTGTGCAGCAGAATGTCGAAGTTCCCGTCTTCTTCTTAGTTTCAAGTTGATTCCAGGATGTCTGAAGTCTTAGGACACAGCTCCTACCTTTAAGCGGATTCTAGGGGCCGGACTACCTGCTAGGTCCCTCCCTAAGGGTGGGACCAGGAAGGGGGGTGGTTACACCCCCAATCCTTTGTCCAGCTCGCCCCAGGCCCAGGACTGGTGTGCCCCAGGACCGGTTTGAACTGGCATATGCACCGAGGCTCCTTGTGAGCCACAGGCATGTCTGGTTTCTTTCAAGCCCTACCTGACCAATACACAAAATCCTGTCTGGGGTGGTGCACGCACCTCCCCTGGCAGGAAACCCTTTGTCCACACATCCCAATCTGGAAGGACTCCCAGCAGCAGGAGGGCAGACTTGTGTCTGTGGTGGCAGCATCCATTTTGTGGAGCTGAGGCTATGTCTGATTTTACCCGGGTTTCAGGCACTGTACATGTCGTGTCCCTCTAGAAGGGTGGAATGCTAACCCCGTCGCCAGAATTGGCGAGGGGTTAGTATTCCAATTCGTATGACACCTTACTCGACATGTTTTGATAAAGCCAAACCAAAGATAGCATTTAACCGCGAGGTTCATAATGCACTTAAGAGTATATGGTATGACGATATCTGGAAACAGTAGAAGGAAGTTGTTCCGACCACTGCAGACAGGCTCAGCTCATGCCAGAGCACCATCTCACATGGAACCAAGCACTCTGCCTTCAGGATTGTTAAGGCCTGCCATAGGAGTGACTTATAGGTTTCCAGGTGTCCCATTTAAGGTTAGGTATAGGTTACTACACCTAAGTAAGAGGTGATTACACCAACTTACCCCAGCTGAGTGATCAGCCAGTTGTGTCAGATTGTTAGGCCAAGCCTGGGGTGGCATAATACATGCTTCAGCCCTTGGCAGGCCTTGGGTACACCAATGCCCTGGGTACCTAGTGTACACTGGTACAGGGGCTGACAGGGTGATCCAACCAATTGGGTATGTACCTAGGGTACATGGAGTCCATTTTAAAGAGAGAACAGCCAGGCTGAGATCCTGAATAGCAGGATCTCAGGCCAACTAAGTCGAAAAACCAGCTAGACACTAGGCAAAAATTTGGGGGTAACCATAGTCAGGTATCCACCTTCCTACACAGCCCATTCGAACTACTATATGGACACCCCGTCCGGGGACCCCTGAGCCTGGTCAAGGAGGGTTGGGAATCAACTCCCCGGGGGACCCCTCCGGATGTGTTCCGATACATCTTGGCACTACGCAACCAGACCCGGAAATTCCGAGAACTCGCAGAAGCGAACCTCGAGGCTAGCCAGGAAGAGATGAAGCGCTGGTATGACCAGAATGCTACACTGGTCGAGTTTCATCTGGGCCAACAAGTCTGGGTCATGGCCCCGGTGAAACCCTGCGCCCTCCAAGATAAATGGACTGGACCCTTCAAGGTGGTCGAGCGGAAGAGCCAAGTCACCTATCTCGTCGATGTGCAGTCCCCGCGGAACCCCCTCCGGGTTCTCCATGTGAACCGCCTCAAACCCCACTTTGTACGGACAGAATTGAGTTTACTCCTGGCCACCGACGATGGGGCCGAAGAAGACACCGAGCCCCTTCCAGACCCCCTGGGGGCGAAAGAGACCGATGGTTCCGTGGAGGGGGTGAGACTATCAACCACCCTCACAGCCCAACAGTCCGACGACTGCCGCCAGCTACTAAGGCAGTTCGCGGACCTCTTCTCCCTAACCCCTGGGGTCACCAACTGGTGTGTCCACGACGTGAACACCGGCGACAGCCCGCCAGTGAGACACCGGGCCTACCGGGTCCCTGATCGGGTCCGAACCTGCATCCAGACCGAGGTGGCGAAGATGCTGGACCTCGGGGTGATTGAACCCTCCGACAGCCCCTGGGCCAGCCCAGTAGTCCTGGTTCCGAAAGCGGCTACCCCGGATGTCACCCCCGAGCTGAAGTTTTGCGTGGACTACCGAGGACTCAATGCCGTCACCCGAGCGGACGCTCACCCTATCCCCGTGCCGACGAGCTCATTGACCGCCTCGGGGCCGCTCGCTACCTCAGCACCTTCGACCTGACTAGTGGATACTGGCAGTTTGCCCTCACCGAGGGAGCCAAGGAGCGCTCCGCCTTCTCCACCCCGGATGGGCACTACCGCTTTAGGGTGATGCCGTTTGGAATGAAGAATGCCCCGGCCACCTTCCAGTGGCTGGTGAACAGGGTCCTGTCCGGACTAGAGGGGTTCAGCGCAGCATACCTCGACGATATAGCGGTATTCAGCTCCCAATGGACCGAGCACCTCCAGCACCTCCGACAAGTCCTGCTGGCTCTGCGCCGGGCCGGCCTCACGATCAAAGCCAGCAAATGTCCAATTGGGCACGGCTCCGTAACCTATCTGGGGCACCAGGTGGGAAGTGGGCAGGTCGCCCCCCTCCAGCCGAAGATCTACGCCATCTTGTCCTGGGAACCCCCCACGACCCAAACGGAAGTCCGGGCCTTCCTGGGTCTCACTGGTTACTACCGGAGGTTTATTAAGAACTATGGCAGCATCGCAGGCCCCCTCACAGAACTAACCTCCAAAAAACACCCCAAGAAAGTACACTGGACTCCCTCCTGCCAGAAGGCGTTCGACACCCTAAAGGCCGCCATGTGCGCGGCTCCGGTGCTCAAAGCACCCGACTACGCCCAGGAGTTTGTGGTCCAGACAGACGCCTCGGAACACGGCATCGGGGCAGTCCTCTCCCAGTTCGACGACAAGGGCATAGATCGGCCCATAGCATTCATCAGCCGAAGGTTGCTGCCCCGAGAACAGCGGTGGAGCACCATTGAGAGAGAGACCTTCGCAGTAGTCTGGGCCCTCAAAAAGCTACGGCCCTAACTGTTCGGAACACACTTCCGAGTACAAACGGATCACCGCCCCTTGCGGTGGTTGATGCAGATGCGAGGGGAAAACCCCAAGCTGCTACGCTGGTCCATCTCCCTCCAGGGGATGGATTTCACGGTGGAACATCGCCCCGGGACGGACAACGCCAACGCGAACGGCCTGTCCCGATTCTTCCGCTTCAGCGAGGAGAACCCCCAAGTGGATGGGTAGTTCTCCCCGCGTTTCAGCTGGGGGGGGCACGTGTGAGACCGGCCTCGTGGCGTGGGCCCTCCCGACCAGCAAGTTACCCTGCAACCACGCCGAACCTCGTTGATACAGCCTTCCGGCTCCCGTGGGCCAACATCCCGAGGGCCGACCAGATCCCCAACACGCATGCCCGGACGAGGGAGAGTGAAACCCCCCCCAAACCAGACCGAGAGGCGCCGATCCTGTCACACCTCTAGTCTCTCCCCCGAGGGAGGTTTTGACTGACCACCAGGCCCCCGGGGAGCAGGCGCCTCGGCCGCTGGGTGTTTGGAGTCCCTCCCGGACCCACCTGAACAGATCAAAGGGCCGAGCGACAGGAAAACCCGACACACCGCCCCCCAGGCACCAGACCCCTCTCCGCGAGGACTCCGGACTTCAAAGAGGAGGGGGAGTATAACAAGGGGTGCTGAAGGGACGAGAGCAGAGAAGACCTGGACTGACGAGAGCCTGCTGACCTGGTCGCGGCTCGATCGCTCCCCGAACCGAAGAACGCTACCCGAACTCTGAACCATCTGAGCCCTGCAGACGCTGTTGCGGCTCCCTGAACTCTGAACCATCTGAGCCCTGCTGACGCTGTCGCGGCTACCCGAACTCTGAACCATCTGAGCCCTGCTGACGCTGTCGCGGCTCCCCGAACACTGAACCATCTGAGCCCTGCTGACGCTGTCGCGGCTCCCCGAACTCCGAACCATCTGAGCCCTGCTGACGCTGTCGCGGCTCCCCGAACTCCGAACCATCTGAGCCCTGCTGACGCTGTCACGGCTCCCCGAACTCTGAACCATCTGAGCCCTGCTGACACCGTCGCGGCTCCCCGAACTACGAACCTCCGGTGCCTGCTGAGTGACTCGCAGCCCGCTCGTCCAAGAGAAACGGCAGAGATTGCCGAGAGAAGCAACATCCCCTCAGCTCGAGGATTGAGGGCTGTGCGCCGGATACCTCACAGAGACACTGATTCAAAGACTGTCCCGCTACCCCTTTTCCCTCATCACGAGATCGCTGCCGCTTGTGGCCTTAATTCTGCACCTGCCTGCCGGATCATAAAAGATCCCTGACAACTACCGATAAAAGCATATTGTCTTACAACGAATTACTGTGTGGTGTCCCTCTATCCGAAGAGAGAGTAAGCGCAGCGTGTGCGATCCTAGGTACGAGACCCTTCCAGGAAGGGCCTCCCCGCTCTTTCTCGGCCTAACTCTGGGAAAGGTGGGCCTCCGGGTGGTCGGGAACGCATTCCGTAGCCTCCCCGGGGAACGCCTTCCAACAACCACACACAACCACAACAACACACATGTTGGACAGGCCACACAGAGGGCTGGCTCCCCCCCCGCACGACAGGGCCCGAGCTCCGGCCCGCCCAGCATACCCCCGTGACAAGCCCCTGTACTCCGTCTCCCGACGGACCCTCTGCCCTCGGACCCCTACTCATCACGGGGTCCAGCCCCACCGGCTTCCCCGGCCAGGTCAAGCCGCCATCTTGGGCCCTGCACCACGCGGCCGCGTGGCCTCACCTCGACCCTAACCCCGGGCCTGGCCGGCCCCGACATCCCGGCACCACCATCCACCCAGGAGGTGAGCGGACCACTTGGCAGGTCAATGGGAGAACGAAGCGTCAAGAGCTCTTCCCCCGCCAGGTGCCGATCGCCTCCAGCAGCCCCCAGGCGCTGGCTCCACCCCCTGCTGGGTGTCTGGACACCTTCATCCCGGACCCTCCGACCTCCAAGTGCGAGGGTCCGGACATCAAAGGGCACCAGCCCTATAACTAAGACAGCTCCGGAGCAGGAAGGCAGTTGTATCCTGGAGTCGAGAGACACCGAGTGAACTCAACCCTGACGGTCTACTGGCGCTGCCGTAGCCCGCTCTTGTGAACCATCGTCCTGCCTGCTGGCGCTGCCGCGGCCTTCTGCAACCTTCATCTTCCTGGGACCTGCTGGCGCTGCCGCGGCCCGTTGTACCGACCATCCTCACCGGGACCTGCTGGCGCTGCCGCGGCCCTCTGCAACCTTCATCTTCCTGGGACCTGCTGGCGCTGCCGCGGCCCGTTGTACCGACCATCCTCACCGGGACCTGCTGGCGCTGCCGCGGCCCTCTGCAACCTTCATCTTCCTGGGACCTGCTGGCGCTGCCGCGGCCCGTTGTATCGACCATCCGCACCGGGACCTGCTGGCGCTGCCGCGGCCCATACCACCTAACCACCAAGCTCGAGGATTGTGAGCTCATCACCATCTCATCCGAATTACCTGATTGGTAAATAGACTGTCCCGCTACCCCCTTCCCTACCTTACGAGACTCTAATCGAGGGGACCCCTGAGTCCAGACCTCCTTGTACCATTTTACCGTACCTTAAATAAGTGTCGATAAAGATCACTGAACCTTATCCGTGTGTGATATCTGTCTGTGGGGGGGAAGTTACTTGTCTGTACGATCGCTGGAGACGGCTCTCCCCGGAGACCTCTCCTCCTGACCCCGGCCGACCCTCCCGGTCCGTCTACCTTTTCTAACATTGGTGGCAGCGATGGGATCCGAATCAACGCGTAATCGTACAGAGAGTAGCTCACCCCACGACAAAGCACGATGTCGACCAAAGATAGCAGCTCCACCGAGAAGTTCCAAATGGAGAAACTAGAGGAGTACAACCACCGCGAACTGAGACAATTTTGCATAGAACTTGGCATTGCTACCACTGGCCTGAGTACCAAGGATGACCTAAAGCACGCCCTTGAGTCGTGGACAGAAACGGGGGTCGCAAGACCCTCCGACCAAAACAGCGTCACACCAGAGGGGAACGCCACGACTCCCGAGGAACGGGGAACGGGCCTATCACCGGAGGAGATACGAGAAAGAGACAGAGTCAGACTGCACGAATTAGAGATGGCACGACTCAAGATGGATGGGGAGCTCAAGTTAGCTGAACAGAAACTCAACCTCGAGCAGATGCGGATTCGAGAGGAGCGAGAAGAAAAACAGAGACAGAGAGAGCTGGAAGAGAAAAAGATAACGCTCGAGCACGAGCGCCAATTGGCAGAGATAGAACTGCGCAAACAACATAAGGACTTGGGGGTGCCTGAAAGACCCCACACCCCGGGACCAACTGAGAAAAAAGTTCACATCCCCAAGGATGTGGTCCGCGAGTATGTCCGAGAAGACGACATACAACAATGGTTTAAGGCCTATGAGTTCGCAATGACCTCCCACCGGATCGACCGGAGTGATTGGGGAGCCGGACTTTGGGGGAGATTTATCAACGAGGGTCGCGATGCCCTGCTGCAGCTCCCCGATCACCAAATGTCGTCCTACGACCACATGAAGGCTGCCCTCCTCACCCGCTACGGCCTCACGCCCGAGATGTACCGCCAGAGGTTCAGGGATTGCACCCGGATCCCAGGTACCACTTGGGTGGAATACGTGAACTATTTCAGCCGGGCCTTCGAGGGTTGGATCAAGGGAAGTCAGGTCACCACCTACGAACAGCTCTTCAACCTCATGGTATGGGAACACCTGTCAAACAACTGCTTCGTCGAGCTCCGGCAGCATCTACTCGACAGTAAGCTGACTGACCCCCGGCAGCTCGCCGCCGAAGCTGACCGGTGGGAGAGCACCCGAGTGGGCCGGAAAGGGCCACACGACCAGAACAGAAGCAACCAAGGCCAGCACCGTCCTCGGGGAGGAGGAGGAGGCCAGGGGCGGGGGAGAGACGCCTTGCCAGCAACAACCGTGGCCAGCACCCCGCCGCCGACCGGCCGGGGCAACCCCCCATTGCGGCCTGGGTACCGAGCCAACGTCACGTGCCACAGATGCCAGCGACTAGGCCACTACGCCAACGATCCGAACTGCCCGCTGAACCAAACGCCCAAACCCCGCCAGGTAGCTGCCGCTGCCCTGGGGGAGGAGCAGTCGTTGGAGGGTCCCGAGGAGTGTGAGCCGGACCAGCAAGGGTGGGAACCGGCCGCCATGGTCCTGGCATGCTTAGGGGGAAGAGACATGGTTCCGCGGGCTCCCCTACCCGCCAACACCAGGAAATACGGTCAGTGGGTGACCATTAATGGACAGAGAGCTGAGGCCTTGCGCGACACCGGCGCCAGCGTGACGGCCGTCCGCTGTCACCTGGTGAAGCCCGAGCAGATCTTGCCGAACATTCTCTGCCCCGTCCGCTCGGCAGATAACTCTGAAAGCATGTGCAAGATGGCCTGCGTCCCGTTTGAATGGGGAGGGGTCTCCGGCCTACTGAAAGTGACGGTCCGGGACGATGCCCCCGTGGACTGCCTCCTGGGGAATGACCTCGAGAGTTCCCCGTGGGCCACCGTCGAGAGAAGAGAGCACTTGGGGATGCTGGGCCTCCCGGACTGGGCCTGCATAACCACCCGATCCATGGCCGGCCGGGCCGCCCCCCGATCAGGAGAAACCGAATGGCCGGCACCTCCGCCCCCGGTTGCCCCCGTAGAGGACAACGGCGAGGCCGACCTCCCAGACCCGGCCCCCGAAGAAAACGCGCAACCCCAGGACCTTCCGGATCTGGCTCAGTGGCGGCAAGAAGGGGGGCCCACCCAAGAACAGTTCCGCCAGGAGCAAAAGACCTGTCCCTCCCTCGAGGGGCTTCGCCAACAAGCCAGCACCCAAGCCGCCGGGGACACCACCGGAACCCACTGGGTCTACTGGGATAACGACCTGCTCTACAGCGAGCAAAGAATCGCCGAGCTGGGGGCCAGTCGAGTTCTGGTGGTACCGCTCCGCTTCCGAGACTTTCTACTCAACCTAGCCCACGATGTCCCCCTGGCTGGGCACCTGGGCCAAGATAAAACGTACAGTCGACTGGTGACCCACTTTTTCTGGCCAAAAATGAGGAATGACGTCCTGAACCACTGCCGATCGTGCCCCACATGCCAAGCAAGCGGGAAGAGTGGCCGGAAGCTTAAGGCTCCTCTACAACCCTTCCCGGTGGTCACCACCCCGTTCGAGAGGGTGGGGATAGACATTGTGGGGCCGCTGGACCCTCGCACGGCACAAGGACACAGGTTCATCTTGGTACTAGTGGACCATGCCACCCGCTATCCCGAGGCGGTGCCCCTACGGACCGTGACCGCTCCAGTGGTTGGCCGGGCCCTGATGGGGATCTTCTCCCGGGTAGGCTTCCCCCGAGAAGTCGTCAGCGACCGAGGTACGAACTTCATATCGAAGTACATGAAGTCCCTCTGGCAACAATGCGGGGTCACATACAGATTCACGACCCCCTATCACCCCCAAGGAAACGGACTAGTGGAGCGGTTCAACCGCACTCTCAAAGGGATGATTGGGGGATTGGAAGAGCCTCTCCGTCGCCAGTGGGATGTACTGCTCCCGTGCCTCCTCTTCGCCTACCGAGAAGTACCCCAGAAGTCCCTCGGCTTTAGCCCCTTTGAACTCCTATACGGACACCCTGTGCGAGGGCCCCTCAGCCTCGTGAAGGAGGGCTGGGAGTTGGCCCCCCTAACGACCCCTCCAGACGTCTTCAAATACCTCCTGGCCCTACGAAACCAGACCCGGCGCTTCAGGGAGATGGCCAAGGCGAACCTCGAGGCCAGTCAGGAGGACATGAAAAGGTGGTATGATCACAATGCCTCCTCCGTTGAGTTCGAGCCTGGGCAGCAAGTATGGGTGATGTCCCCCACCGAACCATGTGCCCTGCAAGACAAGTGGACGGGGCCCTTCAAAGTGGTCGAGCGTAAAAGCCCCGTCACTTACCTCGTCGACATGGGGTCCACCCGGAACCCCCTGCGGGTCCTCCACACCAACCGGCTCAAACCACACTTTGTGCGCTCCGAACTAAGCCTCCTGATGGCGACCGACAGTGGTACAGAAGAAGACTCCGAGCCCCTCCCGGATCTCTTAAAGACTCAGGAGAAGGACGGCTCCGTGGATGGGGTCCGGCTCTCCGACGCCCTCACTTCGGAGCAACGCCAGGACTGCCGGGACCTCCTGCTGCAGTTCGCTGCCCTGTTCTCACTCACCCCCGGGGTCACCCCTTGGTGTTTGCACGACGTAGACACCGGGGACAGTCCCCCTGTCCGGCACCGGGCCTACCGCGTACCAGATCGGGTACGGACCTGCATACAGGAGGAAGTGGCCAAGATGCTCACGATCGGGGTCATCGAGCCCTCGGACAGTCCCTGGGCCAGTCCGGTTGTATTAGTTCCCAAGGCCGCTGCCCCCGGCACCGCCCCTGAACTGAGATTCTGCGTCGACTACCGGGGCTTGAACGCTGTCACCCGGACCGACGCTCATCCCATCCCCCGAGCAGACGAGCTGATCGACCGGCTGGGGGCCGCCCGCTACCTTAGTATCTTCGACCTGACGGCGGGCTACTGGCAGATCGGCCTCACACCCAGGGCTCAGGAACGGTCAGCCTTCTCCACCCCCGATGGCCACTATCAATTTAAGGTCATGCCCTTTGGCATGAAGAATGCCCCCGCCACATTCCAACGTCTTGTGAACCAGGTCTTGGCAGGGCTCGAAGAATTCAGCGCTGCCTACCTGGACGATATCGCTGTATACAGCCGCCACTGGTCCGACCACCTCCGTCACCTCCAAGAGGTCCTCCAAGCCCTCCAGCGGGCCGGCCTCACCATTAAAGCCGGCAAGTGCCAAATTGGCCAAGGGTCTGTGACCTACCTGGGGCACCAAGTGGGAAGCGGGCTGGTGGCCCCACTACAACTTAAGATTGCTGCCATCCAGTCCTGGCAGCCCCCCGTCACCCAGACCGAGGTCCGAGCCTTCTTAGGGCTCACCGGCTACTACCGGCGGTTCGTGAAGGACTACGGCAGCATCGTGGGGCCCCTCACGGGACTCACATCCAAGAATCAACCGAAGCGGGTCCACTGGACTCCTGATTGTCAAGCGGCCTTCGAAGAGCTGAAGGCCGCCCTGTGCACCGCCCCGGTGCTCCAGGCCCCCGATTACAGTCGGGAATTTGTAGTACAGACCGACGCCTGCGACCACGGCATCGGGGCCGTCCTCTCTCAGCTGAACCCCGAAGGTCATGACCAGCCGGTGGCCTTCATCAGTCGACGTCTCCTGGCCCGAGAACAGCGTTGGAGCACAATCGAGAGGGAGGCATTTGCAGTAGTGTGGGCCCTCAAAAAGCTCCGGCCCTATCTCTTCGGTACCCACTTCCGGGTACAAACCGACCACAGACCCCTGCAATGGCTGATGCAGATGCGGGGGGAGAACCCAAAACTCTTGCGCTGGTCCATTTCCCTGCAGGGAATGGACTTCACTGTGGAGCACCGGCCAGGCCAAGACCACGCCAACGCGGACGGCCTGTCCCTCTTTTTCCGCCTCGACGAAGAGAGTCCCCAAGGAGATGGGTGACTCTCCCCGCCTTCAGCTGGGGGGGACGCATGTTGGACAGGCCACACAGAGGGCTGGCTCCCCCCCCGCACGACAGGGCCCGAGCTCCGGCCCGCCCAGCATACCCCCGTGACAAGCCCCTGTACTCCGTCTCCCGACGGACCCTCTGCCCTCGGACCCCTACTCATCACGGGGTCCAGCCCCACCGGCTTCCCCGGCCAGGTCAAGCCGCCATCTTGGGCCCTGCACCACGCGGCCGCGTGGCCTCACCTCGACCCTAACCCCGGGCCTGGCCGGCCCCGACATCCCGGCACCACCATCCACCCAGGAGGTGAGCGGACCACTTGGCAGGTCAATGGGAGAACGAAGCGTCAAGAGCTCTTCCCCCGCCAGGTGCCGATCGCCTCCAGCAGCCCCCAGGCGCTGGCTCCACCCCCTGCTGGGTGTCTGGACACCTTCATCCCGGACCCTCCGACCTCCAAGTGCGAGGGTCCGGACATCAAAGGGCACCAGCCCTATAACTAAGACAGCTCCGGAGCAGGAAGGCAGTTGTATCCTGGAGTCGAGAGACACCGAGTGAACTCAACCCTGACGGTCTACTGGCGCTGCCGTAGCCCGCTCTTGTGAACCATCGTCCTGCCTGCTGGCGCTGCCGCGGCCTTCTGCAACCTTCATCTTCCTGGGACCTGCTGGCGCTGCCGCGGCCCGTTGTACCGACCATCCTCACCGGGACCTGCTGGCGCTGCCGCGGCCCTCTGCAACCTTCATCTTCCTGGGACCTGCTGGCGCTGCCGCGGCCCGTTGTACCGACCATCCTCACCGGGACCTGCTGGCGCTGCCGCGGCCCTCTGCAACCTTCATCTTCCTGGGACCTGCTGGCGCTGCCGCGGCCCGTTGTATCGACCATCCGCACCGGGACCTGCTGGCGCTGCCGCGGCCCATACCACCTAACCACCAAGCTCGAGGATTGTGAGCTCATCACCATCTCATCCGAATTACCTGATTGGTAAATAGACTGTCCCGCTACCCCCTTCCCTACCTTACGAGACTCTAATCGAGGGGACCCCTGAGTCCAGACCTCCTTGTACCATTTTACCGTACCTTAAATAAGTGTCGATAAAGATCACTGAACCTTATCCGTGTGTGATATCTGTCTGTGGGGGGGAAGTTACTTGTCTGTACGATCGCTGGAGACGGCTCTCCCCGGAGACCTCTCCTCCTGACCCCGGCCGACCCTCCCGGTCCGTCTACCTTTTCTAACATACACACATCCACAACCACACACACAACCACAGCTACACCCCCACACACACAACCACACCCACACATACAACCACACACACCCTCAACCAAACACAACCAGGCACACAACCACACACTAAACCACACAAACACACAACCAAACCCACACACACAACCACACACACACAACCTCACACATAACTACACCCAACCACACACGCCTACAACCACACATACACACAGCCACACACATAGCCACACTCAACCACACACAACCACACCCACACAACCACACACAACCACATATATAACCACACACACTAAACCACACACACCCAACCACACAACCACACACACAACCACACCCCCACACAACCACACAACCACACACACAACCACAACCAATCACAACCACATACACACAACCACACACACACAGCCACACACACACACACAACCAGGCACACAACCACGCAACCACAACCACACACACAACCACATACACACAACCACACACACACAACCACACACACACAACCACAACCACACACATAACCACACATACAACCACAACCACACACACACACAACTGCACACACAACCACAACCAACCACACACACAACCACAACCAACCACACAACTGCACATGCAACCACACACACACAATACACAACCACACACAGCCACATACATAGCCACACACACAACCACACACACACAACCACCCCCCCACACAAGCACACACACACAATCACAACCACACACACACAACCACACACACACAACCACAACCACACACCCACACCACCACACACCCACACAACCACACACATATAACCACAACCACGCACACAACCACACACACAGCCACACACACAGCCACACACACAACCACACCCACAACCACACACACAACCACACCCACAACCACACACACACAACCACACACACCTACAACCACAAACACACACAGCCACACACATAGCCACACTCAACCACACACAACCACACCCACACAACCACACACAACCACATATATAACCACACACACTAAACCACACACACCCAACCACACAACCACACACACAACCACACCCCCACACAACCACACAACCACACATACAACCACAACCAATCACAACCACATACACACAACCACACACACACAGCCACACACACACACACACACACAACCAGGCACACAACCACGCAACCACAACCACACACACAACCACATACACACAACCACACACACACAACCACACACACACAACCACAACCACACACACAACCACACATACAACCACAACCACACACACACACAACTGCACACACAACCACAACCAACCACACACACAACCACAACCAACCACACAACTGCACATACAACCACACACACACAATACACAACCACACACAGCCACATACATAGCCACACACACAACCACACACACACAACCACCCCCCACACAAGCACACACACACAATCACAACCACACACACACAACCACACACACACAACCACAACCACACACCCACACCACCACACACCCACACAACCACACACATATAACCACAACCACGCACACAACCACACACACAGCCACACACACAGCCACACACACAACCACACCCACAACCACACACACACAACCACACACACACAACCAACACACACAACCACAACCACACACACCACAACCACAACCACACACAAACCACAACCACACACAAACCACTACCACAAACACAACCACAAAACCACACACACACCACACACACAAAACCACACACATACAACCACACACACAGCCACACACACAGCCACACACACAACCATAACCACAACCATACCCACACAACCACACCTGCACAACCACACACACAACCACAGCCACACACAGCCACACACACAACCACACCCACCCACAACCACACATACAGCCACACACACAGACAACCACAACCACACACAACCACACACACATACAACCAAACACAACCACACATACACAACCACAACCACACATACAACCAAACACACCACACACAACAACACAACCACACACACACACACAACCACACACACAACCACATGCAACCACACCCAACCACACATCCACACACAACCACAACTATACCCACAACCGCACCCACAACTGTACACACACAACCACACACACACAACCACACACACAACCCCCCACACACAACCACACACACAACCCCCCCACACACAACCACACACACAACCCCCCCACACACACCACACACACACAACCACAACCACACACAACTACACACACAACCACACAGACAACCACAACCACACAGACAACCACAACCACAGACACAACCAAACACACACAACCACAACCAATCACAACCACACACACAACCAGGCACACAACCACACAACCACAAACACAACCACACACACAACCACACACACACACACAACCACAACCACACACACAACCACACATACAACCACACACACCACAACCAACCACACACACAACCACAACCAACCACACAACTGCACATACAACCCGACACACACAACCACACACACACAATACACAACCACACACAGCTACATACACAGCCACATACACAACCACACACCCACACAACCACACACATACAACCATGCACACAACCACGCACACAACCACACACACAGCCACACACACAACCACACACGCAACCACACCCACAACCTTACCCACAACCACATACAACCAGAACCACACACATAACCACACAACCACACACACACAACCACACCCACACACAACCACACACACAACCACAACCACACACACAACCACACACAACCACAACCACATACAAACCACTACCACACACACACAACCACAAAACCACACATACAACACACACAAAACCACACACATACAACCACAACCACAAGCACAACAACCACACACACAACCACAACCACACACACAACCACAACCATACCCACACAACCACACCCACAACCACACCCACACACAACCACACCCACACAACCGCATACACACCCACAACCACACACACAACCACACGCACAAACAGACAACCACAACCACATACAATCACATATACACACAACCACACACACACAACCACAAACACACAACCACAACCACACATACAACCAAACACACAACCACACGCACAACCACACACACAACCACACACAACCACACCCAACCACTCATCCACACACAACCACAATTGCACTGACAACCATACCCACAACTGCATACACACAACCACACACACAACCACACACACACAACCCCACATAACCCCACACACACAACCCCACACACAACCCCCTACACACACACAACCACACACACACAACCACACACACAATCACAAACACAAACACACATACATACAAACAACCACACACACACAACCACACAACCACACACCCACACCACCACAACCACACACACATACAACCACACACACAATCACAACCACACACAAAACCACAAACACACAACCACACACACATATACAAATAACCACACAAACACACAACCACACACCCACAACCACACCCGCACATACAACCATACCCACCCATAGCCACACACAACCAGGCACACAGCTACACACAAAACCACACACACACACAACCAAACCCACACACACAACCAAAACCACACACACAACCACACATACAACCACACACACCCCCAACCACACAAAACACCTATACAACCACACACACACAACCCCACACACACAACCACACAACCACACACACACAACCACACACACACACAACCACAACCATACACACAACCACACACACAACCACACATAACCACAACCACACACAAACCACTACCACACACACACAACCACAAAACCACACACATACAACCACACACACAAGCACAATCACACACACAACCACACACACAACCACAACCATACCCACACAACCACACCCACACAACCAAACACACAAACAGACAACCACAACCACATACAACCACACATACACACAACCACACACAACCACACACACACAACCACAACCACACATACAACCAAACACACAACCACACAACCACAAACACACACAACCACACATATCCACACACAACCACAACTGCACTGACAACCGCACCCACAACTGCACACACAAAACCACACACACACAACCACACACACACAACCCCACACAACCCAACATATACTCAACCCCACACACAACCCCCCACACACAACCACACACAACCACACACACCCACAACCACACACAATGCCACACTCAACCACACACAACCACACACACCCACACAACCACACACACACAACCACATATATAACCACACACACTGAACCACACATACCCAATCACACAACCACACACACAACCACAACCACACACACACAACCACAACCAATCACAACCACACACACACAACCACACACACACAACCACACAAACAACCAGGCACACAACCACACAACCACAACCACACACACAACCACACACACACACTACCACAACCACACCCACAACCACACATACAACCACACCCACACACACAACCACACACACAACCACACACACAACCACACACACGCACAACCACACATACCACAACTGACCACACACACACAACCACAACCAACCACACAACTGCACATACAACCAGACACACACAACCACATTAACACAATACACAACCACACACAGCCACATACAGAGCAACACACACAACCATACACATACCACACCTGCAACCACACACATAACCACAACCACATACACACAACCACGCACACACCACACCCGCAACCACACACACAACCACACACACACAACCACACCCCCACACAAGCACACACCCACAACCACAATCACACACCCATACCACCACACACCCACACAACCACACACATACAACCACAACCACGTACACAGCCATGCACACAACCACACACACAGCCACACACACAGCCAGATACAACCACACACGCAACCACACACACAACCACACCCACAACCACACACAACCAGAACCACACACACACAACCACACAACCACACCCACACACAACCACACACAACCACACACACAACCACAACCACACACACAACCACACACAACCACAACCACACACAAACCACAACCACACACAACTACAACCACACACACAACCATGCACACAAACACACAAATACAACCACATACAACCACACACACACAACCACAACCACACATACAACCATACACACCACACACAACCACACATACAACCACACAACCACACACATATAACCACACACACAACCACACACAACCACAAATCCACACACACAACCACAACCGCACCCACAACTGCACCCACAACTGCATCCACAATACCACACACACAACCCCACACACACAGCCACACACACACAACCCCACACAACCCCACACACACACAACCACACACGCACAACCCCACACAACCCCACATACAATCCCACACACACAACCCCACACACACAACCACACACACACAATCACAACCACATGCAGAACCACAACCACACAACCACACACACATACAAACAACCACACACAACCACACAAACACACCCATACCACCACAACCACACACACACAAACACAACCAAACACACACATAACCACACACAACCACAACAACACACACATCCAAACCACACACACAGCCAAAGCTACACCCCCACACACACAACCACACCCACACATATAACCACACACACCCACAACCACACACAACCAGGCACACAACCACACACTAAACCACACACACACACAACCAAACCCACACACACAATCACACACAACCACACACACAACCAAACACACAACTACACCCAACCACACACACCTACAACCACACACACACAGCCACAAACACAGCCACACTCAACCACACACAACCACACCCACACAACCACACACACAACCACATATATAACCACACACACTGAACCACACACACCCAACCACACAACCACACACACAACCACACCCCCACACAAGCACACAACCACACACACAACCACAACCAATCACAACCACATACACACAACCACACACACACAGCCACATATACACACACACACACAGACAACCAGGCACACAACCACGCAACCACAACCACACACACAACCACATACACACAACCACACACACACAACCACACACACAACCACACATACAACTACAACCACACACACAACCGCACACACAACCACACACACAACCACAACCAACCACACACACACAACCACAACCAACCACACAACTGCACATACAACCACACACACACAATACACAACCACACACAGCCACATACACAGCCACACACACAACCACACACACACAACCACACCTCCACACAAGCACACACACACAATCACAACCACACACACACAACCACACACACACAACCACAACCACACACCCACACCACCACACACAAACACAACCACACACATATAACCACAACCATGCACACAACCACATACACAGCCACACACACAGCCACACACACAACCACACACACAACCACACATACCACAACTAACGACACACACATAACCACAACCAACTACACAACTGCACATACAACCAGACACATACAACCACATACACACAATACACAACCACACACAGCCACATACAGAGCAACACACACAACCATACACACACCACACCCGCAACCACACACATAACCACAACCACATACACACAACCACGCACACACCACACCCGCAACCACACACACACCACACACACACAACCACACCCCCACACAAGCACACACCCACAACCACAATCACACACCCATACCACCACACACCCACACAACCGCACACATACAACCACAACCACGTACACAGCCATGCACACAACCACACACACAGCCAGACACAACCAGAACCACACACACACAACCACACAACCACACACACAACCACACCCACACACAACCACACACAACCACACACACAACCACACACACAACCACACACAACCACAACCACACACAAACCACAACCACACACAACCACAACCACACACACAACCATGCACACAAACACACAAATACAACCACATACAACCACACACACACAACCACAACCACACATACAACCATACAACCACACACAACCACACATACAACCACACAACCACACACATACAACCACACACACAACCACACACAACCATACACAACCACAAATCCACACACACAACCACAACCGCACCCACAACTGCACCCACAACTGCACCCACAATACCACACACACAACCCCACACACACACAGCCACACACACACAACCCCACACAACCCCACACACACACAACCACACACGCACAACCCCACACAACCCCACATACAATCCCACACACACAACCCCACACACACAACCACACACACACAATCACAACCACACGCAGAACCACAACCACACAACCACACAACCACACACACATACAAACAACCACACACAACCACACAAACACACCCACACCTCCACAACCACACACACACAAACACAACCAAACACACACATAATCACACACAACCACAACACACACATCCACAACCACATACACAACCACAGCTACACCCCCACACACACAACCACACCCACACATACAACCACCCACACCCACAACCACACACAACCAGGCACACAACCACACACTAAACCACACACACACACAACCAAACCCACACACACAACCACACACAACCACACACACAACCAAACACACAACTACACCCAACCACACACACCTACAACCACACACACACACAGCCACACACACAACCACACACCCACACCACCACAACCACACACACATACAACCACACACACAATCACAACCACACACAAAACCACAAACACACAACCACACACACATATACAAATAACCACACACATACAACCACACAAACACACAACCACACACCCACAACCACACCCACACATACAACCACACCCACCCACAGCCACACACAACCAGGCACACAGCCACACACAAAACCACACACACATACAACCAAACCCACATACACAACCAAAACCACACACAACCACACATACACCCAACCACACACAACACCTATACAACCACACACACACAACCCCACACACACAACCACACACACACAACCACACCCACACACAACCACACACAACCACAACCACACACACAACCATGCACACAAACACACAAATACAACCACATACAACCACACACACACAACCACAACCACACATACAACCATACAACCACACACAACCACACATACAACCACACAACCACACACATACAACCACACACACAACCACACACAACCATACACAACCACAAATCCACACACACAACCACAACCGCACCCACAACTGCACCCACAACTGCACCCACAATACCACACACACAACCCCACACACACACAGCCACACACACACAACCCCACACAACCCCACACACACACAACCACACACGCACAACCCCACACAACCCCACATACAATCCCACACACACAACCCCACACACACAACCACACACACACAATCACAACCACACGCAGAACCACAACCACACAACCACACAACCACACACACATACAAACAACCACACACAACCACACAAACACACCCACACCTCCACAACCACACACACACAAACACAACCAAACACACACATAATCACACACAACCACAACACACACATCCACAACCACACACACAACCACAGCTACACCCCCACACACACAACCACGCCCACACATACAACCACCCACACCCACAACCACACACAACCAGGCACACAACCACACACTAAACCACACACACACACAACCAAACCCACACACACAACCACACATAACCACACACACAACCAAACACACAACTACACCCAACCACACACACCTACAACCACACACACACACAGCCACACACACAGCCACACTGAACCACACCCAACCACACCCACACAACCACATATATAACCACACACACTGAACCACACACACCCAACCACACAACCACACACACAACCACACCCCCACACAACCACACACACAACCACAACCAATCAAAACCACATACACACAACCACACACACAGCCACACATACACACACACACACACAACCAGGCACACAACCACGCAACCTCAACCACACACACAACCACATACACACAACCACACATACACAACCACACACACAACCACACATACAACCACAACCACACACACACACAACCGCACACACAACCACACACACAACCACAACCAACCACACACACACAACCAACCACACAACTGCACATACAACCACACACACACAATACACAACCACACACAGCCACATACACAGCCACACACACAACCACACACACACAACCACACCCCCACACAAGCACACACACACAATCACACACACACAACCACAACCACACACCCACACCACCACACACCCACACAACCACACACATATAACCACAACCATGCACACAACCACATACACAGCCACACACACAGCCACACACACAACCACACACACAACCACACCCACTACCACACCCACAACCACACACAACCAGAACCATACACACACACAACCACACACACACACAACCAACACACACAACCAACACACACAACCACAACCACACACACCACAACCACACACAAACCACAACCACATACAAACCACTACCACACACACAACCACAAAACCACACACACACACCACACGCACAAAACCACACACATACAACCACAACCACACACACAGCCACACACACAGCCACACACACAACCACAACCACACACACAACCACAACCATACCCACACAACCACATCTGCACAGCCACACCTGCACAACCACACACAGCCACACACACAACCACACACACAACCACAACCACACATACAACCACACACACAGACAACCACAACCACACACAACCACACACACACACAACCAAACACAACCACACGCACACAACCACAACCACACATACAACCAAACACACCACACACAACAACACAGCCACACACACACACACAACCACACACACAACCACATGCAACCACACCCAACCACACATCCACACACAACCACAACTACACCCACAACCGCACCCACAACTGCACAAACACAACCACACACACACAACCACACACACAACCCCCCACACACAACCACACACACAACCCCCACACACACACAACCTCACACAACCAATCACAACCACATACACACAACCACACACTCACAGCCACACACACACACACAACCAGGCACACAACCACGCAACCACAACCACACACACAACCACATACACACAACCACACACACACAACCACACACACACAACCACAACCACACACATAACCACACATACAACCACAACCACACACACACACAACTGCACACACAACCACAACCAACCACACACACAACCACAACCAACCACACAACTGCACATGCAACCACACACACACAATACACAACCACACACAGCCACATACATAGCCACACACACAACCACACACACACAACCACCCCCCCACACAAGCACACACACACAATCACAACCACACACACACAACCACACACACACAACCACAACCACACACCCACACCACCACACACCCACACAACCACACACATATAACCACAACCACGCACACAACCACACACACAGCCACACACACAGCCACACACACAACCACACACACAACCACACCCACAACCACACACACAACCACACCCACAACCACACACACACAACCACACACACCTACAACCACACACACACACAGCCACACACATAGCCACACTCAACCACACACAACCACACCCACACAACCACACACAACCACATATATAACCACACACACTAAACCACACACACCCAACCACACAACCACACACACAACCACACCCCCACACAACCACACAACCACACACACAACCACAACCAATCACAACCACATACACACAACCACACACACACAGCCACACACACACACACACACACAACCAGGCACACAACCACGCAACCACAACCACACACACAACCACATACACACAACCACACACACACAACCACACACACACAACCACAACCACACACACAACCACACATACAACCACAACCACACACACACACAACTGCACACACAACCACAACCAACCACACACACAACCACAACCAACCACACAACTGCACATACAACCACACACACACAATACACAACCACACACAGCCACATACATAGCCACACACACAACCACACACACACAACCACCCCCCACACAAGCACACACACACAATCACAACCACACACACACAACCACACACACACAACCACAACCACACACCCACACCACCACACTCCCACACAACCACACACATATAACCACAACCACGCACACAACCACACACACAGCCACACACACAGCCACACACACAACCACACCCACAACCACACACACACAACCACACACACACAACCAACACACACAACCACAACCACACACACCACAACCACAACCACACACAAACCACAACCACACACAAACCACTACCACAAACACAACCACAAAACCACACACACACCACACACACAAAACCACACACATACAACCACACACACAGCCACACACACAGCCACACACACAACCATAACCACAACCATACCCACACAACCACACCTGCACAACCACACACACAACCACAGCCACACACAGCCACACACACAACCACACCCACCCACAACCACACATACAGCCACACACACAGACAACCACAACCACACACAACCACACACACATACAACCAAACACAACCACACATACACAACCACAACCACACATACAACCAAACACACCACACACAACACAACCACACACACACACAACCACACACACAACCACATGCAACCACACCCAACCACACATCCACACACAACCACAACTATACCCACAACCGCACCCACAACTGTACACACACAACCACACACACACAACCACACACACAACCCCCCACACACAACCACACACACAACCCCCCCACACACAACCACACACACAACCCCCCCACACACACCACACACACACAACCACAACCACACACAACTACACACACAACCACACAGACAACCACAACCACACAGACAACCACAACCACAGACACAACCAAACACACACAACCACAACCAATCACAACCACACACACAACCAGGCACACAACCACACAACCACACACACAACCACACACACAACCACACACACACACAACCACAACCACACACACAACCACACATACAACCACACACACCACAACCAACCACACACACAACCACAACCAACCACACAACTGCACATACAACCCGACACACACAACCACACACACACAATACACAACCACACACAGCTACATACACAGCCACATACACAACCACACACCCACACAACCACACACATACAACCATGCACACAACCACGCACACAACCACACACACAGCCACACACACAACCACACACGCAACCACACCCACAACCTTACCCACAACCACATACAACCAGAACCACACACATAACCACACAACCACACACACACAACCACACCCACACACAACCACACACACAACCACAACCACACACACAACCACACACAACCACAACCACATACAAACCACTACCACACACACACAACCACAAAACCACACATACAACACACACAAAACCACACACATACAACCACAACCACAAGCACAACAACCACACACACAACCACAACCACACACACAACCACAACCATACCCACACAACCACACCCACAACCACACCCACACACAACCACACCCACACAACCGCATACACACCCACAACCACACACACAACCACACGCACAAACAGACAACCACAACCACATACAATCACATATACACACAACCACACACACACAACCACAAACACACAACCACAACCACACATACAACCAAACACACAACCACACGCACAACCACACACACAACCACACACAACCACACCCAACCACTCATCCACACACAACCACAATTGCACTGACAACCATACCCACAACTGCATACACACAACCACACACACAACCACACACATACAACCCCACATAACCCCACACACACAACCCCACACACAACCCCCTACACACACATAACCACACACACACAACCACACACACAATCACAAACACAAACACACATACATACAAACAACCACACACACACAACCACACAACCACACACCCACACCACCACAACCACACACACATACAACCACACACACAATCACAACCACACACAAAACCACAAACACACAACCACACACACATATACAAATAACCACACAAACACACAACCACACACCCACAACCACACCCGCACATACAACCATACCCACCCATAGCCACACACAACCAGGCACACAGCTACACACAAAACCACACACACACACAACCAAACCCACACACACAACCAAAACCACACACACAACCACACATACAACCACACACACCCCCAACCACACAAAACACCTATACAACCACACACACACAACCCCACACACACAACCACACAACCACACACACACAACCACACACACACACAACCACAACCATACACACAACCACACACACAACCACACATAACCACAACCACACACAAACCACTACCACACACACACAACCACAAAACCACACACATACAACTACAACCACACATACAACCAAACACACCACACACAACAACACAACCACACACAAACACACAACCACATGCAACCACACCCAACCATATATCCACACACAACCACAACTACACCCACAACCGCACCCACAACTGCACACACACAACCACACACACAAAACCACACACACAACCACACACACACAACCCCACACACAACCCCCCCCCCACACACAACCACACACAACCCCCCACACACACAACCACACACACACAACCCCCCACACACAACCACACACACAAACCCCCCACACACAACCACACACACAACCCCCCCACACACACCACACACACACAACCACAACCACACACAATTACACACACAACCACACAGACAACCACAACCACAGACAACACAGACAACCACACCCACAAAACCACACACAACCACAAAAACACACAACCACAAACACACAACCCCACACACACAACCCCACACACAATCACAACCACACAAACAACCATAAATACACAACCATACATAACCACACACACATACAAACAACCACACACACAACCACACACCCATGCCACCACAACCACACACACACAACCACACACACAACCACAAACACACAACCACACATAACCACACACACATATACAAACAACCACACACACACACAACCACACAACCACACAACCACACCCACACATACAACCACACACACCCACAACCACACACAACCAGGCACAGGCCCCACACACACACACACATACACAACCAAACCCACACACACAACCCCAACCACACACACAACCACACACACAAGCACACACCCCAACCACACACAACACCTATACAACCACACACACACAACCCCACACACACAACCTCACACACAACCACATCCAATAACACACAACCACACACAACCACACCCACACAACCACACACACACAACCACATATATAACCACACACACTGAACAACACACACCCAACCACACAACCACACACACAACCACACACACACAACCAAACACATACAACCAATCACAACCACACACACACAACCGCACACACACAACCACACACACAACCAGGCATACAACCACACACACAACCACACACACAACCACACACACACACAACCACAACCACACACAGAACCACACATACAACCACACACACACACACAACCCCAGACATACACAACCACACATAACCACACACACCACAACTAACCACACACACACAACCACAACCAACCACACAACTGCACATACAACCAGACACACACAACTACACACACACAATACACAACCACACACAGCCACATACACAGCCACACACACAACCACACACACACCATACCCGCAACCACCTCCACACAACCACACACACACAACCACACACACACCACACCCGCAACCACACACACAACCACACACCCACAACCACACATCCACACCACCACACACCCACACAACTACACACATACAACCATGCACACAACCACAACCACACACAACCATAACCACACACACAACCACAACCACACACACAACCACAACCACAACCATACCCACACAACCACACCCGCACAACCACACACACCACAGCCACACACAGCCACACACACAACCGCACACACACACAACCACACATACAACCACACACACAGACAACCACAACCACACACACACACAACCAAACACAACCACACACACACAACTACAACCACACATACAACCAAACACACCACACACAACAACACAACCACACACACATAACCACACACAACCACACATCCACACAACCACAAATACACCCACAACCGCACCCACAACTGCACACACACAACCACACACAACCACACACACATCCACACACACACAACCCCACACACAACCCCCCCACACACAACCACACACACAACCCCCCCACACACAACCACAACCACACACACACAACAACACAGACAACCACACACACAAAACCACACACAACCACACACAACCACAAACACACAACCCCATACACAATCACAACCACACACAAAACCATAACCATACATAATCACACACACATACAAACAACCACACACACAACCACACACCCATGCCACCACAACCACACACACACACACAACCCCACACACAATCACAACCACACACACAACCACAAACACACAACCACACATAACCACACACACATACAAACAACCACACACACAACCACACAACCACACAACCACACACCCACACAACCACACCCACACATACAACCACACACACCCACAACCACACACAACCAGGCACACAGCCACACACACACACACAACCAAACCCACACACACAACCACAACCACACACACAACCACACATACAAGCACACACCCCCCAACCACACACAACACCTATACAACCACACACACACAACCACACACACACAACCTCATACACAACCACACCCAACACACAACCACACACAACCACACCCACACAACCACACCCACACAACCACATATATAACCACACACACTGAACAACACCCACACAACCACACACACAACCAAATACACACAACCACAACCAATCACAACCACACATACACAACCGCACACACACAACCACACACACACAACCACACACAAAACCAGGCACACAACCACACAACCACACACACAACCACACACACACAACTACAACCACACACACAACCACACATACAACCACACACACCACAACCAACCACACACACAACCACAACCAACCACACAACTGCACATACAACCAGATACACACAACCACACACACTCAATACACAACCACACACAGCCACATACACAGCCACCCACACAACCACATACCCACACAACCACACACATACAACCACGCACACAACTACACACACAGCCACACACACAGCCACACACACAACCACACACATAACCACACACGCAACCACACCCACAAACACACCCACAACCACATACAACCAGAACCACACACATAACCACACAACCGCACACACAACCACACCCACACACAACCACAACCACACACACACAACAACACAGACAACCACACCCACAAAACCACACACAACCACACACAACCACAAACACACAACCCCATACACAATCACAATCACACACAAAACCACAAACACACAACCATACATAATCACACACACATACAAACAACCACACACACAACCACACACCCATGCCACCACAACCACACACACACACACACAACCCCACACACAATCACAACCACAAACACAACCACAAACACACAACCACACATAACCACACACACATACAAACAACCACACACACACAACCACACAACCACACACCCACACAACCACACCCACACATACAACCACACACACCCACAACCACACACAACCAGGCACACAGCCACACACACACACACACACACAACCAAACCCACACACACAACCACAACCACACACACAACCACACATACAAGCACACACACCCCCAACCACACACAACACCTATACAACCACACACACACAACCCCACACACACAACCTCATACACAACCACACCCAACACACAACCACACACAACCACACCCACACAACCACAACCACACAACCACATATATAACCACACACACTGAACAACACCCACACAACCACACATACAACCAAATACACACAACCACAACCAATCACAACCACACATACACAACCGCACACACACAAACACACACACACAACCACACACAAAACCAGGCACGCAACCACACAACCACACACACAACCACACACACACAACCACAACCACACACACAACCACACATACAACCACACACACCACAACCAACCACACACACAACCACAACCAACCACACAACTGCACATACAACCAGACACACACAACCACACACACTCAATACACAACCACACACAGCCACATACACAGCCACCCACACAACCACATACCCACACAACCACACACATACAACCACGCACACAACCACACACACAGCCACACACACAGCCACACACACAACCACACACATAACCACACACGCAACCACACCCACAAACATACCCACAACAACATACAACCAGAAGCACACACATAACCACACAACCGCACACACAACCACACCCACACACAACCACAACCACACACACAACCACACACAACCACAACCACATACAAACCACTACCACACACACACACAACCACAAAACCACACACACAAAACCACACACATACAACCACAACCACACACACAAGCACAACAACCACACACACAACCACAACCACACACACAACCACAACCATACCCACACAATCACACCCACAACCACACCCACACACATCCACATACACACAACCACATACACACCCACAACCACACACACAACCACACGCACAAACAGACAACCACAACCACATACAATCACACATACACACAACCACACACACACACAACCACACACACACAACCACAACCACACATACAACCAAACACACAACCACACACACAACCACACACAACCACACCCAACCACACATCCACACACAACCACAATTGCACTGACAACTGCACCCACAACTGCATACACACAACCACACACACAACCACACACACACAACCCCACACAACCCCACACACACACAACCCCACACACACAACCCCCCACACACACACACAACCACACACACACAACCACAACCACACACACAATCACAAACACAACCACACATACATACAAACAACCACACACACACAACCACACAACCACACACCCACACCACCACAACCACACACACACATACAACCACACACACAATCACAACCACACACAAAACCACAAACACACAACCACACACACATATACAAATAACCACACACATACAACCACACAAACACACAACCACACACCCACAACCACACCCACACATACAACCACACCCACCCACAGCCACACACAACCAGGCACACAGCCACACACAAAACCACACACACACACAACCAAACCACACATACACAACCAAAACCACACACAACCACACACACCCCCAACCACACACAACACCTATACAACCACACACACACAACCCCACACACACAACCACACACACACAACCACACCCACACACAACCACACACAACCACAACCACACACAAACCACTACCACACACACACAACCACAAAACCACACACACACCACACACACAAAACCACACACATACAACCACACACACAAGCACAATCACATACACAACCACACACACAACCACAACCATACCCACACAACCACACACACACAACCACACACACAACCACACACACAAATAGACAACCACAACCACATACAACCACAACCACATACAACCACACATACACACAACCACACACAACCACACACACACAACCACAACCACACATACAACCAAACACACAACCACACACACACACAACCATACACACAACCACACATCCACACACAACCACAACTGCACTGACAACCGCACCCACAACTGCACACACAAAACCACACACACACAACCCCACATACACTCAACCCCACACACAACCCCACACACACAACCACACCCAACCACACACACCCACAACCACACACAATGCCACACTCAACCACACACAGCCACACACAACCACACCCACACAACCACACACACACAACCACATATATAACCACACACACTCAACCACACACACCCAACCACACAACCACAACCACACACACACAACCAAACACACACAACCACAACCAATCACAACCACACACACACAACCACACACACACAACCACACAAACAACCAGGCACACAACCACATACACAACCACACACACACACACATTACCACAACCACACACACAACCACACCCACACACACAACCACACACAACCACACACACAACCACACACACACACAACCACACACAACCACAACCACGCATACCACAACCAACCACACACACACAACCACAACCAACCACACAACTGCACATACAACCAGACACACACAGCCACATACACACAATACACAACCACACACAGCCACATACAGAGCAACACAGACAACCACACACACACCACACCCGCAACCACACACAAAACCACAACCACATACATATAACCACACACACACACCACACCCGCAACCACACACACAACCACACACACACAACCACACCCCCACACAAGCACACACCCACAACCACAATCACACACCCATACCACCACACACCCACACAACCACACACATACAACCACAACCACGCACACAGCCATGCACACAACCACACACACAGCCACACACACAGCCAGATACAACCACACACGCAACCACACACACAACCACATTCACAACCACACACAACCAGAACCACACACACACAATCACACAACCACACACACACAACCACACACAACCACAACCACACACACAACCACAACCACACACACAACCACACACACAACCACACACAAACCACTACCACACACACACAACCATAAAACCACACACACACCACATACACAAAACCAAACACATACAACCACACACACAAGCACAACCACACACACAACCACACACACAACCACAACCATACCCACACATCCACACCCACAACCACACCCACACATACCCACAACCACACCCACAACCACACACACAAACAGACAACCACACATACACACAACTACACACACACAACCACAACCACACATACAACCAAACACACAACCACAACCACATACACAACCACATACAACCACACATCCACACAACCCCACACAGAACCCACACACACACAACCCCACACACAACCCCCCACACACACACAACCACACACACAACCACAACCACACACACAACCACACACACACAACTACACACACAACCACAACCACACACACACAACCACACAGACAACTACAACCACACAGCCAACCACAACCACAGACAACCACACCCATACCCACACAACCACATCCATACACCCACAAACACACACAACAACACACACAACCACAACCACACACACACAACCACACAGACAACCACAACCACACAGACAACCACAACCACGGACAACCACACAGACAACCACAACCACACCCACACCCATACCCACACAACCACATCCACACAACCACACACACACACAACCACACACAACCACACAAATACACAACCACAAACACACAACCACAAACACACAACCACACACACACAACCATACACACCCAAAACCACACCCACACACAACCACACATACAACCACAATCCCACACAACCACACATACAATCACACACACAACCACACACACACAACCACACACACACACAACCACACATACAACCATACACAACCACACACACACAACCACACACACAATCACATCCAACCACACATCCACACACACAACCTCACACACAACCACACACAACAACACACAACCACACACAACCACACCCACACAACCACACACACACAACCACATATATAACCACACACACTGAACAATACACTCACAACCACACAATCATACATACAACCAAACACACACAATCACAACCAATCACAACCACACACACACAACTGCACACACACAACCACACACACACAACCACACACACAACCACACATACAACCAAACACACCACAACCACCACACACACACAACCACAACCAACCACACAACTGCACATACAACCAGACACACACAACCGCATACACACAATACACAACCACACACAGCCACATACACAGCCACACACACAACCACACACACACCACCCCTGCAACCACCCCCACACAACCACACACAAACAACCACACACACCACACCCGCAACTACACACACAACCACACACACACAACCACACCCCCACACAACCAGACACCCACAACCACACATCCACATACATACAACCACGCACACAACCACGCACACAACCACACACACAGCCACACACGCAACCACACCCACAACCACACCCACAACCACATACAACCAGAACCACACACATAACCACACAACCACACACACACAACCACACCCACACACAACCACAACCACACATACAACCATACACACCACACACAACCACACATACAACCACACAACCACACACACAACCACACACACAACCACACACAACCACACACAACCACAAATCCACACACACAACCACAACCGCACCCACAACTGTACCCACAACTGCACCCACAATACCACACACACAACCCCACACACACAGCCACACACACACAACCCCACACAACCCCACACACACACAACCACACACGTACAACCCCACACAACCCCACATACAATCCCACACACACAACCCCACACACACAACCACACACACACAATCACAACCACATGCAGAACCACAAACACACAACCACACAACCACACAAACATACAAACAACCACACACAACCACACAAACACACCCACACCACCACAACCACACACACACACAACCACACACACACAAACACAACCAAACACACACATAACCACACACAACCACACAGACAACCACAACACACACATCCACAACCACACACACAACCACAACTACACCCCCACACACACAACCACACCCACACATACAACCACACACACCCACAACCACACACAACCAGGCACACAACCACACACTAAACCACACACACACAACCAAACCCACACACACAACCACACACAACCACACACACACAACCTCACACACAACTACACCCAACCACACACACCTACAACCACACACAGCCACACACACAGCCACACTCAACCACACACAACCACACCCACACAACCACACACACAACCACATATATAACCACACACACCCAACCACACAACCACACACACAACCACACCCCCACACAAGCATACAACCACAACCAATCACAACCACATACACACAACCACACACACACAGCCACACACACACACACAACCAGGCATACAACCATGCAACCACAACCACACACACAACCACATACACACAACCACACACAAAACCACACATACAACCACAACCACACACACATACAACTGCACACACACCCACACACACAACCACAACCAACCACACACACACAACCACAACCAACCACACAACTGCACATACAACCACACACACAATACACAACCACACACAGCCACATACACAGCCACACACACAACCACACACTCACAACCACACCCCCACACACACAACCACACACACACAACCACACACACAACCACAACCACACACACAACCACACATACAACCACACACATCACAACCAACCACACACACAACCACAACCAACCACACAACTGCACATACAACCAGACACACACAACCACACACACATAATACACAACCACACACAGCCACATACACAGCCACACACACAACCACACACCCACACAACCACACACATACAACCACGCACACAACCATGCACACAACCACGCATACAGCCACACACACAACCACACACGCAACCACACCCACAACCACACCCACAACCACATACAACCAGAAACACACAACCACAGACAACAACACAGACAACCACAACCACACCCACAAAACCACACACAACCACACACAACCACAAAAATACACAACCACAAACACACAACCCCACACACACAACCCCACACACAATCACAACCACACACACAACCATAAACACACAACCATACATAACCACACACACATACAAACAACCACACACACACAACCACACACCCATGCCACCACAACCACACACACACACAACCACACACATAATCACAATCACACACACAACCACAAACACACAACCACACATAACCACACACACACATACAAACAACCACACACACACACAACCACACAACCACACACCCACACCCACACATACAACCATACACACCCACAACCACACACAACCAGGCACACAGCCACACACACACACACACACAACCAAACCCACACACACAACCCCAACCACACACACAACCACACATACAAGCACACACACACCAACCACACACAACACCTATACAACCACACACACACAACCCCACACACACAACCTCACACACAACCACACCCAACAACACACAACCACACACAACCACACCCACACAACCACACACACACGACCACATATATAACCACACACACTGAACAACACACACCCAACCACACAACCACACACACAACCACCCACACACAACCAAACACACACAACCAATCACAACCACAAACACACAACCGCACACACACAACCACACACACACAGCCACACATACAACCAGGCATACAACCACACACACAACCACACACACACAACCACACACACACACACAACCACAGCCACACACAGCCACACACACAACCACACACACACCCACAACCACACATACAAGCACACACAGACAACCACAACCACACACAACCACACACAACCAAACACAACCACACACACACAACTACAACCACACATACAACCAAACACACCACACACAACAACCACACACACACAACCACACACACAACCACATGCAACCACACCCAACCACACATCCACACACAACCACAACTACACCCACAACCGTACCCACAACTGCACACACACAACCACATACACACACACACAACCACACACACACAACCCCACACACAACCCCCCCACACACAACCACACACACAGCCCCCCCACACACACAACCACACACACAACCCCCCCACACACACCGCACACAACCACAACCACACACAATTACACACACAACCACACAGACAACCACAACCACAGACAACACAGACAACCACACCCACAAAACCACACACAACCACAAAAACACACAACCACAAACACACAACCCCACACACACAACCCCACACACAATCACAACCACACAAACATCCATAAACACACAACCATACATAACCACACACATATACAAACAACCACACACACACAACCACACACCCATGCCACCACAACCACACACACACAACCACACACACAATCACAACCACACACACAACCACAAACACACAACCACACATAACCACACACACACAAACAAACAACCACACACACACACAACCACACAACCACACACCCACACCCACACATACAACCACACACACCCACAACCACATACAACCAGGCACACAGCCACACACACACACAACCAAACCTACACACACAACCCCAACCACACACACAACAACACATACAAGCACACACACCCCAACCACACACAACACCTATACAACCACACACACACAACCCCACACACACAACCTCACACACAACCACACCCAACAACACACAACCACACACAACCACACACACACAACCACATATATAACCACACACACTGAACAAAACACACCCAACCACACAACCACACACACAACCACACACACACACACATACACGTGTTACCATCCTTGTGGGGACTATGTGTGGATACCTGCCTTGTGGGGACTAACCTTTCCCAATGTTTTTAAAACATACTAAGAACAGAAAAATATCAAGAAAAAATTCATGATATAGGATCCTGCTTCAAATTTGAAAATATATTGTTATTTAATCGCGCGCACAGAACCATCCTTGTGGGGACCTGAACACGTGCTACCATCCTTGTGAGGACCTAGTCCATACCACCATTTGTGATTGAATACAGTCAATGGCACATGGCTAAATGTTTAATTTATCAACATAATACACAAACAACATTATAATCTATTCATATATGAATCTCTGCATGTATACTAGGGGTAGACACGAAAGACAGATTATGTTAATGTGTCAGAATATATCACATCATGATTACCCAAGGACAATTAAGACTGTATTTAACTCATGTATTAGTGCTTAAAATATTAGGAGACAAGGGAACTAACACATAACTAAATTAACATATGGGACCAAGGAATATGATGTTCAAGTCCCCACAAAGATAGTGTGTTATTATAGTGTTGTTCAAGTCCCCACAAAGATAGTGTGTGAAGACGATTGTGTTTAAGTCCCCACTGAAATAGTGTGCAAATTCAAAGCTTAAATCCCATTGTAAAGAGTGTGAACATGATGATGTTCACGTCCACACAGAAGTTATGTGTAATTAGAGGAGTGCTCAAGTCCCCACAGAGATGGTATGTTATTATAGTGATGTTCAAGTCCCCACAGAGATGGTGTGTTATTATATTGATATTCAAGTCCCCACACAGATAGTGTGTTATTATAGTGTTGTTCAAGTCCCCACAAAGATAGTGTGTTATTATAGTAATGTTCGGATCTCCACAGAGATACTGTGTTATTATCGTAATGTTCAGATCTCCACAGAGATGGTGTGTGAAGACGATTGTGTTTAAGTTCCCACTGAACTAGTGTGTAAGTTCAAAGCTTAAATCCCATTATAAAGAGTGTGAAACCAATGATGTTCAAGTACACGCAGAGGTTGTGTGTAATTAGAGAAGTGTTCAAGTCCCCACAGAGATGGTAAGTTATTATTTTGATGTACAAGTCCCCACAGAGATAGTGTGTTATTATAGTGATGTTCAGGTCCCCACATAGATAGTGTGTAAAGATGATTGGGTTTTAGTCCCCACTAAAATAGTGTGTAAAGACAAAGCTTAAATCCCCATACAGAAAATGTGAAGCTAATGATTTTCATGTCAAAACAGAGGTTCTGTGTAATTACAGTAATCCTCAAGTTTCCACAGAGATGGCATGCTATTATAGTGATGATCATATCCCCACAAAGACAGTGTGCTACTATTGTGTTGCTTAAGTCCCCACCAAGATAGTGTGTGAAGATGATTGTTTTTAAGTTCCCACCGTCATAATGTGTAAAGTCAAAGCTTAAATCTCATTACAGAGAGTATTAAAAGAAATGGTGTTCAAGTCCACACACAGGTTGTACGTAATTAGAGGAATGTTAATGTTCTCACTGAAATGGTATACTGAGGGCAATGATTATTTCTGTGTAGGAAGGTGTCCCTTCCTGCACAAAAACAATCTTTAATTTGTGGTTTGTAACTTCTATGTATGCTGCTTAAAGCAGCACACATAGAAGTTGCAACTAGTCAGTTTTTTTATGATTGTTTATGTGCAGGAAGGGACACCTTCCTGCACATAAACAATCAATGGCATTTTACTGTGTCTATGTGTGCTGCACAACACAGCTCACATGGAAATAGCAAAAACAAGGAGAAATAAAGCAGTTTTCCTTGTTTTGCCAGGCAAAGACCAGGTTTTTTGGGTATACAACCTTTACAACGCAACTTTTACAACGCACTACACTTACAACGCATTTTTTACAACGCAACATCCACTACAACGCATTCCATTACAACGCAGGACACTAAAACGCATTTTTAAAAACTACCTTTACAACGCATTCCATTACAACGCATACTACCTTTACAACGCATACCATTACAACGCATAATATTACATTAAAACCCCTACACTATCCAACACTTACCCTACTGTTGCACCCCCTGGAGTTAGAATAGTAATTTTCACCCCTATACTATCCAACACTTGCCCTACTGTTGCACCCCCTGGAGTTAGAATAGTAATTTTTACCCCTATACTATCCAACACTTGCCCTACTGTTGCACCCCCTGGAGTTAGAATAGTAATTTTTACCCCTATACTATCCAACACTTGCCCTACTGTTGCACCCCCTGGAGTTAGAATAGTAATTTTTACCCCTATACTATCCAACACTTGCCCTACTGTTGCACCCCCTGGAGTTAGAATAGTAATTTTTACCCCTATACTATCCAACACTTACCCTACTGTTGCACCCCCTGGAGTAAGAATAGTAATTTTTACCCCTATACTATCCAACACTTGCCCTACTGTTGCACCCCCTGGAGTTAGAATAGTAATTGTTACCCCTATAGTATCCAACACTTGCCCTACTGTTGCACCCCCTGGAGTTAGAGTAGTAATTTTTACCCTATACTATCCAACACTTGCCCTACTGTTGCACCCCCTGGAGTTAGAATAGTAATTTTTACCCCTATACTATCCAACACTTACCCTACTGTTGCACCCCCTGGAGTAAGAATAGTAATTTTTACCCCTATACTATCAAACACTTGCCCTACTGTTGCACCCCCTGGAGTTAGAATAGTAATTTTTACCCCTATACTATCCAACACTTACCCTACTGTTGCACCCCCTGGAGTTAGAATAGTAATTTTTACCCCTATACTATCCAACACTTGCCCTACTGTTGCACCCCCTGGAGTTAGAATAGTAATTTTTACCCCTATACTATCCAATACTTACCTTAAATGCAATGTAATATTATGCGTTGTAATGGTATGCGTTGTAAAGGTAGTATGCGTTGTAATGGAATGCGTTGTAAAGGTAGTTTTTAAAAATGCGTTGTAGTGTCCTGCGTTGTAATGGAATGCGTTGTAGTGGATGTTGCGTTGTAAAAAATGCGTTGTAAAGGTATGCGTTGTAATAGCATGCGTTGTAACGTCATACATCCGGTTTTTTGGTCTTAATTTTGGCGCAGCCACATATTTATGCCACCCTTGTAAATATGGGGCAGCGTCAAAATCAATGGGTGTTACAGTGGTATGCCCACCACAACACCCATTGCCCGCTTCTTTCACGCTAAGCATAGCGTGAACCGGTGCCTTATTTACAAGGCAGCGTTAACCCACATTAAGTGGCTTAATGCTGCCTTGTAAATAAGGCGAAACCTGTATCACCACCATAACGTCACTAAAAGTGACTTTCTGGTGGCGATAGGGGCTTGTAAATATGCCCCTACAGGAGATGGAGTCGCATCCCAGGGTTACATCCCAAACAGCCGACAACCTCCTCTGACAGGCCCAGTGCTTATCCTCACCACCCCAGGGTCCCAGTTGGGGTCTCAGACACCCACCCATAGGGTCACAACTTCAGAAGCTCGATACACCCTCTAGGTCACGATCACACCTTTACATTTCTGCTTTACCATCAAGAGCATGGGCTATCCTCCCATCTATGATGCATTTGGTCTCAATCCACGTCCCAAATAGGACTTAACTTACTTTGTTTTGTTCTGACTTGGTAAGGGGTGCAGTATGTGTGTGGCGGTGGTAGCGGGTATGTGGAGGCAGGTGAAGTGGTGATGCAAGCAGGCAAAGGGGCCCCCTGTGGCCTGGGATGCAGCTCAGCAGCAGCATTCGTTGTAGCGTACACGGTTGAGAAGGTGAAGTTTGCCAGCAGCGTAGCTGCGGGAGGTGTTTGTACCAGGGTTCCTAGCACTGGGAACAGCCATATAGATGAGTGATGGAGTGGAGTGTTGTAGAGTGGAAATCAGTTGAGTGGAGTGAGGTAAAGTGCAGTGGGGTAGATTGTAGTGGCATACAGTGCTATGCCATACTGTGGAGTGGCTTAGAGTGAAGTGCGGTAGAGCGGAGTGTTGTACAATAAAATAGCATAGAGTGCAGTGACGTAGAGAACAGTGACATGGAGTGACATACAATGGAGTAGTGTACAGTGGAGTGGTGTAGAGTAGAACAATTTAGAGTTTACTGGCATACAGTGTAGTGACAGTGGAGTGGCATATAGTGAATAAGTAGAATGGCGTAGAGTGGATTGTTGTGTCATACAGTGGAATAGCATAGAGTGTAGTAGAGTGGCATAGAGTGGAGTGGCATAGAGTAGAGTGATGTAGAATGGAGTTGTTTACAATGTAACATCATACAGTGGATTGTCATAGAGTGGAGTGGCGGACAGTGGAGTGGCATAAAGTGGAGTGACGTCCACTGGAATAGCATATAGTACAGTGGTGTATAGTGCAGTGGCGCACAGTGAAGTGCCATTGAGTACAACAGCATAGACTGTAGTATTGTAGAGTGGCAATATGTACAGTGAAATATAGTATAGTGGAGTAGTGTAGAGTGGAGGGGCATACAGTGGAGTGGTATAGACTGGGGTGCGATAGAATGGAGTGGTGTAGAGTAGAGTGTAAGAGCATACAGTGAAGTGGTGTAGAGTGGAGTGGCATAGGGTGGAGTAGAGTGGCGTACACTGGATTAGCGTAGAGTGTAGGGTGGAGTGATGTACAGTGGAGTGGCATAGAGTGGAGTTTGGTAACTGAAACAGACATAGCATGAAAGTGTGAAAACAGATGTAGATTTAATGTGTGTGGAATACACTTTGTGAGGTGTAAATGGTAAATTTTGGTAATATGTATGAATAGTGTAAGTAGTGTTAAAGTTATAAGTTTTCTAAAAATTAGTTATATATTTACCAAGGGTACACCGCGGTAAGTTTGCGGTTAACCGAGGTAAGTTTGAGACATACCATGGTACATGTGGATGAGAAGTCAGTATGTGATTGGCTAATGCCTGTGTTTACCAAATAAAAGGCAGCTATGTAGGTTTTAGCACAGTTTGGCTGCATTCTGTGTTTCACTGTGTTCTGGGTTACAGTCTTAGATATAGGTAAGTAGTAGGTTTTATTGTTGTTCACTACCTATTACCCCTTTTATTTACATTTCTATATATTTTTCCAGGCGTTAACCCCTTGCATGTGTCGGCCGGCCCGTCCGACGTCACGGTGGGCGTGAGCGTCGGACGGCCGGGGGCCATCCGAACCACGCACGTGTGGAATTCACCCGCACCGCGGGGGAATTCCGACCGCGCCCAAACGGTTAAGGGAGCACTGCACATTGTTTTACTTTTTTTTTTTTTTACAATGCAGTAATTTGTAGGTATTACCACAGTACTGGGTAGACGTTTTTGCACATATTTAAATATTTTAACAATATAAAATACACTGTAATACACTACATTTGTAAAATATAGTGTAGTACAGTGTATTTTATATTTTTGTAAATTTTTTTTTAAGTACTGCTGCACTCCTGAGACAGTACCATGGTAACTTTTTAAATATTTTTTTTAATATATAAATATTTTTCTCTACCTATGGCCACTTTCATAAAGTGGTAATAGGTAGGGGAAAATATCAAACCTAATACTTGCCTATATCAGATGGTGTAATGCAGAACACAGCCAAAGTGTACCTAAAAACAATATGGCATCTTTTAACTTTTGTAAAGACAATCATTAGCCAATCATATAATGATTTTTCATCATTATATACTGCAGTACTTCTACAAAATACTGCAAAATGTTTTCAAAAATACGACAACTACAGATATCACTGAGTTAAAATAGCTTACAACTTAAAACATACTTCCCATAAATACCTGTAGTCCCCAAAAGAATCATCTGTGCACAATAATGTGTAATTCTGACAAATTTAATTCAAATCCGTCCAGCCGTCTTCACTATATGCACGAGTCTATGGAAAATGCATTGGTGCACAAGCACGTTTCAAGACCCTCCTTTTTTCTTCGCACATGATTGATGAATCTCTGCAAAACGTTTCATACTCCACCAATTGAGAAAGAGGAATAGGTCTGCATATTTTCATGGAGATTCATCAAATGGGAGCAATTATTAATGTTCAAAATCCAGGGAATTCCTATCTCTAGTAACCCTTCCTATAACTACAGAGTGGATACAGTAATCAACTAGTTGCAGTTATCTAAAGTAACTGTAACTTTTACCCTAAATTAACTATAACTCATGACACCTTCATACACTCCTTCTACCCTTCCATATTGCATCACTGATTACATTTTCAATGACTGCATTGATAACATCCCTAATGATATCTGAAATGACATACTTGATAACAAAACTGTGCATGACGAGGGTTCAAGTCATAGTTACTTTAGGTCATGAGTTTTAGTAACTTGAGATAACTAAAACAGTAACAGGTGGATTTCAGTGGTCGCTTGCTCAAAGTGGAGCACAATTGCTTTTACAGAGAGGGAGTTTCATGTTAGCAGTAAAAGCAATGCCGGCTCCCCGCAGGAGGCAGGTAGCTGGCAGGGACAGTGGGGGGACCAGGGCACTCACACTAGAGGTTAGGCCCTGGGGGATGCGTTCCCCGGGAGGCCTCTCCTCCCCTTATTCTTGTTTTTTTAAATATAAATGCCGGGCCCTGGGGATAGGGTCCCCGGGCCAAAATCAGCCTGGGGGGGCTGCACAGCGATCTAGCTGTCCGTCTGTCTGTCTATCTATCTGTCTTTGGAAATCTATCTATCTATCTGCACAACCTTATCTATTTACCTGTATAACCCTATCTAAGTATGTAATCTTATCTTCCTATACAACTTCTCCTATAAATTGATCTATCTATACAGCCCTATCTAGCAATCTGTCTGTGCAACTCAATCTATTTATACAACTCTTTATATCTATATATGTAACTCTATACATACAACTCTATCTATACAGCTTTCTACCTATACGACTCTTTATCTACACAACTCTAACTATCAATACAACCCTATTTTTAAAAGCTCTCTATCTATACAACTCTTTGCATACAAATCTATCTATCTATCCATCTATCTTTCTATTCATTTATCAAACTCTAACTTTACTACTCTATATATACCATTCTATTGTTCTATATAACTGTACCTGTACACCTCTATTTATACAACTCTATCTATAGAACTTTATACAGCTATACAATTCTATCCATAAAACTCTCTATCTATACAACTCTATCTGTATATTCACAACTCTATCTTTACAATTCCATTTATCTATACAATCCAATCTATATATACAACTCTGTCTATACAACTCTATCACAACTCAATCTATATACATCTATGAATATCTATCTAGCTATCTAGCTATCTAGCTATCCCTATCTATTCAACCCTATCTATCTAAACAATCCTATCTATCTATACAATCCTATCTATCTATACAATCCTATCTATCTATACATTCCTATCTATCTATACAACTCTATCTATTTATACAACTCTATCTATCTATACAACTCTATCTATACAACTCTAGCTATACAACACTATCACAACTCTATCTGTGTACCTAAATACAAATCTATACAGCTCTATTTGTTTATCTGTAGAACCCTATCTATCTACCTGTATAACCCTATCTAATTATATAACCCTAACTACCTATGCAAATCTATCTATGGATTGATCCATCTATACAACCCTATCGGTATACAACCTTTACAACGCAACTTTTACAACGCACTACACTTACAACGCATTTTTTACAACGCAACATCCACTACAACGCATTCCATTACAACGCAGGAACTACAACGCATTTTTAAAAACTACCTTTACAACGCATTCCATTACAACGCATACTACCTTTACAACGCATACCATTACAACGCATAATATTACATTAAAACCCCTACACTATCCAACACTTACCCTACTGTTGCACCCCCTGGAGTTAGAATAGTAATTTTCACCCCTATACTATCCAACACTTGCCCTACTGTTGCACCCCCTGGAGTTAGAATAGTAATTTTTACCCCTATACTATCCAACACTTGCCCTACTGTTGCACCCCCTGGAGTTAGAATAGTAATTTTTACCCCTATACTATCCAACACTTGCCCTACTGTTGCACCCCCTGGAGTTAGAATAGTAATTTTTACCCCTATACTATCCAACACTTGCCCTACTGTTGCACCCCCTGGAGTTAGAATAGTAATTTTTACCCCTATACTATCCAACACTTGCCCTACTGTTGCACCCCCTGGAGTTAGAATAGTAATTTTTACCCCTATACTATCCAACACTTACCCTACTGTTGCACCCCCTGGAGTAAGAATAGTAATTTTTACCCCTATACTATCCAACACTTGCCCTACTGTTGCACCCCCTGGAGTTAGAATAGTAATTTTTACCCCTATACTATCCAACACTTACCCTACTGTTGCACCCCCTGGAGTTAGAATAGTAATTTTTACCCCTATACTATCCAACACTTGCCCTACTGTTGCACCCCCTGGAGTTAGAATAGTAATTTTTACCCCTATACTATCCAATACTTACCTTAAATGCAATGTAATATTATGCGTTGTAATGGTATGCGTTGTAAAGGTAGTATGCGTTGTAATGGAATGCGTTGTAAAGGTAGTTTTTAAAAATGCGTTGTAGTGTCCTGCGTTGTAATGGAATGCGTTGTAGTGGATGTTGCGTTGTAAAAAATGCATTGTAAAGGTATGCGTTGTAATAGCATGCGTTGTAACGTCATACATCCACCCTATCTATACAATTATTTCTGTCTATTTATCTATGCAACTCTATCTATACAACTTTATCTATACAACTCTTTCTATCTATACAACTCTATCTACCTATACAACTATGGGCCAGATGTACGACCCATTTTTGCATGCGCAAATGGGTTTGCAAACCCGTTTTCTCATGCAAAAACATCATGGGCATGTACAAAGCCTATTTGGAAGGTGCGTTCCCTTCCAAATAGCAAGTCTCAAAACCATGTACTAATGTTTTGCTACCGCAATTGCGGTCGCAAAACACTCGAATTACCACCTACTCTAATTACCACCTACTTCAAGTAGGTTGTAATTTTCGCAAATGGGAAGGGGACCCCTTCCCCTTTGCAAATGCATGCAGAAATATTTTTTAAGGGTAGGCAGTGGTCCCAGTGACCACTGCCTGCCCTTAAAAAATCAACCGAAAACGTTTCATTTTTTAAAAGCAGTCCCAGACATGGTGGTCTGCTGAGCCCAGCAGGCCACCACCATGGGAGGGCCTGTCATTCACAATGGGCTCGCAGATTGCGAGAATATCATTAATATTAATGAGCCTCTCAATTTGCGACCCCATTGGGAATCGCAAATAGTGTTAAACACACTGTTGTATATTTTATTTTGCACCTCGCAATTTGTGACTTGTAATTAGTCACGAATTGCGAGGCGCAAAATAAAATGGTCGTACATCTGGCCCTATATCTTTATAACTCTTTCTCGCTATAAAACTTGATGTAAACATCTCTGTCCATCTATCTAACTCTATTTATCTATGCAACTCCATCTATCTATCTATCTATCTATCTATCTATCTATCTATCTATCTATCTATCTATCTATCTAACTCTATCTATACCACCCTGTCCGTACAACTCTCTCTCTATACAACCCTATCTATATATACACAACTCTTTCTATACAACTCTATCTAACAATACACATCTATACAACTCTATCTATCTATCAAACCCTATGTATCTGTCTTTGCAAGCCTGTCTATATATTTGGCTTTGCAAGCATCCTTATCTGTCTGTCTTTATAAGTCTCTCTATTTGAAGAATGTTTCAAAAAACCTTTTGGTGTTTCTAAAAGTTTATGTATAACATAGCTACTTATAGGAGGTTTCAACCAGACTTCAGCCATTAGTCTATTGTTGTGTCATTTACATTTTCATCCACTGTTAAATTATGCATCATGTTGCAATTGGCCAGCACACTTCAGCTACTGGCTGGGCTGACTTTACTCTGAGATACAGCATGCTGCCCTTTCATGAGGAACAGATGAACACACAAAGCAGTCCCCTTCTGTGTCAGGGGCTACTATAGTAATTTGTGTTTTTTTAAAACCCCCAAAAATGGTTGCCTTGAGCCAATGATGATTATTGATGAGAGCCCCGCTGCTTCCCCAATAATAAAGTTCAGCACCAACCATGACGGAACAAAGCAAGAACTGTAACCAAAAGTAGCAGAAAAAGTCTTGAACCGCCAACTCTCCTCCTCTTTGGAGGAGAATCATCTCCTTGGTGACACACAGTTTGGTTTTGGGGCAAATCATAGCACTGAATCTGCCCTGCTTACAGCCACTGAGGAAATTTGCTCATCTCTCGACCTCGGAGGCAATGCAGTTCTGATTCTGTTGGATTTTTCTGCAGCCTTTGATACGGTCAACCATGAATTACTGATTGACCATATGAGGGAATTAGGGTTGGGAGACCTAACATTGGCGCTGCTTAAATCCTTCCTTTAAGGATGGCAACAAGTTGTGCCACTTGGTGATTCTGACTCAGGATCTTTTTGCCTACCATGTGGGGTCCCTCAGGGATCTTCCCTGTTCCCCACCTTGTTTAATCTTTACTTCATCCTACTCGCCACTTTGATTAAATATTTTGGGCTGTCATCGGCGTCCTATGCCGATGACACTCCGATTATAGTGTCCCTGGCTAAAGATGTGCTGCTGGCGCCACATTTACCAACTGTATGAGTGCAGTGAGCAAATGGATGGCCCTTCATTGCTTGAGGCTTAATTCTTCCAAAACCGAAGTAATCCAATTTGGGAACGATTCAGTCATTTGGTCTCCCCTCTGGTGGCCATCCGATATGGGTATTGCACCCCAGCCAATTCCCAAAGTAAAAACCTCAGGTTTCATCTTAGACAGTGAACTAAAATACAAAGATCTAATCAACCAAATCACCTCACCTTGTTTTTGTTGTCTCTAAATTTTAAAGAAAATGTTTTCCGCCTGATTTACTGAAAGAAGTGGTCATCGCAACTAGACTACTGCTAAAGCCTCTATATTAGCCTCTCAAAAGGTCTGCTTAAAAAATTGCAGACCATTCAGAATGCAGCAGCCCGATTTCTTCTGGGAATCCCTAAACATCAGCCAGGGCCTCTATTAGACAACTTCATTGGCTTCCGGTCTGCCATCAGATCACTTTTAAGGCTCTTTGTTTAGCCTATAAAACTCTTTATGGAAAAGCCCTGCCTTCTTTACGAAGAATTTTGATCAGTATATTCCCGGCAGAGCACTGCGCTCTGGCTCCACCAACCTGTTCAAGGTTGCCTCCTTTAAGCGTGCTGCATGGGGGGGAAAAGCTTCTTCAGGCTTACAGCCCGTCAGTGGAATTGTTTTCCACTCTGAAAATGGCACCCTCACTCATGGTTTTAAGGAAAAGCCTTAAAATCTGGTTATTTAATAAATGATTCTCGCGCATTTTGCTTTTGTTTGCTCCCTACAGTTCTGACTAGCGCCAAGACGCCTCCGGGTATGTGTGCGCTTCACAAATCATAAATCATAAGAACTGCAATGGCCAAAAGGCTAGCAGCCTATTGTCTTTGCTAATGCTTGCTTGTTTTGAAACTAACTTTGGAGTTTGCTGATAAATGATCACAAAAATTTGGCCAAGAAATGAAGTGTCCTAAAACATGTAAATTCCTATAGGATGTTTTAGGAATTGATACAGAAAAAAACAGCTGAATTGAATTACACCAAATTCGGCAAAAAAGTTAGAACTTTACAGTGAAAGCTTGCTTTTCTTTATTTAGTATAAATCAGGTCAGCCTTTAGACTAGAGAAACTCGCATTGAAAGAGGTGATCAGCGTGGTCGTGAAGGGGCTATAAGGTGGTTGCCACATGGTGCAGATATTGACAGGGGGCACCTCAGCCCCCAACCTGAGGACGCAGTGTTAATGGGGGGGTCCTGCTAGGGCCCCCCAAAGTTACTTTCTAGCTGGCTTTCCATGTCAGAAAGCCCCACGCGGACAGCCTCTCAGAAACTGATATTGCAATACCTACGGCGGAAACATCATCCATAGGGATTACGCTCAGGCCTCCGACTGGCCGATGGGTTCCTTAAGCCCATCAGAATCCAGCTGTAATGACTGTCCAGTTTCACTTTCGACTGCCTTCATCGTAATGCGGCAGTCGAAAGTTAAACTCGCGATGAGACTTGGAAAGCTTTTCGAGTCTCATCATAATGAGGCCCCAATTGTCTTGACTGTGGCTAATGTCACAATGTGCAAGTACAGAGAAAGTTAGCTTGGCAGTGGTGCTTCAGTTTTGTTGAGGGGTAGAGACACATTCTAAAAATGTGTGCATGTTATAAATTGCCTTTTGAAAGTTTCGAGTGATTTGGGGACAAGTCATTGAAGGCCATATGTATGATTTGATTCTGGAATTTATATAGCGCACGATTGCCCGGGAGCGTCTAGGCGCTTTGCGGAGGAGATTGTCGGAGATGGTGCATTAATTTGAAAAAAGCCATGTCTATAGCAATTTTCTGAAACCAAGCAGTGTTGGGCAGCTTTTGATATTTAACAGAAGCGAGTTCCACAGCCTCACAGTACCCAGGACAAATCTTCTTCCTCCCCAGCTTACTTTCTTGAATATTGGTGTTTGGAGTAGTTTGCTCTGTGCTGAGCGTAGGTGCCTTGATGGATGGTATCAGGTGAAGTGTTGCTTCATGAACGTTGGCCCATTTCCGTGGACAGCTTTGTATGCTAGACATAGTGCTTTAAAGTCTATCCTTTTCTAGACAGCAAGCCAGTGGAGTTTTTCCAAACCTTCGGAGATGGTTTGGAATTTGGGAGCATCTAGCAGCAATCTGGCGGCAGCGTTCTGTGCTTGCTGAAGTTTAATCATATGTTGTTTCTGAAGGCCTAAGTATAGTTCCATAGTCCAGTTTAGCCAAGGTCAGGACAGTCACTGGCGTTTTTACTGCTTCAGGGGGAATGAAGGAGCGCACTTTATGGATTGATTGTACTAGAGCATTTTCCCATGGACTTAGAATGGGTAAAACCCTTTGATGCATCTGCCCTGAGTCTTCTAACGGCAGCCTTAATATTTTCTTTTACTTTGTGGCAGCCAAACAAATCCTTTCGGATCCTCTAACTTTCTTTGTGGATTCAAAATGGCTGAATGGAGAAAAAACGTACTTAGCCAATTTGTATTGCCTATTTTTTTAATTCAACATTATCTACAGCTCCTCAGTGGTTCAGCTAGTACTATCTTTTTCTTAAATTTAACCCTTTCAACCCCAACACAAGCCTCTCTTTACATGCTATTTTCTCAACGTATGAACATGTAGAAGAATGTGTTAGGCAGACCTGAAACCCGAACAGAACCACTGGGTCAACAGGGCCCAACATGTTGACGTTCTCCATCAGTGGATCTATTAGAAACCCCATCAAAATCTGAAGAGGTGGTACCTCGAGTGGAGAATAGCCTGGAAAGTGGGGGGGTGGGACCGGGTCAGGAGGTGTAAGTGGTATATACCGTGGTGGATGCCTTCGCAACCCAATGTATCACACAGACCAAAAGTCAACAAAAGGAGAAACTAGTGAGTGCAGATCCGAAGCCACAGGTCCTGCAAAAGAAAATGTACGGTTAGCATGGCAGTGAGTTCCAGCAGAAGATGGAAGTTCTGTACAAACAGCACCAAAGGCAGTCAAGCATCACTCACAGAGAGCTGGGTGGATTCCTGCTTCATGTTCTGCAAGTGGGATATATTGTCACCTTTTGCAGTTCGTAGGGCCTTCGCCGTACCAAGACGGTGAAAAACGCACATTCCACATATGCTCCAAGTCGGGCACCATTCATCCAGATCCTCCAGAGCAGCAAGTGAGGATTCCTAGTTCAAGGACCAGTCAGGCAAGGCCAGCATGCATTTGGCTTTGGTAGGGGGAGTGCATTAGCCGTTGTTTGACTTTCTACTGGAAGAGGAGACCAAAGGGGTGAGTCCATTTCTATTTGAGACCCTGTTCCTGCAGGTTCTCTGTGACTGGGTTGAAGTCCCTCTGCTTCTTAAGCATCACTGAAGAGAGGTCCCGAAAGATTTGTAGGGTGTGCCTGCAAAAGGCCAGATCTGCCTTACCCTGGGCCGCTCTAAGGATAGTCTCTTTCTCCTGAAAAAAGTGGACTCTGGTTAGAATGTCAGGGGGTGTCCGCGTTACCTGCCATAGCCGCAATGCGATGGGCTTCATCTAGGATCAGGGGTTGGTCTTCCAAACCTCCTCGGATGGTCTGGAGTAAGTCTCTTGTGAAGGTCATGGTGTCCTCCCCATCCACATCCCGAGGGAATCCCCAGATGCATATGTGATTCCTGCACCTGCGGTTCTCCAAATGTTCCTGCTTTGCCTGGAGTTCGATCTGTTGGTCCTCCAGAGCAGTTACATGGCACCAGAGCATTTCTTAGTGCTCCTTGCAAGAGTACATGGTGCGCTCGAGGTAGTCCACCCATGTGCTCGACTCTGTGATGTCTGCAGAATTCCAGCATGCAGATTTTGATATCCGCTTTAAATGAGACAATTTCATACTTAATGTAATTTAAGAATGTGTCCATATAGTCCTGGGTGATTGGATGGGTCGTAGAAGCTCCCGGGGGATGTATTTATGTTTCCCCCACAGTAGACATGTTTGCTGAGGAAGGCATCGACCATAGAGACATGACAGAGCTGTCTCTGTAGGGCTTACCCCTCGGCGTATTATTGTGAGGAGGTCAAACAAGTGGAATTCAGGCAGAAGGGAGTCTGCATGTCCATTGATACCCAAGCATCACAAGGACAGTTAGGCCTTCAGATAGATGCTCAAGGCATCGTTTTGCGTTAGCTGGTAGGGCCTGAAGGCTGAATGGTGCGAAGTCCCCACACAGAGGTGAGGGGGAACCTGCAGTTAATGAAGGAAATACCTCATGAGGTCTTCACAGATGAAGCCTGGTGGTGGCACTGTAACTTAACAAACAGGCTTATGATCCAGGACAATGAGCTGAGTATGTAGACCTGTAACAAGCCCAATATTCATTAGTGGGACCCCGCCACAGCCAACTGTCACAGGCACTAAAGCCCATTTATAAGCCCCCCCAGCAAAGAAAAATTGAAGAGTCCTCAGGGCCCCACCGGAGTCCAGGAACAACACTTCCCTTGTATCTAACCGGGACTGCAGAGTGTCCTGCCCCCCCATGTCGTGGCCGTACCTTAATTGCCATCTGCTAGTCTTCCAGACCCACTGTAGTCCTTTCAAGAAGTACCAAATAGTCAGCTTCATGCAGAGATGAGATATGCTTGCTCCTCAACTTTGGAGGACTTCTTAAACAGCCCCCCTCCTTAGCAAGGTCCCTCATGTCATATTTAAAAGAAAGTGGCAAGCGCACAGCCCTGGCTCATGCTGGCATGGCTATGGTCAAGTCTACAGTAATCTGTCAAGTGAAATTAAGGGTTTCCCACACTGTACCATGGACATCACATAAAATCTGGACAACTGACAGCGTTAGTCTGATTGCTGGGGCACCATTTTACATTGTATCCGGAACTGTGGTAAATACAATTTATATGCTGAATACCAAATATAACTTATTTAAATGCATAGGATTATTTAACAGTTTCAGAAATATAACACAATTTAAAAGATGTGCCCTGTTTTATACATCCTATTTGTATTCTTGTCATGCCTTTTAGAATCCCAACAATTGATTCGAAATCCTATTGGAAACCTTTCAAAAATATTTGTCCCCAATTTCCAATATTTATATTTCTAAACAATAGCCCCGGTTACATGCACAACAACCATCCAGGTGAATTGCGACCTAAAATCAAATGGGATAGAGTAGCTCATGTTATAAGTTGCCAATAGGGAGACGCGCATAGATCCCTTTCAGCACGTCATATGCAGGGCCACTGGAATTATGAGGCGGGAAGGACCAAATTATCCAGCAGGGTTGACTAAATTATGTGGTAATAAAACCCACATTTTGCTGCATAATGCAGCACATTTTGGGACAGTATTACTTCATTATTTTCTCATTTTTGCACTTTAGTCCTGACAAAGGTTTAATCTCATAAGAACCATTTTAACTCATATATGTGATAAGCAAAGGAAAGGTGACCAGTCAGTCTTGGTAAAGGGTCCTCCAATGCGCAGCAACATGCATGCATCTCCGAGTTTTTAGTCATTTTTAATCCACTTGAGCTAGAAAAAAATGTTTTTGTTAAAATCTGCCGCAAATGCAGCAGATGATTTATTATGTCCCGAATGCTGGAAATCCTTAAATATATGCCGAAAAAGCTGTGGGCCAAAAATCATATAGTTCTTATTGTTCTGATTATATGTAATTGACTGTGTGGCAGAACACCATTAGAAATGTAAAGACCAGCTCACTGAAAGTATTTTACTAAAAGAAATGCTGCTTGTGGAGTGCTCTTTTAAACAGTTCTTTTATGAAAGATGCCAACATTTAATTGGAAAGGTCAAGCTCCAAAAACACACAAAATTTGGCATGCAGTCAGCATTTGTGTATGAACACACATTTAAGACAATGTTACTGTCACAGTTTCTGGAAATAAGATTTGACCTTGAATTGCACTATAATTCCTTTCGTAGGACATCTCCTTCCAACGCAAGTTGGTTTTTTTTATTTGAGTGAAAGGATGGTGAAGGGATACAGCTCTGATAACCTTTATCATTCAATGCACGGCATTCCCTGTATGCTGTAAATTTGTCGGGGTGACTGTGTGTATTGAAACTGCAGACTGCAGTTCACTTGGAGACACCTGGGCGAGGGGCTGGAAGTGACTCGGCTGGAGCTGGGAGTGTCAAGGTCGAGGCCTGTTTTCATGCAGAGTTGCCTGGGCAATCGCCCATTCACACCTGTTCCTTGGCCGCCTGCAAGACAAAAGAAGCTCTTGCCTAGTATATTTGCAGGAGGGAGGATGGGCGCCACAGAGGATGGGGCACCTTCTGAAAAGTGCTCAGGTTTGCAGCCACGGGGAAAGGGGGCTTTGATTCTCAGACGGAATAAGAGCATTTCAGCACACTACATGCTCATTCTAAAAATAGACATGAATCAATTTTGTGGGGAAAAATCCCGAGCACATTAATAGAAAAATGCAAAATGTAACATTTGAAATCTGCGAAAGTTAAATAATACCATCTCTACACCTGCATTAGCCACTGGGTATTTATGAAAAAAAACATTTGATGTTCCTGTCATTTTTGAATAATTTGAAGTTTATCTGTAAAATGCCCGACTATAAATATGTTCCATTCCACGCTGCAAACATGGTTTCTGTGCACAGGATTCTAGCATGCCTACTAGCTAACTAGGTCCTTTAGCCCTGAAAAACTGGAATCTCTAACATTACGGACTTTATTCTTCATATTCTGGAGTTTAGTTATTCCGTTTGCTAATGTATGGCTATATGCTTCTTAATGCAAAAAACACAAGTTGAGCGTCTGCAATTTGGGTGACTTAATCTCTTGTAATTAACATATCTATAAGGTTAGAATATCAGTAAGAGTGAATTTTGTGTCCTACACCTTGTAACCTGGAAACAGCAGACTCATCATTAAATTCTAAATTGTTCCTATTCTAAGTACGAGTAGCCAGTTCAATGTCGTTTTTTTCTTTGTGTCTAGGCATGAACTTGAATCAATTGCTGTCTGAGCCTTGCTCTACACTATCGGAAACTGCAAAAGTGCCCAGACGAGACTGCAGTCTTGTGCCAAGCTCAGTCTGCAGCTATGTGCCGAGCTCTCACTGCAGGTGCCGATTTCCAAATGCAGGCCTTTGCCCATCTGCGGCTGCACCCGTATGCCCAGATCTCACAGCAGTCCTGTGCACGAATGAGAGTACAACCCTATGTCTTAACCTGCAGGCTTGCTGCTGTCAGGTGATCACAGCAGTGCAGTCTTATTTGGACACATATCTGTAGTTGGAGCTGGGCACAGGCACGTGATCTGACTTGGGAACACAGGCAAACATTCTTAGGCTGGCTCAAGTCTGCAGTCTCAGGTAAAGGCTTACTGTTTCAGGTGGGCATTAAATTGCAATCTGCAGTGGTCTAGGCCTGAGGTCTGCAACTTAACTGAGCTGGAGCTGGAGCTGGAGCTGATCTGGCGGCTGCAGTAAGAAAGGAAAATGTTTCCCATCAATGCCTAGTCGTCTCTGCGAAATAGTCACAATAGGCCTGCTGCTCTGTCTCCTATGGGAGAAACTAATGTCCATCAAGGGAAAAAAAGTACATATATGGCATAGTCAAGTTTATTTACAGGCTATTAGGGATACAAAACAAATCAGTTACCAAAATTATATTTTATTTTTGGACATGCATGTCCACGTTTTCTTATGATGAAAGTATCATAACATTTTTGCTGGGTATTGTACCCTCTTACATTCAAGATTACTCTCAGATTTAGATCCATCAGCCCCCACTGTTTTAATTTTTCCCCTAACTTACACTATTCCTCTCTTCCATCTTAAATTGTGTACTTGTGGAAAATACACACTCCACATGAACATCTAAAAATAACTATTCCTAATTGCGCATTTGCCTCTCTAGGTAAGTTGTATAATAGTAGCATAGTTAACTTTCTCAACTTGCCCCTACCAGGTCAAACCCAAGAATCATAAAGGATGCATGTATGAATGCCAGTCGAAAGGTTTACAGGACTATTACATGACTGTTTAAACATGAGCAACCACCCACCGTTCCCCCTCATTCTCCCCAGCCACCCCTCAGCTCACTCATTTGTTGACCCATCACCCATGGAACCCTTGCTCTGTGCAACTGACAGCTGCAGGTGATCCCCCTCTCATCTCTAATCAAGAAGAATCTCCTCAGTCAAAGATTGCTGCTCTGTCGATATTGTCTCCATTGAAGGCTAGACTCTTCTTCCTCGTCATAATTTTCCAGGCTGTGTTAGTGTTAAGGGACTGCCTCTCCTACAAAGCAGGTCTTCTGTGCCGGGCTGTAGGCATCCATACTGACTCCATCAGGATTCCAAAGAGGGGAGCAGCCTAAACCCTTTCCTATGGGTCCAGAGCTTCCTGCCCATGTTCAGCTCTGCCATTCCCACAAAGGCCCCCTCAGCATTCTTCACCATGAACTGCCACCCTATTTGGGCACAAGGACTCCTTACCAGGGGCGTAGCTTTCATTGGTGCTGCAGGGGAAGTTGATCTGGGCCCACTGAGTCCTGGTTATTACTGTATTTCAAAATTCATACAACAGCCAGTGGGCCCATTTCCTTTCTTACACTAGGGCCCATGACGCACTGGCTGTGCCCCTGCTCTCTACGCTGGACGTCCACTGCTCTGTTGGGTCCCCGAATCAAGCTGAAGGGCCTGCTCCACTTCATTGTAGATGCCCAGTGACTCTAAATTGATGGTTGCAATCTTGCTCAGTCAGTCACCGCTTGGTTCCAAGGTTTCTTAGCCCGGAACTCCAACTCCGGGGTAATTCTGCACTGCAAACCTGGTCGCTGCAGTCATCCTCTGATTCCATCCAAAACCAATTGGAGAAGGAGTTTGAAATTAAGCCGGGTGGGGCCTGGTGCTGAAAAGCCCATGTACAGGAGACACACTTCATGCTCATCTTGTCTTTGCTCATTGTAGGGCAGTTTTTAGAAAAAAACAGAATCAATAGAGGGCATGCTCGGGAGACGTGAAAAACGGGAGTGGTATCACAAAAAGCTTTGAGATAACTGATTATATGACATATTTTTGGTCTTTATGGGAATTTCCTGAGCTACTCTGTTGAATGTGTGACTGGATGTTTTTGGTGATATGTTATAGTTACATTTAAATACTGCTTCAATCCATTGATGCAGTACCAAAGTGCACTTCAAGAGAAAAGCATGCTACGTCATGCAAGTGTTTGTTCTGCGCTATGCATGAGAACCACAGTTGTGTTTTTATCATTACTATTTTTGCTGTGCCTTGGCATGTAGTGAAGCAAAATGAAGAGAAAGGACACTGACGCCCTCATTAATAGTAACCATGTTAATTCTGGTTCCATGTTTAAATATCGATGTCAAAAATATAGTTTACAAAAATATAGATGTAAAAAATTTGAATACAAAAATATCGATACCCTATACTTAAACAGGTAAGTAGAATAATATTGAATCAAAAATATCGAAGTAAAATATATAGATGTAAAAAATATTGACTTAAAAATATATATAACTTAAACAAAATATATTAAATAATATTAATATTTTTAACAAAATAAATTACATTTAATATATATTTTAACTAAATATAACAAATAAACTTAATTATCTGTATTTAATTTATAAACTTTTTAAATTATATAAAAATAAAATATATATATCTATCAATAATTTAAAATAAATAAAACATCCCATAATTAATTAACACATTAAACTATTTTTAAAAAAAGCAACATACATTTCACAACACAATAATTGCAATAGCAGGGAAAATGTTGGATTGCGGAGGGATAAAAATGACTATTCCCACTCCAGTGAGTGCAACAACAGGGAAAGTGCTGGATAGCGGAGGGGTAAAAATTACTATTCCCACTCCAGTGAGTGCAAAAGCAGGGAAAGTGATGGATAGCGGAGGGGTAAAAATTACTGTTCCCACTCCAGTGAGTGCAACAGTAGAGAAAGTGTTGGATGGCGGAGGGGTAAGAATTACTATTCCCTCTCCAGTGAGTGCAACAGTAGGGAAAGTGTTGGATAGCACTAGCACAGCAAATATATATATATTTTAAAAACACCTGTAGGTTTTGTTAGGTTTTGTTTTGTTAGGATGGTGTGTGATCATATAGAAGTCCCCACAGGGATGGTGTGTGATCAAACTGAAACCTGCCCAGGGATGACATGGTTATTTTGAAGCCCCCAGGGTTGGTGTGTGATCATACTGAAATCTTCTGAATGTTTTGTGTTATTGTAATAATGTCCTCACAGGGATGGGGTATGTTCATACTGAAGTGCCTGCAGGATTCTATGTTATCATTTTGAATGCCCCACAGAGATAGTGTGTGATCATATTAAGGCCTATATATTGATGTTGTCACTAGGATGTTGTTTGATTATAGTAAAATCATCACAGGCATGGTGTGTTATTATATAGAAGTCTACACAAAGGTGGTGCATCATAGTGAATACACCATAGTGATGATGTGCAATCAAATTGAAGCTACCACAGACATGGTGTCCGAGTATACTGAGATCCTCTCAGGGTTCTTTGTTATCATCTTGAAGTCCTCACAGAGATGCTGTGTGTAGGAAGGTGGATATCTGACTATGGTTACCCCCAAATTTTTGCCTAGTGTCTAGCTGGTTTTTCGACTTAGTTGGCCTGAGATCCTGCCATTCAGGCTCTCAGGCTATCTGCTCTCTCTGTAAAATGGACTCCATGTACCCTAGGTACATACCCAATTGGTTGGATCACCCTGTCAGCCCCTGTACCAGTGTACACTAGGTACCCAGGGCATTGGTATATCCAAGGCCTGCCAGGGGCTGAAGCATGTATTATGCCACCCCAGGCTTGGCCTAACAATCTGACACAACTGGCTGATCACTCAGCTGGGGTAAGTTGGTGTAATCACCTCTTACTTAGGTGTAGTATACCTATACCTAAACTTAAATGGGACACCTGGTAACCTATAAGTCACTCCTATGGCAGGCCTTAACAATCCTGAAGGCAGAGTGCTTGGTTCCATGTGAGATGGTGCTCTGGCATGAGCTGAGCCTGTCTGCAGTGGTCGGAACAACTTCCTTCTACTGTTTCCAGATATCGTCATACCATATACTCTTAAGTGCATTATGAACCTCGCGGTTAAATGCTATCTTTGGTTTGGCTTTATCAAAACATGTCGAGTAAGGTGTCATACGAATTGGAATACTAACCCCTCGCCAATTCTGGCGACGGGGTTAGCATTCCACCCTTCTAGAGGGACACGACATGTACAGTGCCTGAAACCCGGGTAAAATCAGACATAGCCTCAGCTCCACAAAATGGATGCTGCCACCACAGACACAAGTCTGCCCTCCTGCTGCTGGGAGTCCTTCCAGCTTGGGAGGTGTGGACAAAGGGTTTCCTGCCAGGGGAGGTGCGTGCACCACCCCAGACAGGATTTTGTGTATTGGTCAGGTAGGGCTTGAAAGAAACCAGACATGCCTGTGGCTCACAAGGAGCCTCGGTGCATATGCCAGTTCAAACCGGTCCTGGGGCACACCAGTCCCGGGCCTGGGGCGAGCTGGACAAAGGATTGGGGGTGTAACCACCCCCCTTCCTGGTCCCACCCATAGGGAGGGACCTAGCAGGTAGTCCGGCCCCTAGAATCCGAATAAAGGTAGGAGCTGTGTCCTAAGACTTCAGACATCCTGGAATCAACTTGAAACTAAGAAGAAGACGGGAACTTCGACATTCTGCTGCACAGAAGACTGAAGAAAATCTCCCCTGTGGTCAGGGAGTGACCACCTTGCTAACGCAAGCACCATCCAGCGAATCACCGTCTGCTTTGCCGCCGCCTCCCGCCGGAGCCCGAGCCCAGAGACTGACAAGACCTGGACCTCCAGACCTCTCACCGCCCGATCCACAGTCCCTGAAAAGAGGAGACCCGTGGAGGCACCGAGACACGTGGAACCAGCCATCTTGGAACGACTACGACAAGCTGACCAGTGCAACAACCGAGGCTCCCTCCAAGTTGTGCTTTGGGTCCTGAGAAGCCCAACCCTCGAGCAGCATCTGCACCAAAGGTGAGCCCTCCAGCATCTCCACGATCTGCGTGGGGCCCTTCTGCATTTTGCCACTCGACGCGCCTAACCGGTTGCTGGCCCGCTGGCTAGTGGCCATCTTGGCGACGAAATCTACGACAAACACCGCTGGTCTGGTTGCTCCAGACTGGCCCTTGCTCCCCTCCCAAGGAGCAATCCCTCTGACCTTGCTGGTCAGAACCAACAGCTGATTTCCGAATCCTCCTGCAATTGCTTTTGCCAAGGCTTGTTTGCTTTGATCAAGTCGCCGGCACCGCCGACAGCGAGAGCCTGCGTGGGACAGCTCGTGAGCCGACTCCTGGACGTCGTCGACCTTCAGGGACCACGTGGCTGCGGAGACAAGCTACCCCTCATCACCTGTTTGCACCCGACATCGCCTGGTACCCACCTGGTGCCACGCTGGTCACTGGCTAGTGACTGTGAACACTGTCCCCTCTGCCTACAGGTCTTCAACATCTCCGATCCACTCTTGGATCCACTGCATCTCTCCCGGACCGACCGCCTGCAGCATCTTTGTCTTCAAGCTCCACGGAACAGATAGAAGAAACCCGACGCACTTCGAGGCCTATGCACCCGCTTCCTGTGGGTGAGGTAAAGCTGGCACACCTGTGCCCAAGGGTAGTAATACATCTCTAGTGCCTGTGTTCCAAATCTTAAGTTCCTAGGTCATCCGGAAGATTCCTTTTGCAGTAACTTTGTACTTTTTACGCACCCATTGAAACCTATGGGAGCACGCGTCTGACTATTTGCTCTGCACACGCCACCCGTGGACCTCCTGGTCACTAACTGACGTTAGCTCCTTGTAGGCCCAGCGATTCTAGAGGCCCTAGGCCTTTTCCCTTTTCTGTTCGTGGTACTTATACCACTATTTTAGTATATGGTTCGAGTGGCCACCAGGGCCTATCCATATAAAGTGCAACTTCTGTGTATTCTGTGATAATCTTGTTTGACGATTTGTGCTCCTGTGCTCATAAAGAGACTAGGGGTTACTTTGATAAATAAATACATATATATTTTGAATATATACCTGTGTGGTGTCCTTTCATTGGTATAAAAGGGGGTTGCATTTGGTAAAACAGCTGGCTTAACACGCATCACGAGTTTAGCCTCAAAGACTGCTTAGCCTACGCTACCACTAGGGCAGCTAGTCCAAAAAGGTTGACTTACAACCACACCATAAGGGTTGCTTGGCATGGTACAAGGTGGTCACTAGAACTAGTGAACAGCATATACCAGGCCAACTTCTCACATTGGTGAGCAGCGGTTGGATTTGAGCTTGCTGTGTTTTACCATTGTAATCTCTTGGTTACCAATTGAAAGATCACATAGGTACCTGTAGGTACATATAAAACAAGATTAGATATACATAAGTTCTACTGAACTTAGTTGTTGTAGAGCAAAGGGAGTAGCACACCCTGACTACAACTACTAGATAGGTTTAGTAGGTAAACACAAGTGTAGGTAGATTGCAACACATCCACCCACACTTAAGAGCAATGGCCGGGGCAGAGGGGTCCACTGTACCCATCTCTGTTGAGAGTGACCCCCAGAGGGCAACATCCAGCTTTGCTACCCTTAATCAGAATGAGCTCAGGCATTTGGCAACTCTTAGAGGCCTTAAACAGCCCAAGAACCCTACCTCTGCTGAGCTCAGAGAACTCTTACAAAATGATGAGAATCAGAGAGAACTCAGGAAAGCTTCCCAGTTAGCCCCCTTAGGGTCAGGAACAGGAGGCCCCCCTTCTGAAGATGCCACAGAGGTACCCCCTTTCAATAGTCACCCCTTAGATGGGATGCCTACCACAGAGGAAGAAAGTGATGGGGATACAGATGTGAGTGGGGATGAAGGGAGAACTAGCCCAGTGCCAAGTGTTATACTTGGCCCAGCTAAACTAAGGCTATTGGGGACTGACAGTGGGTTCACCCCATTGGATCTCCCCAGTGGACTTAACACAGGGCTTGGAAGGCAAAGGAATCGCTCAGGTGACTCCAATGCTTCCCATGGCTCTAGAGGCTCTCAAGGTCACTCCAGAAGGAGACTGACCACCCCTCAGAGGAGGGAACATGAGGCCAGAATGCAGGAAGCCCAGCTGAGGATCAGGAAGCAGGAGCTAGAAGTAGCCCTGATGGAAGAAAAACTGAGCAAGGCTAGGCAGCATAGAGAGAGTGGGTCTATACCCACTGGTGGCAGCAATGTCCCTAGGGACAAAGATAGGGTCTTTGACAATAGGAACCTGTCCAAGATTGTGCCCCCCTACAAAAGTGGGGATGACATCCACAAATGGATGACTGCTCTTGAGAGAGCCTGCAAAGTGCAGCAGGTTCCTGAAGACCAGTGGGCAGCAATCTTATGGCTCTCCTTTGAGGGGAGAGGCAGAGATAGACTCCTCACTGTTAGAGAAGAGGATGTCAGAAATTACAGAGTCCTGAAGAGTGTCCTAGTTGATGGGTTAGGCTTAACCACTGAACAGTACAGGTTAATGTTCAGAGACACCCAGAAGACACAGACTCAGGACTGGTCTGAATATGTGGAATGTGCCACTAAGGCTTTGGAGGGTTGGTTGCTGGGAAGTAAGGTGTCGGATTATACAGGATTGTACAATTTGATGATGAGAGAGCAGATTTTAAGTAATTGTCAAAACCAGCTTCTCCATCAACACCTGGTAGACTCAGATTTGACCTCTCCCCAAGAATTGGGAAAGAGGGCAGATAAATGGGTCAGGACCAGGATCAGGCCTAAAAACCAGGGTGGTGACCAAAAGAAAGATACCACCAAGCCTCAAGAGAAGGGTGGGGATAAAGAAAAAGAGAAACCTTCCTCAGGGCCCCAAAACTCCACACAGGGTGGTGGGTCCCAAGCTCCCTCCTCTACCACAGCTAAAAAGCCCTACTGCCATGAGTGTAAAACTCCTGGGCATTGGAAAACTGACAGCGGTTGCCCAAGGGCTAAAAACAAAACTGTTCCTCCAATTACTCCTGTCACACCACCTATTACTGTCAGCAGTAATCCCCCAGGTGGTGGGAGTGCCCCCAGAAATCTGGGTGGGTTTACTTGGGGAACACAGGGGGACCCTGGCTTAGCCAATTCCCCTACAGCAACCACTCTTGTCTGTGATGGTGGCATGGGGTTTGCCAACTTCACTGCCTGTCCCAACACTTTGGGTAGGTACAGACAGGAGCCCTACATCAATGGTACAAAAGCTGAGGCCTACAGAGACACTGGGGCTAGCATCACAATGGTGGCCCATTGGCTAGTTCCCTCTGAGCAGCTTTTGCCCGGTTTCTCCTACCAGGTGACTAACATTGATGGCAAACAGAACAGTCATCCCATGGCAGAGGTATGTCTCAGCTGGGGAGGGGTCACTGGCCCTAAAAGGGTAGCAGTGTCCCCAACCTTGCCTGTAGACTGCTTACTGGGGAATGACTTAGAACTCTCAGCTTGGGCTGGAGTTGAACAAGACACCCATTCTAAAATGGTAGGCCTTTCACAAAAGGGTAGGGGGGTTGTGCCATTCACAACCCCTGTCCAAATAGATTTCCTCCCTGAAAAGGTTGGAAGGGCAGTGGTAGCCACAGCCCAGGCACAGACAGACTTCCCTGTAGGGACTGGCAGAGCTGTGACAGTCACAGCTCAAACACAAACTGAGTGCCCCCCTGAAAAGGTTGGCAAGGCTGTAATGGTCTCAGCCTATACTCAGACTGACATAGGTGTAGTGAAGCCTGAAACAATGGATCACTCCACACAAACTGAGAGTAGTGGGGAGGAAGAAAAGTCTCCCTCTCCCCAGACATTAGGAAAAGGTCAGCCTCCTCAGGGATCTGACCTCACCCCTTGTGAAGGAACTGCCCCAGAGGTAGCCAGGCCTGGCCTGGCAGAGCCTCTGATGTCAGTGGCCCCTTCCAAGGTGGGATCCAGTCTGGTGCAGGTAGCCTGCCTCTCTCTACCCTGCCTCAGTCAGCCCAGGGCTGCAGAGGTCAGGGAGGCCAGTGGACCCCCAGAGGGCCCCTGTCCACAAGAACCCCCCCATCAAAAGAATGAGGATTGCCTGGCTAGTAGCCCTAGTCAGGTGATGGGTAAAAACATTCCTGAGGGATCTCCTTTACAGGTAGTTAGGGACCTCCCCCAGGGGGATTCTGTTGGGCACAGGCAAACATGGGACCTTAGGGCCCCAAACCTGACCTGTCCCTCCAGTAAGCCCACAAAAGGGACCCAGCCTCCAGCTTTAGGTAGCCAGAGGCTGACCCTGAGAGCACAGTGCAACTCAGTTAAAGAAAGAAAGGCATCCATGGTGGAGGATGATTGGAGGAGGCTGAGGCCTCACTTTGAGGACACTCACTTCAGTACTCCATCTCAACACCAGCCTTTTACTTTGCCAAGACACACCACAGGTAGAGATTCCCTATGGTGGAGACCCTCTGATACCCTTAGTGTGAGGGATTGCTTAGTGGACCATGAGACAGGGGGTAACCATGCCAGTGCTGGTTCCTCCTTATATGGCCACTTGGGCAATATAGGCTTACCTGGTCAAGGTCAGCCTTATCTCCCTTCGTTTGGGGGGGGGTTGTGTAGGAAGGTGGATATCTGACTATGGTTACCCCCAAATTTTTGCCTAGTGTCTAGCTGGTTTTTCGACTTAGTTGGCCTGAGATCCTGCCATTCAGGCTCTCAGGCTATCTGCTCTCTCTGTAAAATGGACTCCATGTACCCTAGGTACATACCCAATTGGTTGGATCACCCTGTCAGCCCCTGTACCAGTGTACACTAGGTACCCAGGGCATTGGTATATCCAAGGCCTGCCAGGGGCTGAAGCATGTATTATGCCACCCCAGGCTTGGCCTAACAATCTGACACAACTGGCTGATCACTCAGCTGGGGTAAGTTGGTGTAATCACCTCTTACTTAGGTGTAGTATACCTATACCTAAACTTAAATGGGACACCTGGTAACCTATAAGTCACTCCTATGGCAGGCCTTAACAATCCTGAAGGCAGAGTGCTTGGTTCCATGTGAGATGGTGCTCTGGCATGAGCTGAGCCTGTCTGCAGTGGTCGGAACAACTTCCTTCTACTGTTTCCAGATATCGTCATACCATATACTCTTAAGTGCATTATGAACCTCGCGGTTAAATGCTATCTTTGGTTTGGCTTTATCAAAACATGTCGAGTAAGGTGTCATACGAATTGGAATACTAACCCCTCGCCAATTCTGGCGACGGGGTTAGCATTCCACCCTTCTAGAGGGACACGACATGTACAGTGCCTGAAACCCGGGTAAAATCAGACATAGCCTCAGCTCCACAAAATGGATGCTGCCACCACAGACACAAGTCTGCCCTCCTGCTGCTGGGAGTCCTTCCAGCTTGGGAGGTGTGGACAAAGGGTTTCCTGCCAGGGGAGGTGCGTGCACCACCCCAGACAGGATTTTGTGTATTGGTCAGGTAGGGCTTGAAAGAAACCAGACATGCCTGTGGCTCACAAGGAGCCTCGGTGCATATGCCAGTTCAAACCGGTCCTGGGGCACACCAGTCCCGGGCCTGGGGCGAGCTGGACAAAGGATTGGGGGTGTAACCACCCCCCTTCCTGGTCCCACCCATAGGGAGGGACCTAGCAGGTAGTCCGGCCCCTAGAATCCGAATAAAGGTAGGAGCTGTGTCCTAAGACTTCAGACATCCTGGAATCAACTTGAAACTAAGAAGAAGACGGGAACTTCGACATTCTGCTGCACAGAAGACTGAAGAAAATCTCCCCTGTGGTCAGGGAGTGACCACCTTGCTAACGCAAGCACCATCCAGCGAATCACCGTCTGCTTTGCCGCCGCCTCCCGCCGGAGCCCGAGCCCAGAGACTGACAAGACCTGGACCTCCAGACCTCTCACCGCCCGATCCACAGTCCCTGAAAAGAGGAGACCCGTGGAGGCACCGAGACACGTGGAACCAGCCATCTTGGAACGACTACGACAAGCTGACCAGTGCAACAACCGAGGCTCCCTCCAAGTTGTGCTTTGGGTCCTGAGAAGCCCAACCCTCGAGCAGCATCTGCACCAAAGGTGAGCCCTCCAGCATCTCCACGATCTGCGTGGGGCCCTTCTGCATTTTGCCACTCGACGCGCCTAACCGGTTGCTGGCCCGCTGGCTAGTGGCCATCTTGGCGACGAAATCTACGACAAACACCGCTGGTCTGGTTGCTCCAGACTGGCCCTTGCTCCCCTCCCAAGGAGCAATCCCTCTGACCTTGCTGGTCAGAACCAACAGCTGATTTCCGAATCCTCCTGCAATTGCTTTTGCCAAGGCTTGTTTGCTTCGATCAAGTCGCCGACACCGCCGACAGCGAGAGCCTGCGTGGGACAGCTCGTGAGCCGACTCCTGGACGTCGTCGACCTTCAGGGACCACGTGGCTGCGGAGACAAGCTACCCCTCATCACCTGTTTGCACCCGACATCGCCTGGTACCCACCTGGTGCCACGCTGGTCACTGGCTAGTGACTGTGAACACTGTCCCCTCTGCCTACAGGTCTTCAACATCTCCGATCCACTCTTGGATCCACTGCATCTCTCCCGGACCGACCGCCTGCAGCATCTTTGTCTTCAAGCTCCACGGAACAGATAGAAGAAACCCGACGCACTTCGAGGCCTATGCACCCGCTTCCTGTGGGTGAGGTAAAGCTGGCACACCTGTGCCCAAGGGTAGTAATACATCTCTAGTGCCTGTGTTCCAAATCTTAAGTTCCTAGGTCATCCGGAAGATTCCTTTTGCAGTAACTTTGTACTTTTTACGCACCCATTGAAACCTATGGGAGCACGCGTGTGACTATTTGCTCTGCACACGCCACCCGTGGACCTCCTGGTCACTAACTGACGTTAGCTCCTTGTAGGCCCAGCGATTCTAGAGGCCCTAGGCCTTTTCCCTTTTCTGTTCGTGGTACTTATACCACTATTTTAGTATATGGTTCGAGTGGCCACCAGGGCCTATCCATATAAAGTGCAACTTCTGTGTATTCTGTGATAATCTTGTTTGACGATTTGTGCTCCTGTGCTCATAAAGAGACTAGGGGTTACTTTGATAAATAAATACATATATATTTTGAATATATACCTGTGTGGTGTCCTTTCATTGGTATAAAAGGGGGTTGCATTTGGTAAAACAGCTGGCTTAACACGCATCACGAGTTTAGCCTCAAAGACTGCTTAGCCTACGCTACCACTAGGGCAGCTAGTCCAAAAAGGTTGACTTACAACCACACCATAAGGGTTGCTTGGCATGGTACAAGGTGGTCACTAGAACTAGTGAACAGCATATACCAGGCCAACTTCTCACACTGTGTGATCATTCTGAAGTCCTCACAGATATGGTGAATGATCATATAAACATCCCCACAGGGATGGTGAGTGATCATATTGAGGCCCCCACACGGAGAGTGTGTGATCATATTAAGGTCCAAGCAGGGACAAGGTGATAATATATTGATGCTGGCACTTGGATATTGTGTAATCATATTGACATTTTTGCAGGCATGGTGTGTTAGTGTATTTAGGTCTGCACAGTGGTGGTGTTTCATAGTGAATACCCCATAAAGATGATGTGTAATCATATTGAAGCTATCACAGACATGGTGTCCAATTATACTGAGTTCTTTGCAGTGTTCGGTTTTATTATCTTGACGTCCCAACAGAGACAATTTAGAAGCCCCTCCACAGGGATAGTGTCTGGTCATATTAAGGTAGCAGAGATATGGTGGGAATAGATTGATGTTGACACTTGTATGTTGTGTGATCATATTGAAGTCCTCACAGGCACGGTGTTTTATTGTATTGAAGTCTGCTCAGTGGCGATGTGTCATAGTAAGTACCCCATAGTGAAGATTTGCAATCATATTGACTCTCTCAGGGGCATAGTGTCTGATTATACTGAGGTCTTCTCAGGGTTCTGTGTTATCATCTTGAAGTCACCACAAAGATGGTGTATGATCATACTGAAGTCCCCACAGAAAAGGTGTGTGATCACACTAAAACCTGTACAAGGATGCTGTACAATAATATTGAAGTTAGGTCTCGAAGTCATTTTAATTATGCTGGAGTAATCTGAGTGATTTTGGTAAATCCGCATTACACTTTGATGTGGAATTAGCAATAATAATGCGATTACATCTGCTAGCATGCTAGCATGATGAGGAGTTATTTGGGGGGGAAAATACTACCATAAGAGCACATTTAACAAGTGTGAGTGGCTGCTGGTTATATTGTGTTGCATTTAGCATTTAACCACATAAAGCATTTCTGTGTCCATTTTGGATGCAAGTGTTAATTTTGTGCTTACCAGCTCATGATAAATACCATCAGTAAGTTGGGAGAAAATCCTACCCCAAATCCACATTTAACAAGCAGCTGCTCTTTCATGAAAATGTGGAAACTCCTCCCTATCACAATAAAAAGTAGCCCTTCGCTTCTGTCTTTCAGAAAGGCAGTAAAAACCTGGCTCTTTCTCTGCTAAGCCAGAATTTCACCTCAGCCGTAACCCGTAGCTTATCGAACATTAGGGCCAAGACACCTCTGGGCAATCACGCGTTTTATAAGTATTCAAATCAAATCGAATCATTTTTGTTTTAAGAAAATAGCATCAATTGGAAAATTACTCTTCTTGCGCAAGTCTGCATTATAGCGCTGAATTTTATTAAACCTGCACAGGGATGACATGGTTCTATTGATGCCCTCACAAGGATGGTGTGTGCTCATATTGAAGTCCTGAGAGGGTTTTGTGGTACAGTAATTATGTCCTCGCATGGGTTGTGCATGTTCATATTGAAGTGCCTACATGATTCTATGTTATCATTATGAATTCCTCACAGTGAGAGTGTACTATCATATTTAGGCCCAAACAGGGAGGAGATATAAATGTATTGACATTGTCACTTGGATATTGTTTAATAACATTGAAGTGTTGACCGGCATGGCTATTATTGTGTTGAAATCTGCACAGCGATCATTTGTCGAAGCAAAAACCAACTAAATACTGATGTGTAATCATACTGAAGATAGCACAGACATGCTGTCTGATAATACAGAGATCATGTCAGAGTTCTGTGTTATCATATTGAAGTCCCCACAGAGACTGTTTGTAATCATATAGAAGTCTCCATACGGATGGTGTGTGATCATATCAAGGTCCAAGCAAGGACAATATGTGAATATATTGATGTTGTCATTTGAATGTTGTGTTATCATATAGAAGTTATGTCTGGAAATGATTTTAATTACGCCGCAGTAATCAAAGTAATTTTCATAAATCCTCATTGCTCTTTATGTGAAATTACAGATAATAATGTAAATACACCTGCTTGTGCAATTAAGAGTAATTTGAGGGGAAAATCCTACCACAAGAGCACATTTAGCAAGCGTGAGCAGCTGCTCACGCTGCTAGATATGTTCTGCAGCATTTCAAGCTATTTTTCTTTCTTTAAAAAAATATCTCTATTGCATGTTACAAGATGTTGGTGTGATTTACATAGTTAACGCATCTACCATACATTATTTAACTCTGTGTTTGGAGACCGAAGTCCGATATCATGCAATTGATTGTGGTCCCATATCCCCAGGATATATGTACGTTGGGGTCCCCGCCCTCCCGCACAGCCCAACTCCGGGGTAAGACCAGGTGCTTGGCCTAATAGGGATCTAGTGTTTGTCCATAGTGGGCCAGTGACACACGTTTTGGTCCCATTGGTTATCCTGTCTACTAACAGTACAGTAAAAGGTACAGTGTATTCACCTCTTAAAATTAAGTTTCACTCAACAATAAAGAGAAAAGGTAATACAAGGAAAAGAAAACAAAATGTATATACCCGTCCTCCTACCCCCCTTGAGTAAGTGTCTCTATGGTTGTGACCCAGTTCACCACTCTTCTATATTCAATGCCTATTTTGCTCCTCATTGAAGGTTACACTATAGATGGAGAGAGTACTGCTTGTTGTCACCTGAGGACAGTCACTCGGTGGTGCCCACACCTAGATAGATATCTGATTGTCCTTCTAAGGGTGATGACCAAGGGCATTTTAGAGCTATTTTCCTAGCGCAAAATGCATCCTTTTCCATTTTGGACGTGAGGGTTTATTTTGTGCTAAGAAACTAGTGCTAAATACCAGGAGTAATTTGGGGGAAAAGCCGACCCCAAGTGCACATTTAGCAAGCAGCTGCTCACTATTCGTGTTCTGTTGTATTTAGAGCTATTTCTTAGTGCAAAATGCGATCCTTATGTCCTTTTTGGATGTGAGGGGGCATTTTAGCGCTAAGAATAAACTGACAAATGCAAAATTACTCTTCTCACGTATTTCCATGTGATCTTGCATAATATTTTGGGAAGTCTGCTTGATTACGCTACAGGGAATTACGAGAGGTATGTGTATGATCATATTAGGGCACAAACTGAGATGAGGTGTGAATTTATTGATGTTGTCACTTGGATGTTGTGAGATCATATTGAAGTCCTCGCAGGCATGGTGCGTTATTGTATTGACGTCTGTACAGTGGTGGTGTGTCGTAGTGAATACCGGATAGTGATGATGTGTAATCATTTTAAAGCTCTCATGGGCATAGTGTCTGATTATAATAAGATCCTCTCTGGGTTCTGTGTTATCGTCTTGAAGTCGCCACAGAGACAGTGTGTGATCATATTGAAGTCCTCACAGTGATAATGTATGATCATATTGAAACCTTAATTTGAATGTTGTGGGTTCATGCTATAATCTTCACAAGGTTGAGGTTTGATCCTATTGAAGTCCTCAAATGCATGGTGTGTGGTTATATTGAACTCTTAGAGGATTTTGTGTTATCATAATGATGTTCTCACAGAGATGGTGTGCTACCATAAATAAGCACTCACATGCATGGAGTATGGTCATATTGAAGAGCCCTTTGTTATCATCTTGAATTTCCCACAGGGATAGTGTGTGATCAAATTAAGGCCCAAACAGAGATGAGTTGTGAATATATTGAAGTTTGTGAAATATTGTGTGATTATATTGTAGTCCTCACAGGCAAGGTGTGTTATTGTATTTTTAGTCCGCACAGGGGCGGAAGTGTCATAGTAAAACCCCCACAATTATTAATTGTAATCACATTGAAGCTATCACAGATATGGTGTCCGGGTATACTGAGACACTCTCAGGGTTCTGTGCTATCATCTTGAAGTGCCCACAGAGATGGTGTGTGATTATATACAAGTCTCCACAGGGACGGTGTGGGATCATATTGAAGTACTCACTCACAGTTATAGTGTATGTTCATACAGAGGGCCGCACAGGGATGGTGTGTGATTATATAGAAACCTCCACAGGGATAGTGTGTATTCATATGAAGGTCCAAGCAAGGACAAGGTGTGAATATATTAATGTTGTCACATGGATGTTGTGTAATCATTTTGATGTTCCACCTGGAAAAATTACGTCTGAGTAATTTTTCCAAATGCTCATTACTCTTTGGCTCGGTAACTTTCTTGCTTGCATAATTGAAAGTAATTTGTTTTTTGTTTTGTTAAAACAAATGATCAATGATGAGAGTTATTTCAGCAAAACAAAAAATCAATGGCCCTGACATGGTGGAAGATTTCTTTTGTTTTATGTTCAGGATATGTTGACTGACCACGTAGTGAATGGGCCTTTGGTCAAAGGTTTCCAGTTTGCAAAGGTTTACCATATAGTCTTCTAAGGTGCACCTGCTGAGAGCTTGTTCAAATAGTGGGAAACCTGCGTTCACCTGTTATGTTCTTTAGGCAGGCTGTGCTTCAGCAATACTTACGAAGTGACGTGCTGTTTCTTGATTTGTGATTAAAAAAAACACAGTGTGAGTAAAATTACACTCAACTTATACCATGGAATAAATGTTGAAAGAGATAGTGGAAAACGTCAAGGGAAAATAGCCATGCTGGATGTCAACACACATAAATATGTTTGACTGAGATGCAGTGCTACTTGCTGGGTTTAAATCCTAAAAACCTCAGAGCAGGCAGAAGGCTAAATAGTTAAGTCCCAAATCAATTAATCCAGATGGAGGTAAAAATGAAATGCCAGGAGCCGGTCTACTGAATGCTAGTTGCATTTTGTTGACTTGCGGGGGCATATTTACAATAAAGTGGCGAAGTGTGTTAGTCAAGAAGGCTAATGACAATCTTCATCAGTTTGGAAACGCAGGGCTGCACCATATTTACTAGAATATGGTGCAGCCCTGCATTTGCCCCCTGTGCTAACATTAGCTGCCTAGTGCCAACGCAGGCACCCTTGCATCCTAGTGCAAGGGAGCCTGTGTTGAGGGGGAAGATGTTTATGTGCAAGAAGGTCCCCGTTCCTGCACTTAAACAATCTTTAAATGCCTTTTTGCAACTTCTATGCGTGCTGCTTAATGCAGAACATATAGAAGTTGCAAAACAGCATTTTTTTGGATCGTTTACTTGCAGGAAGGGGGGTCTTCCTGCACATAAACAATCATAGGCAGTTCACCGTTTCTATGTGTGCTGCACAAAACAGCACACTTAGAAACGGCAAATACTAGGAGAAATAAATAACTTCTCATTTTGCCTGTTTAAGACCAGGTTTTCCCTGATCTTAATTTTGATGCTGCCTCAAATTTATGCTATCCCTGTAAATGGGGCCAGCATCAAAATCAATTAAGTGTTGCGGTAGAATGCCCACAGTAACACCCATTACCCTCCCCTGTCACGCTAAATACAGCGTGAAAGGGTGCCTTATTTATAAGGCCAGATCCCTATCGCCATCACAACGTCACTGAAAGTGACGTTGTGGTGGCAATATCCCTTTCTCTGAGGGACCCGTGAAAGTTTGAAAGAAATTCCCCCGGCATTAACTATGAAGCGCACTGCGGTAATTTCCGTCCCTGGTCATCACGAAGATAGGAGCAAGAGCAGCAGCTCTATCTGAGAATCAGGCAATCAGAAATCGCTGACCACTAACATGAAGCCCTGATGAGAGTCCCGGTACCAGAGGACTGGGTCTTGAAATGCGTCGGCACTTTTTTTCAACACAGAGGAATTTGAATAAACTTTTGACGTGAGGGTTTTGCATTAAATCGTACGCCCACACTCTAAATATTTTCCCATGTTTGGCACATGTTCCATTTGGATGTATGACGTAACAACGCAAGTCATTACAACGCGTGCAGTTACATCGCGGTCGTTACTACGCTATGCCATTACAACGCAAGTCTTTACATCGACTTGCGCTAGAGGGCGTGCTCACATTAGAAAAGCGTAATTTACTATTCCAACTCCAGTCAACTTAACAGTAGGGAAGGTGTTGGGATAGTAAACTACACTATTTGTAATGTTAGCACGCCATCTAGCGCAAGTCGATGTAAAGACTTGCGTTGTAATGGCATCGCGTGGTTACATCGCGTTCGTTGTAAAAGTTTCGTTGTAATGGTAGTGTGTTGTAAAAGTTGCGTTGTAAAGGTTGTTTACCGTTCCATTTGCTCCAAAAGCAAGATAGCGATAGGATCACTCGTGTGTTATGATGCAAAAGTCCGTTATTGTATATAAATGTGTTTATATATAAGCATTTCATGCGTTGTCTGTTGTGAATTGTTATAAGTATTTTTCATGTTTTGTATGTTAATTTGAAAAATGTGTGTCACTTCTCATGCAATCAAAATCTTTTTGATAAACAAACAATTGCAAAGAATAGGAATGGTTTAATAAAAATTCCATTCAAGCAGAAAAGATAGTGGTCTGTTTGCTGCTCAAAAATAATAAGAGCAGAACGTCAAACCGAGCCAGGTTCCCCCTTTTTTTGTATTCAATTTAGTACGGCCCTACCTGGCTCTGGTCCTTTTGGGCCTACCCCCCCCCAGTTTTTGTAACCAATAGACTGCGGCATTGTACATATTCTATGGTTTTGTACAGCCCTTCACACATACTGGCTCAAAATTTGGGAATATTCAAAAGGAACAATGACTTTACATGCCAATAGATGTTGCAAAAAAAGATGTGCTCTTCGCAGAGGGAAATCTCATAACTTTCCAGGAATCGAAGTCTGACCCTAATAACTATAAGTAGATACCTGAGATGCACACTCAACGAGGAGGGGTGTGGGTAAGGTCCATGTCTTTTCTGGGCATATATACACAGAACGTTTCTTGAGCCCTGACAGGATTGGTGGGTGTAGAAGGAAGTTGAGGCCTCAAAGTGTCAAGTCTGTTAATTGAACGAAACCTGTTTCCAGAGGTTTCACCCATGGCTTTTGGCACTTTCCAGGAGTTACTAACACTGATAAACATTGGAATGCGTCAAAATTCTACTTCTCTCCAGGTGAGGCGCAATGAGGGGAAATATATTTATTTCTCCTTGTTTTTTCTTCTTTCTAACAACTCTCAGGATTGTTTTTGTGCAGGAAGGTGCCTCTTCCTGCACAAAAGCAATCCTGCTTACAATGCAGGCACCCTTGCACGATGGTGCATGGGTGCCTTCGCTGGTGCTAGGCAGTCCATCGTGCGCCAGCGCTGGGAAATGGCAGGAATGCCCTGTATAATGTTAAGTACAGCGCATTCCTGCCCTTTTCCTATCAAGCAGTGCAGCGCAGCAAGGTGGCTTGCTGCGTTGCATCGCATGATTTGTTGATCAATGTGCCCCTTAATGAGAGTGTGTAACGCCTCTTGTAACTCATACCACATCAGTATTGAATGTGTGTACTTTGCAGAATTAAGCGAATACATTGTAAATGGCATACTCACAGCCTATGAAATAATATCCGCCTTCACGAAATTAAAAAAGCAAATTATGCACACATAAGTACAAAATATGTGTGAACTATGCATCTAAAGTGAAATTTTGCATCAGATTCTGAGGCTTTATTTCTAGTATTTTTACCATTTAACATGCATTGATACAAATTACAATGTTGCAGAAGGTGCAGTGGTTTAAGAAACGCAACTACGAGTTCAGTAAGTGATAATAAAATTGTTATTTACCAGCATAATAGTGTGTATTTTGTGCATGGATGCCCCAGAACACCATTTTATGAATGCTGTTCATTGAAGCTCTTACATTTATTTTGGCAACTTTTATAAGGCGCAAAATCGACCCGAAGGTATTGGAGCGCATTACATGAGCAGCACTTACTTTACACAAGGATATTTTTTTTTCAAGCACTGGGAGATTAGGTGATTTGCCTAGAATCACTGGATCTGACGCTGAGACTCAAACCACGATCTCCAGTTCCAACGTTAGCAGCTCTGGCCATAGGCCACATCCTCCCCATTAAAGGAGCTAGTGTAAAACAAATGTTGAATTAAAAAGAAAATAAAAGCACAAAAGCACAAGTGTACTTGTTTTTTGTTTTAAACTGTGTTTTCAATTTTGGGTGTCTAAGTGTTCACATTATTGGGCCTCTGGAAGCACCTCCTTCCATCAGAAAAAAGCCCTGACAATCCGTACAAAAATGTAATTATTATTATTAACCTGTCTCAATGTAGCACTCAGGCGCTGAATACATATGAGATACCTTTTGCGGTTATTCTAAAACATGAGACCTGTTGAAAAAAGTACTGTGTTTAGAACAGTGGCAGTGAAATACCCCTAATTTCAGGAAAATTGCTTGTAATGCAAACATGAGAATGCTTGTCGATTTAAAACCAAACAGGTTCATGACAAAGAACACGCTTTTCGCGCCTTTAGTGAAAGGCATGAAAGTGTTTCATGTTGTGTTGCATCCTGAAGAGGATAAAAGAAAGGCCTTCCTTCCAGACATCAAGTGGAATACTCTCTGCCTTGGACAGAAACTCAAGGCAGGACTTCAGACTGGCAGAGTTGCAAATGCGGGTCTCTGTGCATAACAAAAGGGTCATTAGCATCGCAAGAGACCCGTGCGGCCGGAAACCCCTGAAGTCTGCTACCTTCCCAGACTGGGGGATGGGTTTGCTCCTCACACACCTGCCATCAAGTAAGCAGCATGGGAAAGCTCTGATATGCGGCCGGTATTGCAGAAAGGATGGGGCTGAGGCGTGCAGACAAAGCCTGTCTGTGAGCAGAAACTCAATCTCCAAATAAATTTGCAATTGTAACAATCACGCAGCGTTTATTATTTTAAAGGGAAGAACTAACTTTAAAGTGTACTGTATTTTATTTGTAATTAAATAGCTGCATCTCTGTCATGACTTTGTGAAGGAGGAAAGGGCCTCATATCTCGAGCCCTTCACAAAGTGAACGCTTGGAGTTGTTGTGTTTTGTCAAGTTGTTCGTTTAATTGAAATGGAGAGATGTGGGGAAGGAGAAAGTGACAGAGCTACAAAATAAAACATATAAAGGGGAGACCACGGAGAGGCATGACGTAAAAAGGACACGGACTGTTTGGGGATTGCTTTTTGAAGAAGGATAAAATGTAGAAAGTGTGCAGAACTGTCTAAGATTAGAGAAATATGTATAAGGCTTTAGTGGAACTTTAGAGAAGGAAGAGAATTACAGGAATGGTGTGATGAATATGTAGGGAAGTTCAGATGGATAGATTTGGGATGATGTGAAATGGGTAAGAGGCGCATTACATACAACATTTTTAAATGCACATGCAGGCCACCATCTCTGTGATTGTAGCCAATCATAATGGGTTGCAATTTGCGACCTAGCTCATGCATACTAATAAGGTAGGTCAGATTCCAACCCACTGTGATTCTGTATGATGTGAACTGACCTATTAGTACGTTGGTTGGTTCGCAAAATACAGATGCATTCGGTGAAATTCAATGTGCACACTGCAACCCCTTTTACCAGATTTAATAAATTATCAAGCCACGCAGTGCAGCAGCTGCAAATGCTGCATTGCGTGAGAAGGAGCGAGCAGGAGAGCACCACATTTACAGAAATATGGCACTCTCCCTAGCACCAGCACAGAAATATGCTTCTGTGCACCATGCATACACCTTTGCACCATAGTGCAAGGGTGTCTGCGTGAGTCTAGCATAGGTTTTGTACTAGAAAGATACCCTTTTAGTACAAAATACTATGCTTAGACTAACTTTAAAACTTTTTTCACCTTGTATGTTTGCTGTACAGTGCAGCAAACATGCAAAGTCGGAAAAAAAAGAAATAAAAGCACTTCACAGTGATAGCACCTGGTTGAAGTGGCCACTATTTTTTGACGCAAAACCCTCTCTACTTTTTTAAGTGAATAGGGTTTTGTGTCAGAAACCTTGGGTGGTTGCATGGGAACACCCATGCACCACCAATGGAACGCTCCCTTGCCAATAAATAAGCTGCTTTGCACTAATTTAAAGTGATTTTCCAGTGCAAAACAAGATTTGCCCTGGAAAGTAAATTAGTTAAAAAAAATAAAAAGCATTGATTTGCATCACTTTTGAGATGCAAACACAGCTCTAAATCTTAGTAAATATACCCCCAAGTATTCTTAAATAACGAATCATAAAAGTTTCTATTTAAGACTCTGGACCCATAGTACATAACATTTTGCTATTTCTAAATACTGGAAAAATTACTTTTTGTACATGAGGCCCTTAAAGTAGCACAAGCAAATGAAAACTATCAAGACAAGATACGATTCAATTTGCATTTCTCTGGGTGGGAAGAGGGTAGAGGTGGGGGAATGATGCATATTTTCCCGTAATGGGTATTCTTTGAGTAACTGAAGGCTCAGTTACTGACTTAATATGTATAGAGTTTTCCAAGACTCTGTTGCCAAATGAAAATAATCCCATATTCCATACTATGACTAGTTTTAGGGCAACACACTAGCGTATACAAAAATATTATGAATGGAATATTTGAATTCATCTCAGCCACTGGTAATGACTCTGGCTGCATCCCAGTCTATTGATTTTTTGTACACTATGCCACCTTGGACACATCCATATGCAAATCAGTTTCGACCCTGCTCCAATGGGAACAGTCTATCCCAAACTGCTAGGCCCAGACCCTTCCTGACCCGCAACACAAGCAACCCAGGACCGGTTTTCGCTTTAGTAAGGGCTCATCAGACAGGTATAGCTTGGTTCCAGTGATGCAGTGTGTATGGGACCCACAACTTTGTATAATGTAACAGGTGCTCATGTAAAGTGCTCCAATACCCTCAGAGCAGACAGCACTGAAAAGCCTTTTGGAAGGGATATGTAGGAACTGTTGATATACCAGAAATGGCTTTGGGACACCACCTAGAGTGATTTAAATAGATATTGATATAAAGTAAAATGCCTGAAGGGCTGTCACATATGTTTCATTCAAAAGAGGGCACAGGGCACCTTCTCTCAATTTACCTCAGGGTAAATCTAGAGGCTCATTTGTGCAAAGCACCTGAATCGAATTAAGTCTTACCACTGGAGATGGACTTTCCATTCTTTATAATTTAGACTCATGGGCCGATTCCGATCCGGGTCAGAAAGCACTCCGACTGAGCCGGAGTCCTGCAGTCCAACCGAGCGAGTACGATGCGGCCGTATGCTGCTGGACTCGGTTCGGTCGGACTCCCAAAGAAGTCAATGGGAGCCGGTCTTACGACACGTACATGGGCTCCCATTGACTGAATGGGTACGTCGCGGACAAGTGCGCCCCCTACAGTGGGTACGCGTCGGTGCCATCCGCACCGTACATGCCTGTGTTGGGGGAGACCCATGGGTCTCCCCCTGTGTCCGAGTCATAGGACTGCGGGTGACCGGGAGTCCGACGCGGACCCCTCAAAGGCAACCACCCGGACAATTTGCGAGCCGGACATTCCGGCTCACACAGGCTGTCCGACGCGTGCATCGTACTGGCTCAGTCATGAATCGCATCCATTGCACGCCACGGTTAGCTTCCGACCGAGACGTACGGAGTGGTTCGGACCCGGAAATGACTCGGTCGGTGAATTTCATGTAGCTCGCATCGTACTTGCTCGCTAATACAGCTGTATGAGTCGGAAGGAAAACACGCGTACGGCTCGTAGTTTTTCCGTCTGGATCGCGTTCGGTGCCCTTCCGGCCCGGATCGGAATTGGCCCCATAGTATGTAGCAGTGAACAGCACTTAACATCAATAGCAAGTCTGTACTTTATGTTGTTAAAAGAAAAGGACTTTATTTAACTGGTATATAAATAGAACAGAAATAAATAAGATAAGCAATGAAATATAAAAGGAGATAGTATTTTATTTGGTCGGGCGGGAACACCAAAAATCTTTTTAAATGGGTTAAAGTCACTGCTGCTGTACATGGAGAGGATATTGGAAATCAGTAAGGAGTTCCGTGATCCTGTTTAGCAGAATATGGCTAAAATCCAAATTTCTTTGTAGGCCATTCAAATTCCAAGGTGATTTGCAATATCCTTTTAACATACAGCAGAGAGGACTTTATGGCTTGTAATACATGGTCACACCATCACTCGTCTCACAAACCACTTAAATTCTCGTTATCTTGCTCTTTCAAATAAAAGATAATCTGCTTGCAAACATGATGTATTACAACGAAATCTGTAGTATGGAATTTAGCACACCATAAAGGAGCCAGTTTATTGTATTTGAATTGCTTTATATAGCTCTTACTACCACTGACGAGATATTTAAGTGTTTTGGGTAGGTAGCACACTATTTCAGTGCTCAAGGTCTGTGGTTATTCTGGTGGTCATTAGGGATTGTTAGTTATTTTTGATTAGTGGGGCTAGTGTTGTGCTCTCAAGAAACTCTTGCATGCGTTTCCTCCAGTGTTTTGTGGTAGATTAAGTTATTAGGAGGGAGGTGTGATCAATAATGTGAGTTCATGTTAATGGAAAGCGGAATGAATATTTCCTTTGTTTACAACTTTATGCTTCCCTTTTTCTAATGTGAGGTACTCTGTTATGCCTGATTTTTATACCTTGGGTTTGTCAGGTGAGATTTGGAGGAGTGGATCATCTCTGTGATTTGTAACTATTGTTCTTTATGTATTTTTGAGACGGACACATGACTGATATATTTGTAGGGTGATCTGGTTCTCCCCTGATGTTACTAAGGGGGGTGTTTATAAAGGTATTGTGCTTTAGTTCTCCCTTGATCTTAAAGGGTCTTGCAGTGTCGCCTGTTTATAGGCAGAGTGGTCAGAATGTATGAGAGTACTCGTTGTGAAAGAGATCATATAGTTTCTCTGATTTATTATGTTGGGAAAACCTCAATCTTAACCACTCTTTGGAAGTCTATGTGATTCTCAGCAGCTCTAATCATTTCATGAAGGGAGTTCCATAGTTTGGTGGCTTGAATGGAGAAGGTAGTATCACCTACACTTTTCTTCTGGGCAGGCATTAGTAAACACAGTACCAGCTTATGATGTAAGCTCCCTGGATGGAAATATTTGGTGTATTTTGATCAGAGGAATTTCATTTCTTTGCTTTTTATTGCTCTGTGAGTTATGCAACACAGCTTACAAAAGTATATTTTTGCAGTGGGGAGCCAGTTTTGTAGGGGCATGACCACTTACTTCTCATTGAGGTCATCTACCTACAAATGGTTCACTTTAGGGTGAAGACAGGGCCTATTTGGAACTCGCCACCTAATGGGGTCTGGGTGTCTGGAGAGAGTGGACTCTGTGAAGACCTTTGAACAAAGCAAAGGTTTTACGTTCTACGGGCTAGGCAAACCACATCTCATAGATTGCCCATGAAAGATCCCCTACGCACAAAAAGCAAAGGCTGTGTGTTGTAGCGAGGGTTGGCCAGCCATGTCTCATTGATTATAAACAAGAGATTGTCTACGTAAAAAGGGTCTGGTACAGGGCAAAGACTGTGATTAGTAGGGTTTTGGACACCAAATGGGACTAGAGTGTCTGGAGGGAGTTGGTGATCCATGAAGACTTCTGTACAAAGTGAAGGCTGTGCACTGTAGGGGCTTGGTCACACACATCTCATTCATTAAACATGAAAGGTCACCTACACACAGCGGTCCAGTACAGCGCCCCCCCAATGCTTCACCATCCAAATAAATGTCAGGCTCCTGGGGCCCAGGGGCAGAAAGCAGCTCGGAGTGGGACGTCGCATGCTCTTAACTATTTTGAAAAATCTGCCCTAGCCCATCCCGGTGGGTTTTTTTCTCAAAAAGTCAGCCCTTTTTTAAACAAAAGCTACCACGGATCATCCACAAATTCACACTAATCATTTAAGCTCTTGGTCCCAGATTGGTCCCTCTGGGACCCCACAACCAGGCCTTGGGAGACTTTGTTGATGTGGTGGCAGCCAATCAGGACATATCTTTTTATCTGTTGGATCCACAGATCCTCCACAGCTTGAGATACAAATATACCACTTGACACGGATAGTGCAGTGATTCGTGAAGGCGGAGTTTCATGCTATCTTCGTTTAACCTTAAAAGAATCACACAATCGAGGGAAATCGTTGCAATATTCTTTAATAAGCAACTTGATGAAAATCGCTCTGACAAACGTGTTTCGGCTATAAGCCTTTGTCATTGTCGGGTTAACCGGCATTCATAACATACTCAACCTATACTCGCCATTTCAATTGGTTGGCAATGTATATTAGCAAAATAGGAAACGGATCATTCTTTTACTAATGGTAAATATACAACAGCCATCTTTGCACAGTTTTAGAGGTTATGCATTTCACGTCTCATAACATTTCATTTCCTCTGTGTTATTATGTCAACCACAATTCCTTTTTATTTACAATTTATCTTCAATTGTGATATGTCAGTTCATTTTGGAAAAAATAATCATTGTGTATGTACAAACTATTCACATTACTTCTCTAATGTTGGGTGTTAGTGGTATAGGAAGTGATGGCGCCTAGCTGCTTCAGCGTGTAGTGTGCTGGATATCTAATAAGTAGGGTGTAAAAAGGTAGGGGAAACACCCTATAACCCCTGAGTAGGTGAAGGAAAGAATCCTGCACAATGCTGTGAACTGGAGTTCTATGCACATGATAAATGTTTCAATGAAAGTTCATCAAGTGATTTGAGCACAAATGAATATATTTAACGTTAATGTTAAATATATTTCATCAGTTTTTTAAATACTGTTTATTTTTTATATTTACATTTTTAAAAATATTTAAATATTATTAATTTGTTTCTCTGCTATCCAACACTTTCCTTACTGTTGCACTCACTGGAGAGGGAATAGTAATTTTTACTCCTCCGCCATCCAGCACTTTCTCTACTGTTGCACTCACTGGAGTGGTAACAGTAATATTTACTCATACGCTATCCAGCTCTTTTCCTACTGGTGCACTCACTGGAGTGGGAATAGTAATTTTTACCCCTCCGCCATCCAGCACTTTCCTTACTGTTGCACTCACTGGAGTGGGAATAGAATTTTTTACTCCTCCGCTATTCAGCACTTTCCCTACTGTTGCACTTACCAGAGTGGGAATAGTAATTTTTACTCATTCGCTATCCAGTACTTTCCCTACTGTTGCACTCAATGGAGTGGGAATAGTAATTTTTACTCCTCCTCCATCCAGCACTTACCCTACTGTTGCACTCACTGGAGTGGGAATAGTAATGTTTACTCATACGCTATCCAGCTCTTTCTCTACTGTTGCACTCACTGGAGTGGGAATAGTAAATTTTACGCCCTTCGCCATCCAGCACTTTCCTTACTGTTGCACTCACTGGAGTGGGAATAGTAATTTTTATTCCTCTGCCATCCAGCACTTTCCCTACTGTTGCACTTACTGGAGACGGGAATAGTAATTTTTACTCATCTGCTATCTAGCTCTTTCCCTACTGTTGCACTCACTGGGGTGGACTAGTAATTTTTACCCCTCCGCTATCCAGCACTTTCCCTACTGTTGCACTCACTGGAGTGGGAGTATTAATTTTTAACCCTCCGTCATCCAGCACTTTCCCTACTGTTGCACTCACTGGAGTGGGACCAGTAATTTTCACTCACCCGCTAGCCAGCTCTTTCCCTACTGTTGCACTCACTGGAGTGGGAATAGTAATTTTTACCCCTCTGCCATCCAGTACTTTCCTTACTGTTGCACTCACTGGAGTGGGAATAGTAATTTTCACTCATCTGCTAGCCAGCTCTTTCCCTACTGTTGCACTCACTGGTGTGGGAATAGTAATTTTTACCCCTCTGCTATACAGCACTTTCCTTACTGTTGCACTCACTGGACTGGGAATAGTAATTTTTACTCATCCGCTATCCAGCTCTTTTCCTACTGTTTTACTCACTGGAGTGGGAATAGTAATTTTTACTCATCCGCTATCCAGCACTTTCCTAACTGTTGCACTCACTGGAGTGGGAATAGTAATTTTTAGTTAACTGTTTGAATTCATTGTAAAATGGTTATTTTTTTATTTTAAATTATTGATATATGTATATATTTTTTTATATTTAAAAGTTAAAAAATGAAATAAAGATAATAGTTAATAAATTATATTTAAGTAAATATATGTATATGTAGATATTTTTATGTTTGTGTGTTTATATATTTTTAATTAAGTTTATTTGTTATATTTAGTTAAAATGTATATTAAATTTAATTTATTTTGTTAAAAATAATAATATTTGATATATTTATTTTATGTAATATATATATTTAAGTCGATATTTTGTACATCTATATTTTTTACTTCAATATTTTTTCTTTGATATTCTTGTACTTACCTGTTTAAATATAGGGAGTCGATATTTTTGTGCTCTATGGGGCCTATTACGATGGCGAACGGACTATGTTCGCCCGCCACCGCATCGGGACACAGGACTGACCGCCGATGTTGCGGCGGTCCCGCCATCCAAATTAGGATGCGCCCGCCACAGTGGCGGGCGCATCCCGCATTTTTTACTTTGCGGCGGGCGGTGCTGTAAGCGCCACCCGCCGCAATGTAAAAAAGGCATGTTGTACATTTGCATGCACAATGTGACAGGCACCGCGCGGTGCCTGCCACCTTGTGCATGCAAATGTAGGGGAGTACCATAGGTACCCCCCATGTGCACCCCCCAACACCCTGGGGGCCCGCAATGGGCCCCCAACAGCAGGAACGGCCTGCCTTTCCATGGCGGCAATGCCGCCATGGAAAGGCTGCTCTCTGCCAGCATCGTAATAGGGATAGCAGTGTCTTGCAGACACGGCCACCATGTTATGCTCCTTTTCCGCCGGTCTAATATGGCGGGGGGTCTTTCAGGTATAGATGACGGGCCCGGCGGGGGCGATCCACCCGCCATGCTAATTGGCCCCTATATTTTTGCATCGATATTTTTGTATATCGATATTTTGTACATCGATATTTCATCAGTGAACCTCAAATCTGCATATACATAGTGTGTGATTATAGGGATGTTCAAGTTTTCCAAAGATTGTGTGTGCTTATAGGTACGATCAAGACCTCAAAGAGACGGTGTGAGAAGGTAATGATGATCAAATTCCCACAAAAAAAGAGCATGAAAATACTGTATGTAGATAATGATGTATAAGTCCACAAAGAAATGAAGCGATTACATGAAAGTTCAAGACCTCACAGCCATTGTGTGTGAAGGTGATCATGTTCAAGTCGCCACAAAGATAGTGGTTGATGATCATGCTCAAGTCTCCACTAAAATGCTGTTCTAGTATCATTGAGATACTGTGGTCCTGATTCATAAAGGTCAAATTAAACTTTTGTTTAAGCTTACAAATTTTTGCAATTCACAAAGGCATTTTACGAGTAGTATCTTTACGGCTGCAGAGCCTCTAATCTCGTGGCAGGGACTCTGCACATAAAAAGATAAGGAGTTGTAAAGATACTACTTGTAAAATTGCTTTGTGAATTGCAAAATGTCATAAACATACACAAAAATGTAAGTTTACTGTTGTGAATCAGGACATGTGTGATTATGGGAATGTTCAAGGCCTCCCACAGATTGTGTGTGAAGTTAATCATATTCAAGTCCCCACAAAGATAGTGTGTGAATATAATAGTCAAATCTCCCCACAGAGATAGTATGTGGTTACTGGGTGTTCAAGCAGCCACAAAGATAGTGTGTGTTTATTATTATGTTCAAGTCCCTACAGAGATAGTGTGCAACAAAAGTAGTCTTCGAGTCCCCACAGTGACAGTGTTTAAAGATGATTTTCATGTCCTTACATAGATTGCATGTGAAGGTACAATTGTTCATGTTCATGCATTATAGGCATGTTCAACCCCGCACATACTTAGGGCCTCATTACGATGTTGGTCGGAAACTACACTACCCGACTCCTTGTCGGATTCGGTTCTAACTAACTCGTGGTCGGTGGTTCTGCCCGACCAATTACGATGCTTCCAGACACCGTTCGGAAGGAATCCCATTGGCTTCAATGAGAGCCTGTGTTCCGACTGACAACACAGGCTCCTATTGGGAAAATGGGTGTCTGTGGAAGACCTTGCTCCCTGTTGCGGGCACCACATGGTGCCTGCCACACTGTGCATGGTTTCTCAGGGGGTCCCTTGGATATCCCCTCTAGCCCAAACCAGAGGACTCAGGATAAAGGGAGGCATGCTAGGGGCCCCCAAAGTCAGTTTCCAACAGCCATTTTGGGTCGGACAGACCTAGTCGGAAAGGCTGTTGGAATCTGACATCATAATTGGTCAGACAGAAACGCTGACAGTTGAACTGTAAGAATCAGTTCCGACCCACTCGGATTCTCCAAATGCTGGTCGGAACAGATTCAGAAGTCACCTTCCGACCGCGACAATCATAAACGGTCCGTCAGAATTGTTTCTGACTGAGCTGGACAGATGGGTCCCAACACGGTCTAGGTGAATCCGACTGTCGGTCAGATGCTTTCAAACCGACATCGTAATGAGGATAGTGTGTGATTATAGGAATGTTTAAGATCGCAAAGAGATTGTGTGTGAAGGTAATCATGTTCGAGTCACCTCAACGATTGTGTGTGAAGATTATGATGTTTAAGTGCCCACACAAATAGTGTGTGATTATAGGACTGTTCAAGAGCTCACACAGATTGTGTCTTATTCAAGTCCCCACAAAGAAAGTGTGTGAATATAATGTTCAACTCTCCCCATAAATAAAGTGTAGTTACTAACATGTTCAAGTCCCCACAGAGATAAGGTGTAGTTATTGGGAAGTTCAGCCACTCTTGAGAAGTCTTCCCTGACTGGCTGCAAATCCACAAACACACCTGTTGTGGATGATCACAGTTCAGTGGACAGTCTAAGACTCTTCTTACTCAAGTTACATGCTTAAAGAGTCCAGAAAGCATATCATGCTGAAGGGAGCAGTATACCTGCTTTGAATTAACCCAGAATGTCTATGTGGGCATGCAATAACTTGATAAGTACAAGTTAGTGAATAAGCTGGAGCTAGCACAGCTCAGAAACAGGGGTGTTGTGTTGCTTCAGCAGCTACAGTGGGAGCTGTAGTTCTTTTGCTCCTATTCTGTCTGCACCTGAGCAGACTAAATGTCGTAATTATTGCAATAAAGGAATTCTGCCTCAACAGAAAAGCAAAAAGGAGAAAGGAAGAACAAAAGATGAGTAAAAAAGGAAAAGGAAAGAAAGAAGGAATATTTAAAGGAAGGATGGGTGAAAGGAAGGAAGATGGGTGTATGAGTAGGTGGATGAATGAGTGGGTTGATGGATGAGCGGGTGAAAGGATGCATGAAATGAATGGATAGTTGGATGGACAGGTGAAAGGATGGCAGAGTAAATGGCTGGATGGATGAGAGAGCACATTAATAGGTGGATGAACATGTGAAAGGATGGCAGAGGTAAGACATGGATGGATGGCAAAGTGATGGATGGATAGATAAATGGAAGGATAGGTGAAAGAATGGCAGAGTAAATAGCTGGATGAATGAGAGAGTGAATGGATAGGTGGATGAACATCTGAAAGGATGGCAGAGGTAAGACATGGATGGATGGCAGCGTAAAGCAATGGATAGGTGAATGGACAGGTGAAATGATGGCAGAGTAAAGGTATTGCTGGATGGATGAATGAATAGGTGGATGGGCAGGTGAAAGGATGACAGATTAAAGTGATGGATGGATAGATTGATCGCTGAGTGGATGAAATTAGTTAATGTAAGGCAGAGTGGATGAATGAGTGAATGGATGACAGAGTAGATGGATGGCAGAGTGGATAGATGGATGGATGGATGATGATGGTTGAGTGGGTAGATGAATGGCACAGTGGATGGATGGATGATGATGGATGGCTAGATGGATGGCTGAGTGAGTATATAGATGGTAGAGTGGATGGGTGGAAGGTAGAGTGGATAATGGATGGATGGCAGAGTGGATGATGGATGGATGGCAGAATGGAGAGAGAGATGACAGAGTGGGTGGATGGATGGATGGATGGATGGATGGATGCATGGCAGAGTGGATGGATAGCAAAGTGGATGGATGGATGGCAGACTGGATAGATGGATGGCTTGATGGATGGAATGGGGAAGAATGAATGACGGATGAAAAAATGAATGACTGACACATTGTAAAGGTGAAATAGTGGATATCAAAAGGTGGTAGGGTGAAAGGATGCTTGGATGGAGGAGACAAGGGAGCTCAGCTAGGGCGGGTTGGTCTCACTTCCTTGATGCCATCAAAGCTTTAGTTCAAAATCGGGAAGTATGTTCATTTTCTGGCTACTCTCTAGTTCAGAAACACAGAAACATGGAGCTGTGGTGCCACCCAGTGATCTAGATAACCTAAACATGGGGCAGTGCTATATAAACATTTGTAATATTCCATTGCACTCCCTTGGACAAACAGTAAAAATAGTACAGCACCATATTTCCAATGATGTCTGTTTTGTGTGATTCTAAGCATTGCATGACAGTGATAAGGAAAGCTAGTAGTGCCTTTTGTGAAATTTATATATGATGAAGCTCTCCAGTACAAATTTTAACACAATGTCAAGTAAGCTGTGTCAAGTGGATATTTTTGCAGAAATTACATGTGTGTCAGGAAATATCCTAGGCTTTTCCGTATACCCATTGCTTGCTCCTGGTTTCATTTGGTGGTATAACTTCATGCAAAGGCAGGACACATTAGATGAGTAGATCTGGCTTTGTGCGTATTCCAGTTGTCTTTGAACTGTTCCCACCTTGATAGTGGGTTGTGCACCACAGAGCAGAGAATTTGGTGCTGCACTCACGTCAACGTTTGACACAAAAATCATTTTATGTGGCAAAGTTGATTGAATCCCTCTCAATGCCACATGAGAACATGATCAAAATGTGAATAAATCATGGTTGTAGTTATAGAATATACTGTCTACAGCTTAGCCACTAACTTAGACTATTTCCATGCTAGGGTATGAGCTGTAGGTAAAGTAGTGCAATTTCATTCCAAAACAGACACACATCTACTGTTTTCTGCCCGCACCCATATCCATGCTATGGCTCTTTCTTCTTAGATGTATACCAATAATTTTCTAGGTTTACCCAAAATATTAGGTGTAGTGCCTCATTTTAAGAAGTGCTGCCCTCCTTAAATGACAGTCTATTTACAGCAACATTCATGCTTCAATTCCAATATAAGTATGGTAGATTCCTTGCTAAAGGTAGGCTTCCAAATGTTATAAACACTCTTTATAGTCTGCAGTTAAGCGAATCCCACAGTCTCTGCTCCCAACTGCTGACCAATATGATCATAGACAACATATTATGCCAAAAAAAATTCACTTCTAAACAAGAGATTTTTCATCCCCTTAATGTGATATACTTTTCCATTCTTTATGCACACTATGTCTGCGGTGAAAGCCTTTCTTCTCTTGGGTGGAGTATGAGCAGTAGTCTAGATCACCCTCACCCATGGCTGTGAATGCATTAGTAGGCTTGACCCACACAAAAGTTCTTATGGTGAAGCAATAAAAGCCACTTCTCATATACTTCTGTAAATCCCTCATTCCCACCAGTGCTGTGCTTGTGTCATTCCTCTTTGAAGCACTTTACATGAGCACCAGTTAAGTCATGTACAATTTCTTTAGGCACAGGGAGATAAAGTGATTTTACCAGAATCACAGGATGTCAAGCCAATGTCAAGAATCGAGTTCCAAGTTTGCAGCTCTAGCATAACGCCACATCCTCTCCACACTTTCGGCTTGAAGACCTTCTCAGTCATAAGGCAGGTGGTTGAGCACAGCCTATGCTACTGCAGTATGTTGTAGTTAAACTAGTATGATCTTGGAAGGCAAACTATATTTAAATACACAGGAAGGGCAAATTGAAGTGGACACCAACATGAGATGGCCCATTTTACAGCAGAACTTTGCACCTTAACTGAAGCACTAAGTCCAAACTGTAATAAGTGTGGGTGCCAACGCAGTAGTAAGGGCACAGTGAGCCCTAATGCAAGATAGGGATTTGGTCTCCTATCCACCTCCCCTGTTTTGGCTTTTAAAACATAGCCACTAATTAGGGTGAACCAGGACCCTGTGTCTCTACACCTACTTCGTTAAGGTTCATATATATCAGAGTCTGCATTTTATAATTGAATAAGGCCAAGGAGGCTCTGACAACTTCTTTATATACTGTGATCAGTAGTGGCAGCATCAGTGATTTTTCTTTTCCCCACCTCCACTGTTGATAGTGTTGAGCCCTCACACACCCCACCCTCCTGCCAGCAATAAAAATAAGTGTCATGATGTGGTCTGTTTTGGCTGCATCATAGTGCTTTTAATTTGTTTTAATTTTCAATTGCATCCATGCGGCAGAGCAGGGACGCTGCTGTACAGCAGGTCAAAAAAACTCTGTCAAAGCCAGTAGCTGTCTCGTAGGTGACACCTGTTGGCTTTGCCAATGCTTGTTATATGACTGTTCTTCACCCATCTTTAGGAATGAAGCTGCTTTAATTTGTAAAGCATTGGGAATAGTTTGGAAATTAAGCAATTCAAAGGATTTAAATGTAACTTCATCTTATGGCAACATTTGAATATATTTTCGAAGAATGTAGCTAATGTTCTAAGAACATGCTTTTTCTAATAAAATTAAACTTCTCCATGCTGTGGGCATGACATTACTACAGTTCGGCGTCTGAGAGAGCGCAGCTGTTAGCACAATGCAACTCTAGGAACTCACTCATCTAGCCATCATCTGAAGAACATATTCCAAAGTGAATATTAATATGGAATCAAATTTGCAAAAAATGATCAGATCAGTTTATATTGTATCATGTTTTAATGCACCATCATTCTTTAATTGCAGATAAGGATCAAACTGCAATAGTGACGTAATCTGGGATTTAAAATGTACCCAATTTGCTTTTAGCAATGTTTATACAACCACTAACAATTTTTAAACTCAAATAGTTTAAATTCAAAATTTTCATGTAAATAAAGTTTTACTTTATTAAATGGGGAAAATGTTACTTTGCATGAAAAATATTTTTTAACACAGGATTTTGCAGCTTTACCTTTGAAATATCTTTGCTTTCTGCTGCTAACTTGTGTTCCTGGTGAACAAAGTGTGTTTAAATGCAAAGTGTGTTTAAGACTGCAGTACCGCCTCCTGTCTACAGGGGCAGAGCTGAGCAGAAATATAAACACACTTTATGAAACACAGGTCCCCACAAGGCAATTTTTTAAAAAGTTGTAAAAATTGACACAGATGTTCCTGAAGCCATTTTCTATCATTTAAAGGACATTGCCTTGTGGGGACCTGGGTTCAGGTCCCCACAGTGCAATCAAGTCCCCACAGCGTGAGTGTGTTATCACACCCAAGTCCCCACAAGGATAGTAACACAAACCCAACCAAACACACACAACCAATCACAACCACACACACACAACTGCACACACACAACCACACACACAACCAGGCATACAACCACACACACAACCACACACACAATCACACACACACACAACCACAACCACACACACAACCACACATACAACCACACACACACACACAACCCCAGACATACACAACCACACATAACCACACACACCACAACCAACCACACACACACAACCACAACCAACCACACAACTGCACATACAACCAGACACACACAACTACACACACACAATACGCAACCACACACAGCCACATACACAGCCACACACACAACCACACACACACCATACCCGTAACCACCCCCACACAACCACACACACAACCACACACACACCACACCTGCAACCACACACACAACCACACACACACAAAACACACCCCCACACAACCACACACCCACAACCACACATCCACACCACCACACACCCACACAACCACACACATACAACCATGCACACAACCACACACACAAACACAACCACACACACAACCACAACCACACACACAACCACAACCACAACCATACCCACACAACCACACCCGCACAACCACACACACCACAGCCACACACAGCCACACCCACAACCACACCCACAACCACACATACAACCACACACACAGACAACCACAACCACACACACACACAACCAAACACAACCACACACACACAACTACAACCACACAAACAACCAAACACACCACACACAACAACACAACCACACACAACCACACATCCACACAACCACAACTACACCCACAACCGCACCCACAACTGCACACACACAACCACACACAACCACACACACAGCCACACACACACACAACCCCACACACAACCCCCCCACACACAACCACACACACAACCCCCCCACACCCACAACCACAACCACACACACACAACTACACACACAACAGCACAGACAACCACAACCACACAGACAACCACAACCACAGACAACAACACAGACAACCACACCCACAAAACCACACACAACCACACACAACCACAAACACACAACCCCACACACACAACCCCACACACAATCACAACCACACATACAACCACAAACACACAACCATACATAATCACACACACATACAAACAACCACACACACAACCACACACCCATGCCACCACAACCATACATACACACACACAACCACACACACAATCACAACCACACACAACCACAAACACACAACCACACATAACCACACACACATACAAACAACCACACACACACAACCACACAACCACACACCCACACAACCACACCCACACATACAACCACACACAACCAGGCACACAGCCACACACACACACACACACACAACCAAACCCACACACACAACCACAACCACACACACAACCACACATACAAGCACACACACCCCCAACCACACACAACACCTATACAACCACACACACACAACCCCACACACACAACCTCATAAACAACCACACCCAACACACAACCACACACAACCACACCCACACAACCATACCCACACAACCACATATATAACCACACACACTGAACAACACCCACACAACCACACACACAATCAAATACACACAACCACAACCAATCACAACCACACATACACAACTGCACACACACAACCACACACACACAACCACACACAAAACCAGGCACACAACCACACAACCACACACACAACCACACACACACAACCACACACACAACCACACACACAACCACACATACAACCACAAACACCACAACCAACCACACACACAACCACAACCAACCACACAACTGCACATACAACCAGACACACACAACCACACACACATAATACACAACCACACACAGCCACATACACAGCCACACACACAACCACACACCCACACAACCACACACATACAACCACGCACACAACCACGCACACAACCACGCATACAGCCACACACACAACCACACACGCAACCACACCCATACCCACAACCACATACAACCAGAACCACACACATAACTACACAACCACACACACACAACCACACACAACCACAACCACAACCACACACACAACCACAACCACACATAACCACACACACACATACAAACAACCACACACACACACATCCACACACCCACACCCACACCCACACATACAACCACACACACCCACAACCACACACAACCAGGCACACAGCCACACACACACACAACCAAACCCACACACACAACCCCAACCACACACACAACCACACATACAAGCACACACACCCCTACCACACACAACACCTATACAACCACACACACACAACCCCACACACACAACCTCACACACAACCACACCCAACAACACACAACCACACACAACCACACCCACACAACCACACACATACAACCACATATATAACCACACACACTGAACAACACATACCCAACCACACAACCACACACACAACCACACACACACAACCAAACACACACAACCAATCACAACCACAAACACACAACCGTACACACACAACCACACACACACAGCCAAACACACAACCAGGCACACAACCACACACACAACCACACACACACAACCACACACACACACACAACCACAGCCACACACAGCCACACACACAACCACACACACACCCACAACCACACATACAACCACACACAACCACAACCACACACAACCACACACACACACAACCAAACACAACCACACATACACAACTACAACCACATATACAACCAAACACACCACACACAACAACACAACCACACACACACACACACACACACACAACCACATCCAACCACACCCAACCACACATCCACACACAACCACAACTATACCCACAACCGCACCCACAACTGCACACACACAACCACACACACACACAACCACACACACAACCACACACACACAACCCCACACACAACCCCCCACATACAACCACACACATAACCCCCCCACACACCACACACACAACCCCCCACACACACACCACACACACACAACCACAACCACACACAATTACACACACAACCACACAGACAACCACAACCACAGACAACACAGACAACCACACCCACAAAACCACACACAACCACACACAACCACAAAAACACACAACCACAAACACACAACCCCACACACACAACCCCACACACAATCACAACCACACAAACAACCATAAACACACAACCATACATAACCACACATACATACAAACAACCACACACACACAACCACACACCCATGCCACCACAACCACACACAACCACACACACAATCACAACTACACACACAACCACAAACACACAACCACACATAACCACACACACATATACAAACAACCACACACACACACAACCACACAACCACACACCCACACCCACACATACAACCACACACACCCACAACCACACACAACCAGGCACAGGCCCCACACACACACACACATACACAACCAAACCCACACACACAACCCCAACCACACACACAACCACACACACAAGCACACACCCCAACCACACACAACACCTATACAACCACACACACACAACCCCACACACACAACCTCACACACAACCACATCCAATAACACACAACCACACACAACCACACCCACACAACCACACACACACAACCACATATATAACCACACACACTGAACAACACACACCCAACCACACAACCACACACACAACCACACACACACAACCAAACACATACAACCAATCACAACCACACACACACAACCGCACACACACAACCACACACACAACCAGGCATACAACCACACACACAACCACACACACAACCACACACACACACAATCACAACCACACACAGAACCACACATACAACCACACACACACACACAACCCCAGACATACACAACCACACATAACCACACACACCACAACTAACCACACACACACAACCACAACCAACCACACAACTGCACATACAACCAGACACACACAACTACACACACACAATACACAACCACACACAGCCACATATACAGCCACACACACAACCACACACACACCATACCCGCAACCACCTCCACACAACCACACACACACAACCACACACACACCACACCCACAACCACACACACAACCACACACCCACAACCACACATCCACACCACCACACACCCACACAACTACACACATACAACCATGCACACAACCACAACCACACACAACCATAACCACACACACAACCACAACCACACACACAACCACAACCACAACCATACCCACACAACCACACCCGCACAACCACACACACCACAGCCACACACAGCCACACACACAACCGCACACACACACAACCACACATACAACCACACACACAGACAACCACAACCACACACACACACAACCAAACACAACCACACACACACAACTACAACCACACATACAACCAAACACACCACACACAACAACACAACCACACACACATAACCACACACAACCACACATCCACACAACCACAAATACACCCACAACCGCACCCACAACTGCACACACACAACCACACACAACCACACACACATCCACACACACACAACCCCACACACAACCCCCCCACACACAACCACACACACAACCCCCCCACACACAACCACAACCACACACACACAACAACACAGACAACCACACACACAAAACCACACACAACCACACACAACCACAAACACACAACCCCATACACAATCACAACCACACACAAAACCATAACCATACATAATCACACACACATACAAACAACCACACACACAACCACACACCCATGCCACCACAACCACACACACACACACACAACCCCACACACAATCACAACCACACACACAACCACAAACACACAACCACACATAACCACACACACATACAAACAACCACACACACAACCACACAACCACACAACCACACACCCACACAACCACACCCACACATACAACCACACACACCCACAACCACACACAACCAGGCACACAGCCACACACACACACACAACCAAACCCACACACACAACCACAACCACACACACAACCACACATACAAGCACACACACCCCAACCACACACAACACCTATACAACCACACACACACAAGCACACACACACACAACCTCATACACAACCACACCCAACACACAACCACACACAACCACACCCACACAACCACACCCACACAACCACATATATAACCACACACACTGAACAACACCCACACAACCACACACACAACCAAATACACACAACCACAACCAATCACAACCACACATACACAACCGCACACACACAACCACACACACACAACCACACACAAAACCAGGCACACAACCACACAACCACACACACAACCACACACACACAACTACAACCACACACACAACCACACATACAACCACACACACCACAACCAACCACACACACAACCACAACCAACCACACAACTGCACATACAACCAGATACACACAACCACACACACTCAATACACAACCACACACAGCCACATACACAGCCACCCACACAACCACATACCCACACAACCACACACATACAACCACGCACACAACTACACACACAGCCACACACACAGCCACACACACAACCACACACATAACCACACATGCAACCACACCCACAAACACACCCACAACCACATACAACCAGAACCACACACATAACCACACAACCGCACACACAACCACACCCACACACAACCACAACCACACACACACAACAACACAGACAACCACACCCACAAAACCACACACAACCACACACAACCACAAACACACAACCCCATACACAATCACAATCACACACAAAACCACAAACACACAACCATACATAATCACACACACATACAAACAACCACACACACAACCACACACCCATGCCACCACAACCACACACACACACACACACAACCCCACACACAATCACAACCACAAACACAACCACAAACACACAACCACACATAACCACACACACATACAAACAACCACACACACACAACCACACAACCACACACCCACACAACCACACCCACACATACAACCACACACACCCACAACCACACACAACCAGGCACACAGCCACACACACACACACACACAACCAAACCCACACACACAACCACAACCACACACACAACCACACATACAAGCACACACACCCCCAACCACACACAACACCTATACAACCACACACACACAACCCCACACACACAACCTCATACACAACCACACCCAACACACAACCACACACAACCACACCCACACAACCACAACCACACAACCACATATATAACCACACACACTGAACAACACCCACACAACCACACATACAACCAAATACACACAACCACAACCAATCACAACCACACATACACAACCGCACACACACAAACACACACACACAACCACACACAAAACCAGGCACGCAACCACACAACCACACACACAACCACACACACACAACCACAACCACACACACAACCACACATACAACCACACACACCACAACCAACCACACACACAACCACAACCAACCACACAACTGCACATACAACCAGACACACACAACCACACACACTCAATACACAACCACACACAGCCACATACACAGCCACCCACACAACCACATACCCACACAACCACACACATACAACCACGCACACAACCACACACACAGCCACACACACAGCCACACACACAACCACACACATAACCACACATGCAACCCCACCCACAAACATACCCACAACAACATACAACCAGAAGCACACACATAACCACACAACCGCACACACAACCACACCCACACACAACCACAACCACACACACAACCACACACAACCACAACCACATACAAACCACTACCACACACACACACAACCACAAAACCACACACACAAAACCACACACATACAACCACAACCACACACACAAGCACAACAACCACACACACAACCACAACCACACACACAACCACAACCATACCCACACAATCACACCCACAACCACACCCACACACATCCACATACACACAACCACATACACACCCACAACCACACACACAACCACACGCACAAACAGACAACCACGACCACATACAATCACACATACACACAACCACACACACACACAACCACACACACACAACCACAACCACACATACAACCAAACACACAACCACACACACAACCACACACAACCACACCCAACCACACATCCACACACAACCACAATTGCACTGACAACTGCACCCACAACTGCATACACACAACCACACACACAACCACACACACACAACCCCACACAACCCCACACACACACAACCCCACACACAACCCCCCACACACACACACAACCACACACACACAACCACAACCACACACACAATCACAAACACAACCACACATACATACAAACAACCACACACACACAACCACACAACCACACACCCACACCACCACAACCACACACACACATACAACCACACACACAATCACAACCACACACAAAACCACAAACACACAACCACACACACATATACAAATAACCACACACATACAACCACACAAACACACAACCACACACCCACAACCACACCCACACATACAACCACACCCACCCACAGCCACACACAACCAGGCACACAGCCACACACAAAACCACACACACACACAACCAAACCACACATACACAACCAAAACCACACACAACCACACACACCCCCAACCACACACAACACCTATACAACCACACACACACAACCCCACACACACAACCACACACACACAACCACACCCACACACAACCACACACAACCACAACCACACACAAACCACTACCACACACACACAACCACAAAACCACACACACACCACACACACAAAACCACACACATACAACCACACACACAAGCACAATCACATACACAACCACACACACAACCACAACCATACCCACACAACCACACACACACAACCACACACACAACCACACACACAAACAGACAACCACAACCACATACAACCACAACCACATACAACCACACATACACACAACCACACACAACCACACACACACAACCACAACCACACATACAACCAAACACACAACCACACACACACACAACCATACACACAACCACACATCCACACACAACCACAACTGCACTGACAACCGCACCCACAACTGCACACACAAAACCACACACACACAACCCCACATACACTCAACCCCACACACAACCCCACACACACAACCACACCCAACCACACACACCCACAACCACACACAATGCCACACTCAACCACACACAGCCACACACAACCACACCCACACAACCACACACACACAACCACATATATAACCACACACACTCAACCACACACACCCAACCACACAACCACAACCACACACACACAACCAAACACACACAACCACAACCAATCACAACCACACACACACAACCACACACACACAACCACACAAACAACCAGGCACACAACCACATACACAACCACACACACACACACACTACCACAACCACACACACAACCACACCCACACACACAACCACACACAACCACACACACAACCACACACACACACAACCACACACAACCACAACCACACATACCACAACCAACCACACACACACAACCACAACCAACCACACAACTGCACATACAACCAGACACACACAGCCACATACACACAATACACAACCACACACAGCCACATACAGAGCAACACAGACAACCACACACACACCACACCCGCAACCACACACAAAACCACAACCACATACATATAACCACACACACACACCACACCCGCAACCACACACACAACCACACACACACAACCACACCCCCACACAAGCACACACCCACAACCACAATCACACACCCATACCACCACACACCCACACAACCACACACATACAACCACAACCACGCACACAGCCATGCACACAACCACACACACAGCCACACACACAGCCAGATACAACCACACACGCAACCACACACACAACCACATTCACAACCACACACAACCAGAAACACACACACACAATCACACAACCACACACACACAACCACACACAACCACAACCACACACACAACCACAACCACACACACAACCACACACAACCACAACCACACACAAACCACTACCACACACACACAACCATAAAACCACACACACACCACATACACAAAACCAAACACATACAACCACACACACAAGCACAACCACACACACAACCACACACACAACCACAACCATACCCACACATCCACACCCACAACCACACCCACACATACCCACAACCACACCCACAACCACACACACAAACAGACAACCACACATACACACAACTACACACACACAACCACAACCACACATACAACCAAACACACAACCACAACCACATACACAACCACATACAACCACACATCCACACAACCCCACACAGAACCCACACACACACAACCCCACACACAACCCCCCACACACACACAACCACACACACAACCACAACCACACACACAACCACACACACACAACTACACACACAACCACAACCACACACACACAACCACACAGACAACTACAACCACACAGCCAACCACAACCACAGACAACCACACCCATACCCACACAACCACATCCATACACCCACAAACACACACAACAACACACACAACCACAACCACACACACACAACCACACAGACAACCACAACCACACAGACAACCACAACCACGGACAACCACACAGACAACCACAACCACACCCACACCCATACCCACACAACCACATCCACACAACCACACACACACACAACCACACACAACCACACAAATACACAACCACAAACACACAACCACAAACACACAACCACACACACACAACCATACACACCCAAAACCACACCCACACACAACCACACATACAACCACAATCCCACACAACCACACATACAATCACACACACAACCACACACACACAACCACACACACACACAACCACACATACAACCATACACAACCACACACACACAACCACACACACAATCACATCCAACCACACATCCACACACACAACCTCACACACAACCACACACAACAACACACAACCACACACAACCACACCCACACAACCACACACACACAACCACATATATAACCACACACACTGAACAATACACACACAACCACACAATCATACATACAACCAAACACACACAATCACAACCAATCACAACCACACACACACACACAACTGCACACACACAACCACACACACACAACCACACACACAACCACACATACAACCAAACACACCACAACCACCACACACACACAACCACAACCAACCACACAACTGCACATACAACCAGACACACACAACCGCATACACACAATACACAACCACACACAGCCACATACACAGCCACACACACCACCACACACACACCACCCCTGCAACCACCCCCACACAACCACACACAAACAACCACACACACCACACCCGCAACTACACACACAACCACACACACACAACCACACCCCCACACAACCAGACACCCACAACCACACATCCACATACATACAACCACGCACACAACCACGCACACAACCACACACACAGCCACACACGCAACCACACCCACAACCACACCCACAACCACATACAACCAGAACCACACACATAACCACACAACCACACACACACAACCACACCCACACACAACCACAACCACACATACAACCATACACACCACACACAACCACACATACAACCACACAACCACACACACAACCACACACACAACCACACACAACCACACACAACCACAAATCCACACACACAACCACAACCGCACCCACAACTGTACCCACAACTGCACCCACAATACCACACACACAACCCCACACACACAGCCACACACACACAACCCCACACAACCCCACACACACACAACCACACACGTACAACCCCACACAACCCCACATACAATCCCACACACACAACCCCACACACACAACCACACACACACAATCACAACCACATGCAGAACCACAAACACACAACCACACAACCACACAAACATACAAACAACCACACACAACCACACAAACACACCCACACCACCACAACCACACACACACACAACCACACACACACAAACACAACCAAACACACACATAACCACACACAACCACACAGACAACCACAACACACACATCCACAACCACACACACAACCACAACTACACCCCCACACACACAACCACACCCACACATACAACCACACACACCCACAACCACACACAACCAGGCACACAACCACACACTAAACCACACACACACAACCAAACCCACACACACAACCACACACAACCACACACACACAACCTCACACACAACTACACCCAACCACACACACCTACAACCACACACAGCCACACACACAGCCACACTCAACCACACACAACCACACCCACACAACCACACACACAACCACATATATAACCACACACACCCAACCACACAACCACACACACAACCACACCCCCACACAAGCATACAACCACAACCAATCACAACCACATACACACAACCACACACACACAGCCACACACACACACACAACCAGGCATACAACCATGCAACCACAACCACACACACAACCACATACACACAACCACACACAAAACCACACATACAACCACAACCACACACACATACAACTGCACACACACCCACACACACAACCACAACCAACCACACACACACAACCACAACCAACCACACAACTGCACATACAACCACACACACAATACACAACCACACACAGCCACATACACAGCCACACACACAACCACACACACACACAACCACACCCCCACACACACAACCACACACACACAACCACACACACAACCACAACCACACACACAACCACACATACAACCACACACATCACAACCAACCACACACACAACCACAACCAACCACACAACTGCACATACAACCAGACACACACAACCACACACACATAATACACAACCACACACAGCCACATACACAGCCACACACACAACCACACACCCACACAACCACACACATACAACCACGCACACAACCACGCACACAACCACGCATACAGCCACACACACAACCACACACGCAACCACACCCACAACCACACCCACAACCACATACAACCAGAACCACACAACCACAGACAACAACACAGACAACCACAACCACACCCACAAAACCACACACAACCACACACAACCACAAAAATACACAACCACAAACACACAACCCCACACACACAACCCCACACACAATCACAACCACACACACAACCATAAACACACAACCATACATAACCACACACACATACAAACAACCACACACACACAACCACACACCCATGCCACCACAACCACACACACACACAACCACACACATAATCACAATCACACACACAACCACAAACACACAACCACACATAACCACACACACACATACAAACAACCACACACACACACAACCACACAACCACACACCCACACCCACACATACAACCATACACACCCACAACCACACACAACCAGGCACACAGCCACACACACACACACACACACACAACCAAACCCACACACACAACCCCAACCACACACACAACCACACATACAAGCACACACACACCAACCACACACAACACCTATACAACCACACACACACAACCCCACACACACAACCTCACACACAACCACACCCAACAACACACAACCACACACAACCACACCCACACAACCACACACACACGACCACATATATAACCACACACACTGAACAACACACACCCAACCACACAACCACACACACAACCACCCACACACAACCAAACACACACAACCAATCACAACCACAAACACACAACCGCACACACACAACCACACACACACAGCCACACATACAACCAGGCATACAACCACACACACAACCACACACACACAACCACACACACACACACAACCACAGCCACACACAGCCACACACACAACCACACACACACCCACAACCACACATACAAGCACTGTAGGAGAGTAGGGTCTGCTATCCTATGGTCACCCCAAATTTTTGCTTTTTGCTTCACTGGTTTTTGACATATTGAGGCTGTGGGCCTGCCAATCAGACCCCCAGCCTGCTGTTCTCTCTACTAAATTAAAACTATGCACCCTAGGTGCATAACCAATTGGAAGTGGATCACCCTGTCAGCCCCTGTACCAGTGTACACTAGGTACCCAGGGCATTGGTGTACCCAAGGCCTGCCAGGGGCTGCAGCATGTATTATGCCACCCCAGGCTTGGCCTAACAATCTGACACAACTGGCTGATCACTCAGCTGGGGTAAGTTGGTGTAATCACCTCTTACTTAGGTGTAGTATACCTATACCTAACCTTAAATGGGACACCTGGTAACCTCTAAGTCACTCCTATGGCAGGCCTTAACAATCCTGAAGGCAGAGTGCTTGGTTCCATGTGAGATGGTGCTCTGGCATGAGCTGAGCCTGTCTGCAGTGGTCGGAACAACTTCCTTCTACTGTTTCCAGATATCGTCATACCATATACTCTTAAGTGCATTATGAACCTCGCGGTTAAATGCTATCTTTGGTTTGGCTTTATCAAAACATGTCGAGTAAGGTGTCATACGAATTGGAATACTAACCCCTCGCCAATTCTGGCGACGGGGTTAGCATTCCACCCTTCTAGAGGGACACGACATGTACAGTACCTGAAACCCGGGTAAAATCAGACATAGCCTCAGCTCCACAAAATGGATGCTGCCACCACAGACACAAGTCTGCCCTCCTGCTGCTGGGAGTCCTTCCAGCTTGGGAGGTGTGGACAAAGGGTTTCCTGCCAGGGGAGGTGCGTGCACCACCCCAGACAGGATTTTGTGTATTGGTCAGGTAGGGCTTGAAAGAAACCAGACATGCCTGTGGCTCACAAGGAGCCTCGGTGCATATGCCAGTTCAAACCGGTCCTGGGGCACACCAGTCCCGGGCCTGGGGCGAGCTGGACAAAGGATTGGGGGTGTAACCACCCCCCTTCCTGGTCCCACCCATAGGGAGGGACCTAGCAGGTAGTCCGGCCCCTAGAATCCGCTTAAAGGTAGGAGCTGTGTCCTAAGACTTCAGACATCCTGGAATCAACTTGAAACTAAGAAGAAGACGGGAACTTCGACATTCTGCTGCACAGAAGACTGAAGAAAATCTCCCCTGTGGTCAGGGAGTGACCACCTTGCTAACGCAAGCACCATCCAGCGAATCACCGTCTGCTTTGCCGCCGCCTCCCGCCGGAGCCCGAGCCCAGAGACTGACAAGACCTGGACCTCCAGACCTCTCACCGCCCGATCCACAGTCCCTGCAAAGAAGAGACCCGTGGAGGCACCGAGACCCGTGGAGCCAGCCATCTTGGAACGACTACGACAAGCTGACAAGTGCAACAACCGAGGCTCCCTCCAAGTTGTGCTTTGGGTCCTGAGAAGCCCAACCCTCGAGCAGCATCTGCACCAAAGGTGAGCCCTCCAGCATCTCCACGATCTGCGTGGGGCCCTTCTGCATTTTGCCACTCGACGCGCCTAACCGGTTGCTGGCCCGCTGGCTAGTGGCCATCTTGGCGACGAAATCTACGACAAACACCGCTGGTCTGGTTGCTCCAGACTGGCCCTTGCTCCCCTCCAAAGGAGCAATCCCTCTGACCTTGCTGGTCAGAACCAACAGCTGATTTCCGAATCCTCCTGCAATTGCTTTTGCCAAGGCTTGTTTGCTTCGATCAAGTCGCCGACACCGCCGACAGCGAGAGCCTGCGTGGGACAGCTCGTGAGCCGACTCCTGGACGTCGTCGACCTTCAGGGACCACGTGGCTGCGGAGACAAGCTACCCCTCATCACCTGTTTGCACCCGACATCGCCTGGTACCCACCTGGTGCCACGCTGGTCACTGGCTAGTGACTGTGAACACTGTCCCCTCTGCTTACAGGTCTTCAACATCTCCGATCCACTCTTGGATCCACTGCATCTCTTCCCGACCGACCGCCTGCAGCATCTTTGTCCCAGGCTCAACGGAACAGATAGAAGAAACCCGACGCACTTTGAGGCCTATGCACCCGCTTCCTGTGGGTGAGGTAAAGCTGGTACTCCGGTGCCCATGTGTAGTAATACATCTCTAGTGCCTGTGTTCCAAATCTTAAGTTCCTAGGTCATCCGGAAGATTCCTTTTGCAGTAACTTTGTACTTTTTACGCACCCATTGAAACCTATGGGAGCCCGCGTGTGACTATTTGCTCTGCACACGCCACCCGTGGACCTCCTGGTCACTAACTGACGTTAGCTCCTTGTAGGCCCAGCGATTCTAGAGGCCCTAGGCCTTTTCCCTTTTCTGTTCGTGGTACTTATACCACTATTTTAGTATATGGTTCGAGTGGCCACCAGGGCCTATCCATATAAAGTGCAACTTCTGTGTATTCTGTGATAATCTTGTTTGACGATTTGTGCTCCTGTGCTCATAAAGAGACTAGGGGTTACTTTGAGAAATAAATACATATATATTTTGAATATATATCTGTGTGGTGTCCTTTCATTGGTATAAAAGGGGGTTATATTTGGTAAAACAGCTGGCTTAACACGCATCACGAGTTTAGCCTCAAAGACTGCTTAGCCTACGCTACCACTAGGGCAGCTAGTCCAAAAAGGTTGACTTACAACCACACCATAAGGGTTGCTTGGCATGGTACAAGGTGGTCACTAGAACTAGTGAACAGCATATACCAGGCCAACTTCTCACATTGGTGAGCAGCGGTTGGATTTGAGCTTGCTGTGTTTTACCATTGTAATCTCTTGGTTACCAATTGAAAGATCACATAGGTACCTGTAGGTACATATAAAACAAGATTAGATATACTTAAGTTCTACTGAACTTAGTTGTTGTAGAGCAAAGGGAGTAGCACACCCTGACTACAACTACTAGATAGGTTTAGTAGGTAAACCCAAGTGTAGGTAGATTGCAACACATCCACCCACACTTAAGAGCAATGGCCGGGGCAGAGGGGTCCACTGTACCCATCTCTGTTGAGAGTGACCCCCAGAGGGCACCATCCAGCTTTGCTACCCTTAATCAGAATGAGCTCAGGCATTTGGCAACTCTTAGAGGCCTTAAACAGCCCAAGAACCCAAACTCTGCTGAGCTCAGAGAGCTCTTACAGAATGATGAGAATCAGAGAGCACTCAAGAAAGCTTCCCAGTTAGCCCCCTTAGGGACAGGAACAGGAGGCCCCCCTTCTAAAGATGCCACTGAAGTACCCCTTCCCAATAGTCACCCCTTAGATGGGATGCCTACCACAGAGGATGAGAGTGAAAAGGATACTGACAGTAGTGAGGATGAAGGGAGAACTAGCCCAGTGCCAAGTATTATACTTGGCCCAGCTAAACCAAGGCTATTGGGGACTGACAGTGGGTTCAACCCACTGGATCTCCCCAGTGGACTTAACACAGGGCTTGGAAGGCAAAGGAATCGCTCAGGTGACTCCAATGCTTCCCATGGCTCTAGAGGCTCTCAAGGTCACTCCAGGAGAAGGATGACCACCCCTCAGAGGAGGGAACATGAGGCCAAGATGCAAGAGGCTCAGCTGAGGATCAGGAAGCAGGAGCTAGAAGTAGCCCTGATGGAAGAGAAACTTAGCAAGGCTAGACAGCATAAAGAGAGTGGGTCTATACCCACTGGTGGCAGCATTGTCCCTAAGGACAAAGATAGGGTCTTTGACAATAGGAACCTGTCTAAGGTTGTGCCCCCCTACAAAAGTGGGGATGACATCCACAAATGGATAACTGCTCTTGAGAGAGCCTGCAAAGTACAGCAGGTTCCTGAAGACCAGTGGGCAGCAATCCTCTGGCTCTCCTTTGAAGGAAGAGGCAGAGACAGACTCCTCACTGTTAGAGAAGAGGATGTCAGAAACTACAGAGTCCTGAAGAGTGTTCTGGTAGATGGGTTAGGCTTAACCACTGAGCAGTACAGGTTAATGTTCAGAGACACCCAAAAGACACAGACTCAGGACTGGTCTGAATACATTGAATGTGCCACTAAGGCTTTGGAGGGTTGGTTGCTGGGAAGTAAGGTATCTGATTTTACAGGATTGTATAATTTGATGATGAGAGAACAGATTTTAAATAACTGTCAAAACCAGCAACTGCATCAACACTTGGTTGACTCTGATCTGACCTCTCCCCAAGAATTGGGAAAGAAGGCAGACAAATGGGTCAGAACCAGGGTTAAGCAAAAGAACCAGAACCAGGGCCAAGGGGGTGATCAGAAGAAAACAGACCAAAAGGGTGGAGATCAGAAACCTAAAGACCAGAAGTCTTCAACAGGGCCCCAAACTACTACTAAGGAGGCTGGGTCCCAACAGTCCAAAAAGAAGAAAGAAGGTCAGAAGAAACCCTGGTGCAATCATTGTAAAAATACAACTCACTGGACTAGTGATTGCAAAAAGGGTGGAGCCCCCAACACTGTTGCCCCTAAGGCACCTGCTCCCAGTACTACTGTTAGCAGTGTTGGTCCCCAGACAAAGGGTGTAGTGGGAATCACTATGGGAACTGAAGGAGATTCTGACTTAGACAGAACCCTTACACAGGCAGTCTTGATCTGTGATGGGGACATTGATTTGTCCCTGACTGTGAGCCCCAGTAACCTGGGCAAGTACAGACAGACTCCTTTAATTAATGACAAAGTGGCTCAAGCCTACAGGGACACATGTGCCAGTGTCACTATGGTGACACCCGGCTTTGTGGATCCTGGACAGTACATACCAGGTGAGAACTACCTGGTGACCAATGCCAGCAATGCCACTACTTCACATAGTGTGGCAGTTGTTAACTTCTCATGGGGAGGGGTAACTGGCCTCAAAAGGGTTGTGGTTAGTGCAGACCTCCCAGTAGAATGTTTGTTGGGCAATGACCTAGAGAGTTCTCTATGGTCAGAAGTGGAGTACAGGACTCATGCAGAGATGTTAGGTATATCATCACATGTCCTTGCTGTGACCAGGTCACAGGCCAAAAAGTGCCTCACTGAACCACAGGTCTTGGATCCTGGAACAATGGACCAAGCACCTACCAAGAAGAAGAACAGGAGGGTCAAGGCTGTGCCTTCCCCCCTGCCTCAGAGTGATGATCAGCCTTCCCAGGAAGCTGATCTAGAGGACCCTGAAGGAACTGTCCCTGAAGAGCTTGAACCTGATCAGGTTGAGTTTCTGGGGACAGGGGGACCTTCAAGGGCTGACTTGAGGCAGGCTCAGTTATCCTGTCCCTCTCTTGAACCCCTCAGACAGCTGGCTGCTGCTGAGGCTGCTGGGAATGCTCAAGGTACCCATAAAGTGTATTGGGATGAAGGGCTCCTTTATTCAGAGGCTAGAGACCCCAAGCCTGGTGCAACCAGGAGGTTGGTTATACCTCTGCAATTTAGGGGCTTCCTTCTTACCTTGGCCCATGATATTCCTTTAGCAGGACACCTAGGCCAGAACAAGACCTGGGACAGACTTGTCCCTCACTTTCACTGGCCTCATATGAATGAAGATACAAAGGAGTTTTGTCGCTCCTGTGTTACCTGCCAAGCCAGTGGCAAATCAGGTGGCACAACAAAGGCCCCCCTGATACCACTACCTGTGGTGGGGGTTCCCTTTGAAAGAGTGGGAATAGACATAGTGGGTCCCATGGATCCTCCCACTGCATCTGGGCACAGATTTATACTGGTGGTAGTGGATCATGCCACCAGGTATCCAGAGGCAATTCCCCTTAGGACCACTACAGCACCTGTTGTGGCCAGGGCCCTGCTGGGAGTATTCTCCAGAGTGGGGTTTCCTAAGGAGGTAGTATCTGACAGAGGTACCAACTTTATGTCTGGATACTTAACAGCTATGTGGAAGGAATGTGGTGTCAACTACAAGTTCACCACCCCTTATCACCCACAATGCAATGGGCTTGTTGAGAGATTCAACAAGACCCTAAAGGGTATGATCAAAGGATTACCTGAAAAGCTCAGGCGAAGATGGGACATCCTTCTACCCTGCCTTCTGTTTGCTTACAGAGAGGTCCCACAAAAAGGAGTTGGCTACAGCCCCTTTGAATTGTTGTTTGGGCACCCTGTGAGAGGCCCACTGTGTTTGGTGAAGGAAGGATGGGAGTTACCTCTCAAAAAGCCTAAGCTAGACATAGTGGACTATGTACTTGGTCTCCGCTCCAGGATGGCTGAGTATATGGAGAAGGCATCTAAAAACCTTGAGGCAAGCCAGGCCTTACAGAAAGCTTGGCATGACCAAAAGGCTGTCTTGGTTGAGTATCAGCCAGGACAGAAGGTATGGGTGTTGGAGCCAGTGGCCCCAGCAGCACTCCAAGACAAATGGTCTGGACCCCATACAATCCTGGAAAAGAAGGGAGAGGTCACCTACTTGGTGGACCTAGGAACTCCCAGGAGTCCCCACAGGGTACTCCATGTTAACAGGCTTAAAGCATATGTTGACAGGGCAGACATGGGCTTGCTCATGGCTACAGATGAGGGACAGGAGGAAGAGAGTGACCCTCTCCCAGACCTGTTGTCTCAGAACCCTGAAGATGGCTCAGTTGAAGGAGTGACCCTTGGAGGCAACCTCACTGCCCATCAGCAGACTGAATGTAGACAGGTTCTACAATCATTTTCACATATGTTTTCCTTGATACCTAGTCAAACTGACTGGTGTACCCATGTTGTGGACACTGGTGACAGTCTGCCTGTAAAGAACAAACTTTACAGACAACCTGACCACGTCAGGGACTGTATAAAGGCTGAGGTACATAAAATGCTGGAATTAGGTGTCATTGAACCCTCAGAGAGCCCCTGGGCTAGCCCAGTGGTTCTGGTCCCCAAACCTCACACCAAAGATGGCAAGAGAGAGATGAGGTTCTGTGTGGATTACAGAGGACTCAATGCTGTCACCAGGACAGATGCACACCCTATTCCAAGGGCAGATGAGCTCATAGACAAACTAGCTTCTGCAAAGTTTTTGAGCACATTTGACTTAACAGCTGGCTATTGGCAAATCAGATTAGCTGAGGAGTCTAAGGCCAAAACAGCATTCTCAACCCCAGGTGGGCATTATCAGTTTGTGGTGATGCCCTTTGGTCTGAAGAATGCACCTGCCACCTTCCAAAGGCTGGTGAACCAAGTCCTTACTGGGTTGGATGACTTTTGCGCAGCATATCTTGATGACATTGCTGTCTTTAGTTCCACCTGGGAGGATCACCTGATCCACCTGAAGAAGGCTCTTGAGGCTCTGCAAAGGGCAGGCCTCACTATCAAGGCTACTAAGTGCCAGATAGGGCAGAGTAAGGTTGTGTATTTGGGCCACCTTGTAGGTGGGGGCCAAGTTCAACCACTGGAGAGTAAGATACAGTCCATCAAGGATTGGTCCCCTCCAACCACCCAGACTCAAGTTCGAGCTTTCTTGGGCTTGACTGGGTATTACAGGAAGTTTGTTAAGAACTATGGGTCCATTGTGACTCCTCTTAATGATCTGACATCCAAGAAGATGCCCAAAAAGGTTCAGTGGACAGTAAGCTGTCAAAAGGCATTTGATGACCTGAAGGAGGCCATGTGCTCTGCACCTATCCTGAAAAGTCCTGACTACTCCAAAGAGTTTATTGTCCAAACAGATGCTTCTGAGTTGGGTGTGGGAGCTGTGCTGTCACAACTTAATGTAGATGGTCAAGACCAACCCATTGCTTTTATTAGCAGAAGGTTGACCCCCAGAGAGAAGAATTGGTCAGCTATTGAGAGGGAGGCCTTTGCTGTGGTGTGGGCCCTGAAGAAGCTGAGGCCATACTTGTTTGGCACTCACTTCAAGATTCAGACCGACCATAAGCCCCTCTTGTGGCTAAATCAGATGAAGGGTGAAAACCCCAAACTGCTTAGGTGGTCCATTTCCCTACAGGGGATGGACTTTACAGTGGAGCACCGGCCAGGTACTGACCATGGGAATGCAGATGGTCTCTCCAGGTACTTCCACTTAGGACATGAAGACGAGACTGGTCAAGGCTAGTTTAATGTCCCAGCGTTTGGGGGGGGGTTGTGTAGGAGAGTAGGGTCTGCTATCCTATGGTCACCCCAAATTTTTGCTTTTTGCTTCACTGGTTTTTGACATATTGAGGCTGTGGGCCTGCCAATCAGACCCCCAGCCTGCTGTTCTCTCTACTAAATTAAAACTATGCACCCTAGGTGCATAACCAATTGGAAGTGGATCACCCTGTCAGCCCCTGTACCAGTGTACACTAGGTACCCAGGGCATTGGTGTACCCAAGGCCTGCCAGGGGCTGCAGCATGTATTATGCCACCCCAGGCTTGGCCTAACAATCTGACACAACTGGCTGATCACTCAGCTGGGGTAAGTTGGTGTAATCACCTCTTACTTAGGTGTAGTATACCTATACCTAACCTTAAATGGGACACCTGGTAACCTCTAAGTCACTCCTATGGCAGGCCTTAACAATCCTGAAGGCAGAGTGCTTGGTTCCATGTGAGATGGTGCTCTGGCATGAGCTGAGCCTGTCTGCAGTGGTCGGAACAACTTCCTTCTACTGTTTCCAGATATCGTCATACCATATACTCTTAAGTGCATTATGAACCTCGCGGTTAAATGCTATCTTTGGTTTGGCTTTATCAAAACATGTCGAGTAAGGTGTCATACGAATTGGAATACTAACCCCTCGCCAATTCTGGCGACGGGGTTAGCATTCCACCCTTCTAGAGGGACACGACATGTACAGTACCTGAAACCCGGGTAAAATCAGACATAGCCTCAGCTCCACAAAATGGATGCTGCCACCACAGACACAAGTCTGCCCTCCTGCTGCTGGGAGTCCTTCCAGCTTGGGAGGTGTGGACAAAGGGTTTCCTGCCAGGGGAGGTGCGTGCACCACCCCAGACAGGATTTTGTGTATTGGTCAGGTAGGGCTTGAAAGAAACCAGACATGCCTGTGGCTCACAAGGAGCCTCGGTGCATATGCCAGTTCAAACCGGTCCTGGGGCACACCAGTCCCGGGCCTGGGGCGAGCTGGACAAAGGATTGGGGGTGTAACCACCCCCCTTCCTGGTCCCACCCATAGGGAGGGACCTAGCAGGTAGTCCGGCCCCTAGAATCCGCTTAAAGGTAGGAGCTGTGTCCTAAGACTTCAGACATCCTGGAATCAACTTGAAACTAAGAAGAAGACGGGAACTTCGACATTCTGCTGCACAGAAGACTGAAGAAAATCTCCCCTGTGGTCAGGGAGTGACCACCTTGCTAACGCAAGCACCATCCAGCGAATCACCGTCTGCTTTGCCGCCGCCTCCCGCCGGAGCCCGAGCCCAGAGACTGACAAGACCTGGACCTCCAGACCTCTCACCGCCCGATCCACAGTCCCTGCAAAGAAGAGACCCGTGGAGGCACCGAGACCCGTGGAGCCAGCCATCTTGGAACGACTACGACAAGCTGACAAGTGCAACAACCGAGGCTCCCTCCAAGTTGTGCTTTGGGTCCTGAGAAGCCCAACCCTCGAGCAGCATCTGCACCAAAGGTGAGCCCTCCAGCATCTCCACGATCTGCGTGGGGCCCTTCTGCATTTTGCCACTCGACGCGCCTAACCGGTTGCTGGCCCGCTGGCTAGTGGCCATCTTGGCGACGAAATCTACGACAAACACCGCTGGTCTGGTTGCTCCAGACTGGCCCTTGCTCCCCTCCAAAGGAGCAATCCCTCTGACCTTGCTGGTCAGAACCAACAGCTGATTTCCGAATCCTCCTGCAATTGCTTTTGCCAAGGCTTGTTTGCTTCGATCAAGTCGCCGACACCGCCGACAGCGAGAGCCTGCGTGGGACAGCTCGTGAGCCGACTCCTGGACGTCGTCGACCTTCAGGGACCACGTGGCTGCGGAGACAAGCTACCCCTCATCACCTGTTTGCACCCGACATCGCCTGGTACCCACCTGGTGCCACGCTGGTCACTGGCTAGTGACTGTGAACACTGTCCCCTCTGCTTACAGGTCTTCAACATCTCCGATCCACTCTTGGATCCACTGCATCTCTTCCCGACCGACCGCCTGCAGCATCTTTGTCCCAGGCTCAACGGAACAGATAGAAGAAACCCGACGCACTTTGAGGCCTATGCACCCGCTTCCTGTGGGTGAGGTAAAGCTGGTACTCCGGTGCCCATGTGTAGTAATACATCTCTAGTGCCTGTGTTCCAAATCTTAAGTTCCTAGGTCATCCGGAAGATTCCTTTTGCAGTAACTTTGTACTTTTTACGCACCCATTGAAACCTATGGGAGCCCGCGTGTGACTATTTGCTCTGCACACGCCACCCGTGGACCTCCTGGTCACTAACTGACGTTAGCTCCTTGTAGGCCCAGCGATTCTAGAGGCCCTAGGCCTTTTCCCTTTTCTGTTCGTGGTACTTATACCACTATTTTAGTATATGGTTCGAGTGGCCACCAGGGCCTATCCATATAAAGTGCAACTTCTGTGTATTCTGTGATAATCTTGTTTGACGATTTGTGCTCCTGTGCTCATAAAGAGACTAGGGGTTACTTTGAGAAATAAATACATATATATTTTGAATATATATCTGTGTGGTGTCCTTTCATTGGTATAAAAGGGGGTTATATTTGGTAAAACAGCTGGCTTAACACGCATCACGAGTTTAGCCTCAAAGACTGCTTAGCCTACGCTACCACTAGGGCAGCTAGTCCAAAAAGGTTGACTTACAACCACACCATAAGGGTTGCTTGGCATGGTACAAGGTGGTCACTAGAACTAGTGAACAGCATATACCAGGCCAACTTCTCACAAGCACACACAGACAACCACAACCACACACAACCACACACAACCAAACACAACCACACACACACAACTACAACCACACATACAACCAAACACACCACACACAACAACCACACACACACAACCACACACACAACCACATGCAACCACACCCAACCACACATCCACACACAACCACAACTACACCCACAACCGTACCCACAACTGCACACACACAACCACATACACACACACACAACCACACACACACAACCCCACACACAACCCCCCACACACAACCACACACACAGCCCCCCCCCACACACACAACCACACACACAACCCCCCCACACACACCACACACAACCACAACCACACACAATTACACACACAACCACACAGACAACCACAACCACAGACAACACAGACAACCACACCCACAAAACCACACACAACCACAAAAACACACAACCACAAACACACAACCCCACACACACAACCCCACACACAATCACAACCACACAAACATCCATAAACACACAACCATACATAACCACACACATATACAAACAACCACACACACACAACCACACACCCATGCCACCACAACCACACACACACAACCACACACACAATCACAACCACACACACAACCACAAACACACAACCACACATAACCACACACACACAAACAAACAACCACACACACACACAACCACACAACCACACACCCACACCCACACATACAACCACACACACCCACAACCACATACAACCAGGCACACAGCCACACACACACACAACCAAACCTACACACACAACCCCAACCACACACACAACAACACATACAAGCACACACACCCCAACCACACACAACACCTATACAACCACACACACACAACCCCACACACACAACCTCACACACAACCACACCCAACAACACACAACCACACACAACCACACACACACAACCACATATATAACCACACACACTGAACAAAACACACCCAACCACACAACCACACACACAACCACACACACACAACCAAACACACACAACCAATCACAACCACACACACACAACTGCACACACACAACCACACACACAACCAGGCATACAACCACACACACAACCACACACACAATCACACACACACAACCACAACCACACACACAACCACACATACAACCACACACACACACACAACCCCAGACATACACAACCACACATAACCACACACACCACAACCAACCACACACACACAACCACAACCAACCACACAACTGCACATACAACCAGACACACACAACTACACACACACAATACGCAACCACACACAGCCACATACACAGCCACACACACAACCACACACACACCATACCCGTAACCACCCCCACACAACCACACACACAACCACACACACACCACACCTGCAACCACACACACAACCACACACACACAAAACACACCCCCACACAACCACACACCCACAACCACACATCCACACCACCACACACCCACACAACCACACACATACAACCATGCACACAACCACACACACAAACACAACCACACACACAACCACAACCACACACACAACCACAACCACAACCATACCCACACAACCACACCCGCACAACCACACACACCACAGCCACACACAGCCACACCCACAACCACACCCACAACCACACATACAACCACACACACAGACAACCACAACCACACACACACACAACCAAACACAACCACACACACACAACTACAACCACACAAACAACCAAACACACCACACACAACAACACAACCACACACAACCACACATCCACACAACCACAACTACACCCACAACCGCACCCACAACTGCACACACACAACCACACACAACCACACACACAGCCACACACACACACAACCCCACACACAACCCCCCCACACACAACCACACACACAACCCCCCCACACCCACAACCACAACCACACACACACAACTACACACACAACAGCACAGACAACCACAACCACACAGACAACCACAACCACAGACAACAACACAGACAACCACACCCACAAAACCACACACAACCACACACAACCACAAACACACAACCCCACACACACAACCCCACACACAATCACAACCACACATACAACCACAAACACACAACCATACATAATCACACACACATACAAACAACCACACACACAACCACACACCCATGCCACCACAACCATACATACACACACACAACCACACACACAATCACAACCACACACAACCACAAACACACAACCACACATAACCACACACACATACAAACAACCACACACACACAACCACACAACCACACACCCACACAACCACACCCACACATACAACCACACACAACCAGGCACACAGCCACACACACACACACACACAACCAAACCCACACACACAACCACAACCACACACACAACCACACATACAAGCACACACACCCCCAACCACACACAACACCTATACAACCACACACACACAACCCCACACACACAACCTCATAAACAACCACACCCAACACACAACCACACACAACCACACCCACACAACCATACCCACACAACCACATATATAACCACACACACTGAACAACACCCACACAACCACACACACAATCAAATACACACAACCACAACCAATCACAACCACACATACACAACTGCACACACACAACCACACACACACAACCACACACAAAACCAGGCACACAACCACACAACCACACACACAACCACACACACACAAACACACACACAACCACACACACAACCACACATACAACCACAAACACCACAACCAACCACACACACAACCACAACCAACCACACAACTGCACATACAACCAGACACACACAACCACACACACATAATACACAACTACACACAGCCACATACACAGCCACACACACAACCACACACCCACACAACCACACACATACAACCACGCACACAACCACGCACACAACCACGCATACAGCCACACACACAACCACACACGCAACCACACCCATACCCACAACCACATACAACCAGAACCACACACATAACTACACAACCACACACACACAACCACACACAACCACAACCACAACCACACACACAACCACAACCACACATAACCACACACACACATACAAACAACCACACACACACACATCCACACACCCACACCCACACCCACACATACAACCACACACACCCACAACCACACACAACCAGGCACACAGCCACACACACACACAACCAAACCCACACACACAACCCCAACCACACACACAACCACACATACAAGCACACACACCCCTACCACACACAACACCTATACAACCACACACACACAACCCCACACACACAACCTCACACACAACCACACCCAACAACACACAACCACACACAACCACACCCACACAACCACACACATACAACCACATATATAACCACACACACTGAACAACACATACCCAACCACACAACCACACACACAACCACACACACACAACCAAACACACACAACCAATCACAACCACAAACACACAACCGTACACACACAACCACACACACACAGCCAAACACACAACCAGGCACACAACCACACACACAACCACACACATACAACCACACACACACACACAACCACAGCCACACACAGCCACACACACAACCACACACACACCCACAACCACACATACAACCACACACAACCACAACCACACACAACCACACACACACACAACCAAACACAACCACACATACACAACTACAACCACATATACAACCAAACACACCACACACAACAACACAACCACACACACACACACACACACACACACACAACCACATCCAACCACACCCAACCACACATCCACACACAACCACAACTATACCCACAACCGCACCCACAACTGCACACACACAACCACACACACACACAACCACACACACAACCACACACACACAACCCCACACACAACCCCCCACATACAACCACACACATAACCCCCCCCACACACCACACACACAACCCCCCACACACACACCACACACACAACCACAACCACACACAATTACACACACAACCACACAGACAACCACAACCACAGACAACACAGACAACCACACCCACAAAACCACACACAACCACACACAACCACAAAAACACACAACCACAAACACACAACCCCACACACACAACCCCACACACAATCACAACCACACAAACAACCATAAACACACAACCATACATAACCACACATACATACAAACAACCACACACACACAACCACACACTCATGCCACCACAACCACACACAACCACACACACAATCACAACCACACACACAACCACAAACACGCAACCACACATAACCACACACACACATACAAACAACCACACACACACACAACCACACAACCACACACCCACACCCACACATACAACCACACACACCCACAACCACACACAACCAGGCACACAGCCACATACACACACACACACACACACACACAACCAAACCCACATACACAACCCCAACCACACACACAACCACACATAAATGTAAATGTCAAGGTACTTATAGAGCGCACTGTCACCAAACGCAACCTTGCGGTGTCGCCTTTGCGGTTTCCTGGCGCTGATACTCATACCGCTGTGGAACCCCTCCTGGCTTTCCCTGTGAAGTGTCCACTCCTGGGCACCCCCATGGTGAAGCCAAGCATCCTTAGCGCTGTTGGGGCCGGTGTGGAGGCTAAGCAAGCTATTGCCCAGAGTTGCAGCGTGGGGCCCGTGATTAGAATAGGCACCGAGGCGAGAATAGACAGGTCCGAGGAAATTGAGGCCGAGCCCCACCGAGGCGGGAAACGAACCCTGGTCCCTGGCCAGAACTCTGCTTCAGGGTCTGCCGCTCTAACCATTGAGCCACACTCCTCCACATACAAGCACACACACCCCAACCACACACAACACCTATACAACCACACACACACAACCCCACACACACAACCTCACACACAACCACACCCAACAACACACAACCACACACAACCACACACACACAACCACATATATAACCACACACACTGAACAACACACACCCAACCACACAACCACACACACAACCACACACACACAACCAAACACACACAACCAATCACAACCACACACACACAACTGCACACACACAACCACACACACAACCAGGCATACAACCAAACACACAACCACACACACACAACCACACACACACACACAACCACAACCACAACCACACACAACCACACATACAACCACACACACACACACAACCCCAGACACACACAACCACACACAACCACACACACCACAACCAACCACACACACACAACCACAACCAACCACACAACTGCACATACAACCAGACACACACAACTACACACACACAATACACAACCACACACAGCCACATACACAGCCACACACACAACCACACATACACCACACCCACAACCACCCCCACACAACCACACACACAACTACACACACACCACACCCGCAACCACACACACAACCACACACACTCAACCACACCCCCACACAACCACACACCCACAACCACACATCCACACCACCACACACCCACACAACCACACACATACAACCATGCACACAACCACACACACAACCACAACCACACACACAACCACAACCACAACCATACCCACACAACCACACCCGCACAACCACACACACCACAGCCACACACAGCCACACACACAACCCCACCCACACCCACAACCACACATACAACCACACGCACAGACAACCACAACCACAAACAACAACACAACCACACACACACAACCACACACAACCACACATCCACACAACCACAACTACACCCACAACTGCACACACACAACCACACACAACCACACACACAGCCACACACACACAACCCCACACACAACCCCCCCACACACAACCATACACACAACCCCCCCACACACACAACCACAACCACACACACATAACTACACACAGAACAACACAGACAACCACAACGACACAGACAACCACAACCACAGACAACAACACAGACAACCACACCCACAAAACCACACACAACCACACACAACCACAAACACACAACCCCACACACACAACCCCACACACAATCACAACCACATACACAACCACAAACACACAACCATACACAATCACACACACATACAAACAACCACACACACAACAACACACCCATGCCACCACAACCACACACACACACACAACCACACACACAATCACAACCACACACACAACCACAAACACACAACCACACATAACCACACACACATACAAACAACCACACACACACAACCACACACCCACACAACCACACCCACACATACAACCACACACACCCACAACCACACACAACCACACACACACACAACCAAACACAACCACACATACACAACTACAACCACATATACAACCAAACACACCACACACAACAACACAACCACACACACACACACACACACACACACAACCACATCCAACCACACCCAACCACACATCCACACACAACCACAACTATACCCACAACCGCACCCACAACTGCACACACACAACCACACACACACACAACCACACACACAACCACACACACACAACCCCACACACAACCCCCCACATACAACCACACACATAACCCCCCCACACACCACACACACAACCCCCCACACACACACCACACACACACAACCACAACCACACACAATTACACACACAACCACACAGACAACCACAACCACAGACAACACAGACAACCACACCCACAAAACCACACTACCACACACAACCACAAAAACACACAACCACAAACACACAACCCCACACACACAACCCCACACACAATCACAACCACACAAACAACCATAAACACACAACCATACATAACCACACATACATACAAACAACCACACACACACAACCACACACCCATGCCACCACAACCACACACACACACAACCACACACACAATCACAACCACACACACAACCACAAACACGCAACCACACATAACCACACACACACATACAAACAACCACACACACACACAACCACACAACCACACACCCACGCCCACACATACAACCACACACACCCACAACCACACACAACCAGGCACACAGCCACATACACACACACACACACACACACAACCAAACCCACATACACAACCCCAACCACACACACAACCACACATACAAGCACACACACCCCAACCACACACAACACCTATACAACCACACACACACAACCCCACACACACAACCTCACACACAACCACACCCAACAACACACAACCACACACAACCACACACACACAACCACATATATAACCACACACACTGAACAACACACACCCAACCACACAACCACACACACAACCAAACACACACAACCAATCACAACCACACACACACAACTGCACACACACAACCACACACACAACCAGGCATACAACCAAACACACAACCACACACACACAACCACACACACACACACAACCACAACCACAACCACACACACAACCACACATACAACCACACACACACACACAACCCCAGACACACACAACCACACACAACCACACACACCACAACCAACCACACACACACAACCACAACCAACCACACAACTGCACATACAACCAGACACACACAACTACACACACACAATACACAACCACACACAGCCACATACACAGCCACACACACAACCACACATACACCACACCCACAACCACCCCCACACAACCACACACACAACTACACACCACACCCGCAACCACACACACAACCACACACACTCAACCACACCCCCACACAACCACACACCCACAACCACACATCCACACCACCACACACCCACACAACCACACACATACAACCATGCACACAACCACACACACAACCACAACCACACACACAACCACAACCACAACCATACCCACACAACCACACCCGCACAACCACACACACCACAGCCACACACAGTCACACACACAACCCCACACATACCCACAACCACACATACAACCACACACACAGACAACCACAACCACAAACAACAACACAACCACACACACACAACCACACACAACCACACATCCACACAACCACAACTACACCCACAACTGCACACACACAACCACACACAACCACACACACAGCCACACACACACAACCCCACACACAACCCCCCACACACAACCATACACACAACCCCCCCACACACACAACCACAACCACACACACATAACTACACACAGAACAACACAGACAACCACAACGACACAGACAACCACAACCACAGACAACAACACAGACAACCACACCCACAAAACCACACACAACCACACACAACCACAAACACACAACCCCACACACACAACCCCACACACAATCACAACCACATACACAACCACAAACACACAACCATACACAATCACACACACATACAAACAACCACACACACAACAACACACCCATGCCACCACAACCACACACACACACACACAACCACACACACAATCACAACCACACACACAACCACAAACACACAACCACACATAACCACACACACATACAAACAACCACACACACACAACCGCACAACCACACACCCACACAACCACACCCACACATACAACCACACACACCCACAACCACACACAACCAGGCACACAGCCACACACACACAACCAAACCCACACACACAACCACAACCACACACACAACCACACATACAAGCACACACACCCCCAACCACACACAACACCTATACAACCACCCACACACAACCCCACACACACAACCTCATACACAACCACACCCAACACACAACCACACACAACCACACCCACACAACCACACCCACACAACCACATATATAACCACACACACTGAACAACACCCACACAACCACCCACACAACCAAATACACACAACCACAACCAATCACAACCACACATACACAACCGCACACACACAACCACACACACACAACCACACACAAAACCAGGCACACAACCACACAACCACACATACAACCACACACACACAACCACACTCACAACCACAACCACACACACAACCACACATACAACCACACACACCACAACCAACCACACACACAACCACAACCAACCACACAACTGCACATACAACCAGACACACACAACCACACACACATAATACACAACCACACACAGCCACATACACAGCCACACACACAACCACACACCCACACAACCACACACATACAACCACGCACACAACCACGCACACAACCACGCATACAGCCACACACACAACCACACACGCAACCACATCCACAACCACACCCACAACCACATACAACCAGAACCACACACATAACTACACAACCACACACACACAACCACACCCACACACAACCACAACCACACACACAACCACACACACAACCACACACAACCACAACCACACACACAACCATGCACACAAACACACAAATACAACCACATACAACCACACACACACCACCACAACCACACATACAACCATACACACCACACACAACCACACATACAACCACACAACCACACACACAACCACACACACAACCAAACACAACCACACACAACCACAAATCCACACACACAACCACAACTGCACCCACAACTGTACCCACAAATGCACCCACAATACCACACACACAACCCCACACACACAGCCACACACACACAACCCCACACAACCCCACACACACACAACCACACACGCACAACCCCACACAACTCCACATACAATCCCACACACACAACCCCACACACACAACCACACACACACAATCACAACCACATGCAGAACCACAAACACACAACCACACAACCACACACACATACAAACAACCACACATAACCACACAAACACACCCACACCACCACAACCACACACACACACAACCACATACACAAACACAACCAAACACACACATAACCACACACAACCACAGAGACAACCACAACAACACACACATCCACAACCACACACACAACCACAACTACACCCCCACACACACAACCACACCCACACATACAACCACACACACCCACAACCACACACAACCAGGCACACAGCCACACACTAAACCACACACACAACCAAACCCACACACACAACCACACACAACCACACACACACAACCTCAAACACAACTACACCCAACCACACACACCTACAACCACACACACACACAGCCACAAACACAGCCACACTCAACCAAACACAACCACACCCACACAACCACACACACAACCACATATATAACCACACACACCCAACCACACAACCACACACACAACCACACCCCCACACAAGCACACAACCACACACACAACCACAACCAATCACAACCACATACACACAACCACACACACACAGCCACACACACACACACACAACCAGGCACACAACCACGCAACCACAACCACACACACAACCACATACACACAACCACACACACACAACCACACACACACAACCACAACCACACACACAACCACACATACAACCACAACCACACACACACACAACTGCACACACAACCACACACACAACCACAACCAACCACACACACACAACCACAACCAACCACACAACTGCACATACAACCACACACACACAATACACAACCACACACAGCCACATACACAGCCAAACACACAACCACACACACACAACCACACCCCCACACAAGCACACACACACAATCACAACCACACACACAACCACACACACACAACCACAACCACACACCCACACCACCACACACCCACACAACCATACACATATAACCACAACCACGCACACAACCACACACACAGCCACACACACAGCCACACACACAACCACACACACAACCACACCCACAACCAGACCCACAACCACACACAACCAGAACCACACACACAACCAACACACACAACCAACACACACAACCACAACCACACACACCACAACCACAACCACACACAAACCACTACCACACACAAACCACTACCACACACACAACCACAAAACCACACACACACACCACACACACAAAACCACACACATACAACCACAACCACACACACAGCCACATACACAGCCACATACACAGCCACACGCACAACCACAACCACACACACAACCACAACCACAACCATACCCACACAACCACACCTGCACAACCACACACACAACCACAGCCACACACAGCCACACACACAACCACACACACACCCACAACCACACATACAACCACACACACAGACAACCACAACCACACACAACCACACACACACACAACCAAACACAACCACACACACATAACCACAACCACACATACAACCAAACACACCACACACAACAACACAACCACACACACAAACACAACCACACACACAACCACATGCAACCACACCCAACCACACATCCACACACAACCACAACTACACCCACAACCGCACCCACAACTGCACACACACAACCACACACACACAACCACACACAACCACACACACACAACCCCACACACAACCCCCCACACACAACCACACACACAACCCCCCCACACACACCACACACACACAACCACATCCACACACAACTACACACACAACCACACAGACAACCACAACCACACAGACAACCACAACCACAGACAACAACACAGACAACCACAACCACACCCACAAAAAAACACACAACCACACACAACCACAAAAACACACAACCACAAACACACAACCCCACACACACAACCCCACACATATATAACCACACACACCCAACCACACAACCACACACACAACCACACCCCCACACAAGCACACAACCACACACACAACCACAACCAATCACAACCACATACACACAACCACACACACACAGCCACACACACACACACACAACCAGGCACACAACCACGCAACCACAACCACACACACAACCACATACACACAACCACACACACACAACCACACACACACAACCACAACCACACACACAACCACACATTTAACCACAACCACACACACACACAACTGCACACACAACCACACACACAACCACAACCAACCACACACACACAACCACAACCAACCACACAACTGCACATACAACCACACACACACAATACACAACCACACACAGCCACATACACAGCCAAACACACAACCACACACACACAACCACACCCCCACACAAGCACACACACACAATCACAACCACACACACAACCACACACACACAACCACAACCACACACCCACACCACCACACACCCACACAACCATACACATATAACCACAACCACGCACACAACCACACACACAGCCAGACACACAGCCACACACACAACCACACACACAACCACACCCACAACCAGACCCACAACCACACACAACCAGAACCACACACACACAACCACACACACACAACCAACACACACAACCAACACACACAACCACAACCACACACACCACAACCACAACCACACACAAACCACTACCACACACAAACCACTACCACACACACAACCACAAAACCACACACACACACCACACACACAAAACCACACACATACAACCACAACCACACACACAGCCACATACACAGCCACATACACAGCCACACGCACAACCACAACCACACACACAACCACAACCACAACCATACCCACACAACCACACCTGCACAACCACACACACAACCACAGCCACACACAGCCACACACACAACCACACACACACCCACAACCACACATACAACCATACACACAGACAACCACAACCACACACAACCACACACACACACAACCAAACACAACCACACACACATAACCACAACCACACATACAACCAAACACACCACACACAACAACACAACCACACACACAAACACAACCACACACACAACCACATGCAACCACACCCAACCACACATCCACACACAACCACAACTACACCCACAACCGCACCCACAACTGCACACACACAACCACACACACACAACCACACACAACCACACACACACAACCCCACACACAACCCCCCACACACAACCACACACACAACCCCCCCACACACACCACACACACACAACCACATCCACACACAACTACACACACAACCACACAGACAACCACAACCACACAGACAACCACAACCACAGACAACAACACAGACAACCACAACCACACCCACAAAACCACACACAACCACACACAACCACAAAAACACACAACCACAAACACACAACCCCACACACACAACCCCACACACAATCACAACCACACACACAACCACAAACACACAACCATACATAACCACACACATACAAACAACCACACACCCATGCCACCACAACCACACACACACACAACCACACACACAATCACAACCACACACACAACCACAAACACACATAACCACACACACACATACAAACAAACACACACACACACACAACCACACAACCACACCCACACATACAACCACACACACCCACAACCACACACAACCAGGCACACAGCCACACACACACACATACACACACAACCAAACCCACACACACAACCACAACCACACACACAACCACACATACAAGCACACACACCCCAACCACACACAACACCTATATAACCACACACAAACAACCCCACACACAACCACATATATAACCACACACACTGAACAACACATACCCAACCACACAACCACACACACAACCAAACACACACAACCAATCACAACCACACACACACAACCGCACACACACAACCATACACACACAACCACACACACAACCAGGCATACAACCACACACACAACCACACATACAACCACACACACAACCACACACACAACCCCAGACACACACAACCACACACAACCACACACACCACAACCAACCACACACACACAACCACAACCAACCACACAACTGCACATGCAACCAGACACACACAACTACACACACAATACACAACCACACACAGCCACATACACAGCCACACACACAACCACACACACACCACACCCGCAACCACCCCCACACAACCACACACACACAACCACACACACACCACACCCGCAACCACACACACAACCACAACCACACACACAACCACAACCACACACACAACCACAACCACAACCATACCCACACAACCACACCCGCACATCCACACACACAACCACAGCCACACACAGCCACACCCACACACATACCCACAACCACACCCACAGACACCCACAACCACATATCCATACCACCACACACCCACACAACCACACACATACAACCATGCACACAACCACGCACACAACCACACATACAACCACAACCACACACACAACCCCACACACAACCACAACCATACCCACACAACCACACCCGCACATCCACACACACAACCACAGCCACACACAGCCACACACACACCCACACACACACCCACAACCACACATACAACCACACACACAGACAACCACAACCACACACACACATAACCAAACACAACCACACACACACAACTACAACCACACATACAACAAAACACACCACACACAACAACACAACCACACACACACACACACAACCACACACACAACCACACACAACCACACATCCACACAACCACAACTACACCCACAACCGCACCCACAACTGCACACACACAACCACACACAACCACACACACAGCCACATACACACAACCCCCCACACACAACCACACACACAACCCCTCCACACACACAACCACACACACAACCACAACCACACACACACACAACTACACACACAACCACACAGACAACCACAACCACACAGACAACCACAACCACAGACAACAACACAGACAACCACACCCACAAAACCACACACAACCACAAACACACAACCCCACACACAATCACAACCACACACACAATCACAAACACACAACCATACATATTCACACACACATACAAACAACCACACACACACAACCACATACCCATGCCACCACAACCACACACACACACACAACCACACACACAATCACAACCACACACACAACCACAAACACACAACCACACATAACCACACACACACACATACAAACAACCACACACACACAACCACACAACCACACACCCACAAAACCACACCCACACATACAACCACACACACCCACAACCACACACAACCAGGCACACAGCCACACACACACACAACCAAACCCACACACACAACCACAACCACACACACAACCACACATACAAGCACACACACACCCAACCACACACAACACCTATACAACCACACACACACAACCCCACACACACAACCTCACACACAACCACACCCAACAACACACAACCACACACAACCACACCCACACAACCACACACACACAACCACATATATAACAACATACACACAACCACACACACAACCAGGCACACAACCACACACACAACCACACACACACAATACACAACCACACACAGCCACACACACAACCACACACCCACACACATACAACCACGCACACAACCACGCACACAACCACACACACAGCCACACACATAACCACACACACAACCACACACGCAACCACACCCACAACCACACCCACAACCACATACAACCACACACACCACAACCAACCACACACACGCAGCCACAACCAACCACACAACTGCACATACAACCAGACACACACAACTACACACACAATACACAACCACACACATCCACATACACAGCCACACACATAACCACACACACACCACACCTGCAACCACCCCCACACAACCACACACACACCACACCCGCAACCACACACACAACCACACACACACAACCACACCCCCACACAACCACACACCCACAACCACATATCCACACCACCACACACCCACTCAACCACACACCTACAACCATGCACACAACCACGCACACAACCACACACACAACCACAACCACACACACAACCACAACCACAACCAAACCCACACAACCACACCCGCACAACCACACACACAACCACAGCCACACACAGCCACACACACAACCACACACACACCCACAACCACACATACAACCAAACACACAGACAACCACAACCACACACACACACAACCAAACACAACCACACACACACAACTACAACCACACATACAACCAAACACACCACACACGACAACACAACCACACACACACACACAACCACACATACAACCACACCCAACCACACCCAACCACACATCCACACAATCACAACTACACCCACAATCGCACCCACAACTGCACACACACAACCACACACACAGCCACACACACAACCCCACACACAACCCCCCCACACACAACCACACACACAACCCCCCACACACACAACCGCACACACAACTACAACCACACACACACACAACCACACAGGCAACCACAACCACACAAACAACCACAACCACAGACAACAACACAGACAACCACACCCACAAAACCACACACAACCACAAACACACAACCCCACACACACAACCCCACACACAATCACAACCACACACACAACCACAAACACACAACCATACATAATCACACACACATACAAACAACCACACACACACAACCACACACCCATGCCACCACAACCACACACACACACAACCACACACACAATCACAACCACACACACAACCACAAACACACATAACCACACACACACATACAAACAACCACACACACACAACCACACAACCACACACCCACACAACCACACCCACACATACAACCACACACACCCACAACCACACACAACCAGGCACAGAGCCACACACACACACACAACCACAACCACACACACAACCACACATACAAGCACACACCCCCAACCACACACAACACCTATACAACCACACACACACAACCCCACACACACAACCTCACACACAACCACACCCAACAACACACAACCACACACAACCACACCCACACAACCACACACACATAACCACATATATAACCACACACACTGAACAACACACACACAACCACACAACCACACACACAACCAAACACACACAACCACAACCAATCACAACCACACACACACAACCGCACACACACAACCACACACACAACCAGGCACACAACCACACACACAACCACACACACACAACCACACACACACACACATAACCACAACCACACACAACCACACATACAACCACACACACCACAACCAACCACACAACTGCACATAAAACCAGACACACAAAACCACACACACACAATACACAACCACACACAGCCACATACACAGCCACATACACAACCACACACCCACACAACCACACACATACAACCACGCACACAACCACGCACACAACCACACACACAGCCACACACACAACCACACATACAAGCACAACAACCACACACACAACCACAACCACACACACAACCACAACTATACCCACACAACCACACCCACAAGCACACCCATACACAACCACACACACACAACCACATACACACCCACAACCACACACACAACCACACGCACAAACAGACAACCACAACCACATACAATCACACATACACACAACCACACACACACACAACCACAACCACACATACAACCAAACACACAGCCACATATACAATCACACACACAACCACAAACAACCACACCCAACCACACATCCACACACAACCTCAATTGAACTGACAACCGCACCCACAACTGCATACACACAACCACACACACAACCACACACACACAACCCCACACACACACAACCCCACACACACAACCCCACACACACACACAACCACACACACAACCACAACCACACACACAATCACAAACACAACCACACATACATACAAACAACCACACACACACAACCACACAACCACACACCCACACCACCACAACCACACATACATACAACCACACACACAATCACAACCACACACAAAACCACAAACACACAACCACACACACACATATACAAATAACCACACACATACAACCACACAAACACACAAACACACACCCACAACCACACCCACACATACAACCACACCTACCCACAGCCACACACAACCAGGCACACAGCCACACACAAAACCACACACACACACACAACCAAACCCACACACACAACCAAAACCACACACACAACCACACATACAATCACACACACACCCAACCACACACAACACCTATACAACCACACACACACACAACCCCACACACACAACCACACAACAACACACACACAACCACACCCACACACAACCACAACCACACACACAACCACACACACAACCACACATAACCACAACCACACACAAACCACTACCACACACACACAACCACAAAACCACACAAAACCACACTTATACAACCACACACACAAGCACAATCACACACACAACCACACACACAACCACAACCATACCCACACAACCACACCCACACAACCACACACACAAACAGACAACCACAACCACATACAACCACACATACACACAACCACACACAACCACACACACACAACCACAACCACACATACAACCAAACACATAACCACACACACACACAACCACATACAACCACACATCCACACACACACAACCACACCCACACACAACCACAACCATACACACAGCCACACACACAACCACACATAACCACAACCACACACAAACCACTACCACACACACACAACCACAAAACCACACACACACCACACACACAAAACCACACACATACAACCACACACACAAGCACAATCACACACACAACCACACACACAACCACAACCATACCCACACAACCACACCCACACAACCACACACACAAACAGACAACTACAACCACATACAACCACACAACCACAGAACCACACACACACACAACCACACACACAACCACACATCCACACACAACCACAACTGCACTGACAACCGCACCCACAACTGCACACACAAAACCACACACACACAAACCACACACACACAACCCTACACAACCCCACATACACTCAATCCCACAAACAACCCCACACACACAACCACACCCAACCACACACACCCACAACCACACTCAACGCCACACTCAACCACACACAACCACACCCACACAACCACACACACACAACCACATATAACCACACACTGAACCACACACACACAACCACACAACCACACACACAACCACAACCACACACACACAAACACATACAATGACAACCAATCACAACCACACACACACAACCATACACACACAACCACACAAACAACCAGGCACACAACCACACAACCACACACACAACCACACACACACACACTACCACAACCACACACACAACCACACATACAACCACACCCACACACACACACACACAACCACACACATACACAACCACACACAACCACAACCACACATACCACAACCAACCACACACACACAACCACAACCAACCACACAACTGCACATACAACCAGACACACACAACCACATACACACAATACACAACCACACACAGCCACATACAGAGCAACACACACAACCATACACACACCACACCCGCAACCACACACATAACCACAACCACATACACACAACCACATAAACCACACCCGCAACCACACACACAACCACACACACACAACCACACCCCCACACAAGCACACACCCACAACCACAATCATACACCCATACCACCACACACCCACACAACTACACACATACAACCACAACCACGTACACAGCCATGCACATAACCACACACACAGCCACACACACAGCCAGATACAACCACACACACAACCATACCCACAACCACACCCACAACCACACACAACCAGAACCATACACACACAACCACACAACCACACACACAACCACACCCACACACAACCACACACAACCACAACCACACACACAACCACAACCACACACACAACCACAAAACCACACCCACACCACATACACACAACCAAACACATACAACCACATACACAAGCACAACCACACACACAACCACACACAACCACAACCATACCCACACAACCACACCCACAACCACATCCACACACAACCACACACAACCACAACCACACACACAACCACAACCACACACACAACCACACACAACCAGAACCACACACAAACCACTACCACACACACACAACCACACACACACCACATACACAAAACCAAACACATACAACCACACACACAAGCACAACCACACACACAACCACAACCATACCCACACAACCACACACACACATACCCACAACCACACACACAACCACACACACAAACAGACAACCACAACCACATACAACCACACATACACACAACCACACACAACCACACACACACAACTACAACCACACATAAAACCAAACACACAACCACACAACCACAACCACACACACAACCACACACAACCACACCCAACCACACATCCACACACAACCACAACTGCACTGACAATCGCACCCACAACTGCACACACAGCACCACATACACACAACCACACACACAACCCCACACAACCCCCCCACACACAACCCCATACACAACCCCACACACACACACAACCACACACACAACCACACACACAACCACAACCACACACATACAACTACACACACAACCACACAGACAACCACAACCACACAGCCAATCCCAACCACAGACAACCACAACCACACCCATACCCACACAACCACACCCGCACAACCACACACACAACCACAGCCACACACAGCCACACACACAACCACACACATACCCACAACCACACATACAACCACACACACAGACAACCACAACCACACACACACAACCAAACACAACCACACACACACACAACTACAACCACACATACAACCAAACACACCACACACAACAATACAACCACATACACACACACACACACAACCCCACACACAACCACTCATCCACACAACTATACCCACAACCGCATCCACAACTGCACACACACAACCACACACAACCACACACACAGCCACACACACACAACCCCACACACAACCACACACACAACCCCCCATACACACACAACCACACACACAACCACAACCACACAACTACACACACAACCACACAGACAACCACAACCACAAACACAGACAACCACACCCACAAAACCACACACAACCACACACAACCACAAACACACAACCCCACACACACAACCCCACACACAATCACAACCACACACACAACCACAAACACACAACCATACATAATCACACACACATACAAACAACCACACACACACAACCACACACCCATGCCACCACAACCACACACACACACACACAACCACACACACAATCACAACCACACACACAACCACAAGCACACAACCACACATACAACCACACACACACACACAACCACACACAGCCACACACACACACAACCAAACCCACACACACAACCACAACCACACACACAACCACACGTACAAGCACACACACCCCCAACCACTCACAACACCTATACAACCACACACACACAACCCCACACACACAACCTCACACACAACCACACCCAACAACACACAACCACACACAACCACACCCACACAACCACACACACACAACCAAACACACACAACCACAACCAATCACAACCACACACACACAATCGCACACACACAACCACACACACACAACCACACACACAAACAGGCACACAACCACACAACCACACACACAACCACACACACACAACCACAACCACACACACAACCACACATACAACCACACACACCACAACCAACCACACACACAACCACAACCAACCACACAACTGCACATACAACCAGACACACACAACCACACACACTCAATACACAACCACACACAGCCACATACACAGCCACCCACACAACCACACACCCACACAACCACACACATACAACCACGCACACAACCACACACACAGCCACACACACAGCCACACACACAACCACACACACAACCACACACGCAACCACACCCACAAACACACCCACAACCACATACAACCAGAACCACACACATAACCACACAACCGCACACACAACCACACCCACACACAACCACAACCACACACACAACCACACACAACCACAACCACATACAAACCACTACCACACACACACACACACAACCACACACACAAAACCACACACATACAACCACAACCACACACACAAGCACAACAACCACACACACAACCACAACCACACACACAACCACAACCATACCCACACAACCACACCCACAACCACACCCACACACATCCACACACACACAACCACATACACACCCACAACCACACACACAACCACACGCACAAACAGACAACCACAACCACATACAATCACACATACACACAACCACACACACACACAACCACACACACACAACCACACATACAACCAAACACACAACCACACACACAACCACACACACAACCACACACAACCACACACAACCACACATCCACACACAACCATAATTGCACTGACAACTGCACCCACAACTGCATACACACAACCACACACACAACCACACACACACAATCCCACACAACCCCACACACACAACCCCACACACACAACCACACACACACAACCACAACCACACACACAATTACAAACACAACCACACATACATACAAACAACCACACACACACAACCACAAAACCACACACCCACACCACCACAACCACACACACATACAACCACACACACAATCACAACCACACACAAAACCACAAACACACAACCACACACACATATACAAATAACCACACACATACAACCACACAAACACACAACCACACACCCACAACCACACCCACACATACAACCACACCCACCCACAGCCACACACAACCAGGCACACAGCCACACACAAAACCACACACACACACAACCAAACCCACATACACAACCAAAACCACACACACCCCCAACCACACACAACACCTATACAACCACACACACACAACCCCACACACACAACCACACACACACAACCACACCCACACACAACCACACACAACCACAACCACACACACAACCACAACCACACACAAACCACTACCACACACACACAACCACAAAACCACACACACACCACACACACAAAACCACACACATACAACCACACACACAAGCACAATCACATACACAACCACACACACAACCACAACCATACCCACACAACCACACACACACAACCACACACACAACCACACACCCAAACAGACAACCACAACCACATACAACCACAACAACATACAACCACACATACACACAACCACACACAACCACACACACACAACCACAACCACACATACAACCAAACACACAACCACACACACACACAACCACACACACAAAAACACATCCACACACAACCACAACTGCACTGACAACCGCACCCACAACTGCACACACAAAACCACACACACACAACCCCACACAACCCCACATACACTCAACCCCACACACAACCCCACACACACAACCACACCCAACCACACACACCCACAGCCACACACAACGCCACACTCAACCACACACAACCACACACAACCACACCCACACAACCACACACACACAACCACATATATAACCACACACACTGAACCACACACACCCAACCACACAACCACACACAACCACAACCAAACACACACACACAACCAAACACATACAACCACAACCAATCACAACCACACACACACAACCACACAACCACACACACACAACCACACAAACAACCAGGCACACAACCACACAACCACACACACAACAACACACACACACACACACTACCACAACCACACACACAACCACACCCACACACACAACCACACACACAACCAAACACACAACCACACACACACACAACCACACACAACCACAACCACGCATACCACAACCAACCACACACACACAACCACAACCAACCACACAACTGCACATACAACCAGACACACACAGCCACATACACACAATACACAACCACACACAGCCACATACAGAGCAACACAGACAACCACACACACACCACACCCGCAACCACACACAAAACCACAACCACATACATACAACCACACACACACCACACCCGCAACCACACACACAACCACACACACATAACCACACCCCCACACAAGCACACACCCACAACCACAATCACACACCCATACCACCACACACCCACACAACCACACACATACAACCACAACCACGCACACAGCCATGCACACAACCACACACACAGCCACACACACAGCCAGATACAACCACACCCACAACCACACACAACCAGAACCATACACACACAACCACACAACCACACACACAACCACACCCACACACAACCACACACAACCACAACCACACACACAACCACAACCACACACACAACCACAAAACCACACCCACACCACATACACACAACCAAACACATACAACCACATACACAAGCACAACCACACACACAACCACACACAACCACAACCATACCCACACAACCACACCCACAACCACATCCACACACAACCACACACAACCACAACCACACACACAACCACAACCACACACACAACCACACACAACCAGAACCACACACAAACCACTACCACACACACACAACCACACACACACCACATACACAAAACCAAACACATACAACCACACACACAAGCACAACCACACACACAACCACACACAACCACAACCATACCCACACAACCACACACACACATACCCACAACCACACACACAACCACACACACAAACAGACAACCACAACCACATACAACCACACATACACACAACCACACACAACCACACACACACAACTACAACCACACATAAAACCAAACACACAACCACACAACCACAACCACACACACAACCACACACAACCACACCCAACCACACATCCACACACAACCACAACTGCACTGACAATCGCACCCACAACTGCACACACAGCACCACATACACACAACCCCACACACAACCCCACACAACCCCCCCACACACAACCCCATACACAACCCCACACACACACACAACCACACACACAACCACACACACAACCACAACCACACACATACAACTACACACACAACCACACAGACAACCACAACCACACAGCCAATCACAACCACAGACAACCACAACCACACCCATACCCACACAACCACACCCGCACAACCACATACACAACCACAGCCACACACAGCCACACACACAACCACACACATACCCACAACCACACATACAACCACACACACAGACAACCACAACCACACACACACAACCAAACACAACCACACACACACACAACTACAACCACACATACAACCAAACACACCACACACAACAATACAACCACACACACACACACACACACAACCCCACACACAACCACTCATCCACACAACTATACCCACAACCGCATCCACAACTGCAAACACACAACCACACACAACCACACACACAGCCACACACACACAACCCCACACACAACCACACACACAACCCCCCATACACACACAACCACACACACAACCACAACCACACAACTACACACACAACCACACAGACAACCACAACCACAAACACAGACAACCACACCCACAAAACCACACACAACCACACACAACCACAAACACACAACCCCACACACACAACCCCACACACAATCACAACCACACACAACCACAAACACACAACCATACATAATCACACACACATACAAACAACCACACACACACAACCACACACCCATGCCACCACAACCACACACACACACACACAACCACACACACAATCACAACCACACACACAACCACAAGCACACAACCACACATACAACCACACACACACACAACCACACACAGCCACACACACACACAACCAAACCCACACACACAACCACAACCACACACACAACCACACGTACAAGCACACACACCCCCAACCACTCACAACACCTATACAACCACACACACACAACCCCACACACACAACCTCACACACAACCACACCCAACAACACACAACCACACACAACCACACCCACACAACCACACACACACAACCAAACACACACAACCACAACCAATCACAACCACACACACACAATCGCACACACACAACCACACACACACAACCACACACACAAACAGGCACACAACCACACAACCACACACACAACCACACACTCACAACCACAACCACACACACAACCACACATACAACCACACACACCACAACCAACCACACACACAACCACAACCAACCACACAACTGCACATACAACCAGACACACACAACCACACACACTCAATACACAACCACACACAGCCACATACACAGCCACCCACACAACCACACACCCACACAACCACACACATACAACCACGCACACAACCACACACACAGCCACACACACAGCCACACACACAACCACACACACAACCACACACGCAACCACACCCACAAACACACCCACAACCACATACAACCAGAACCACACACATAACCACACAACCGCACACACAACCACACCCACACACAACCACAACCACACACACAACCACACACAACCACAACCACATACAAACCACTACCACACACACACACACAACCACAAAACCACACACACAAAACCACACACATACAACCACAACCACACACACAAGCACAACAACCACACACACAACCACAACCACACACACAACCACAACCATACCCACACAACCACAACCATACCCACACAACCACACCCACAACCACACCCACACACATCCACACACACACAACCACATACACCCCCACAACCACACACACAACCACACGCACAAACAGACAACCACAACCACATACAATCACACATACACACAACCACACACACACACAACCACACACACACAACCACACATACAACCAAACACACAACCACACACACAACCACACACACAACCACACACAACCACACAAAACCACACATCCACACACAACCATAATTGCACTGACAACTGCACCCACAACTGCATACACACAACCACACACACAACCACACACACACAATCCCACACAACCCCACACACACAACCCCACACACACAACCACACACACACAACCACAACCACACACACAATTACAAACACAACCACACATACATACAAACAACCACACACACACAACCACAAAACCACACACCCACACCACCACAACCACACACACATACAACCACACACACAATCACAACCACACACAAAACCACAAACACACAACCACACACACATATACAAATAACCACACACATACAACCACACAAACACACAACCACACACCCACAACCACACCCACACATACAACCACACCCACCCACAGCCACACACAACCAGGCACACAGCCACACACAAAACCACACACACACACAACCAAACCCACATACACAACCAAAACCACACACACCCCCAACCACACACAACACCTATACAACCACACACACACAACCCCACACACACAACCACACACACACAACCACACCCACACACAACCACACACAACCACAACCACACACACAACCACAACCACACACAAACCACTACCACACACACACAACCACAAAACCACACACACACCACACACACAAAACCACACACATACAACCACACACACAAGCACAATCACATACACAACCACACACACAACCACAACCATACCCACACAACCACACACACACAACCACACACACAACCACACACACAAACAGACAACCACAACCACATACAACCACAACCACATACAACCACACATACACACAACCACACACAACCACACACACACAACCACAACCACACATACAACCAAACACACAACCACACACACACACAACCACACACACAAAAACACATCCACACACAACCACAACTGCACTGACAACCGCACCCACAACTGCACACACAAAACCACACACACAACCCCACACAACCCCACATACACTCAACCCCACACACAACCCCACACACACAACCACACCCAACCACACACACCCACAGCCACACACAACACCACACTCAACCACACACAACCACACACAACCACACCCACACAACCACACACACACAACCACATATATAACCACACACACTGAACCACACACACCCAACCACACAACCACACACAACCACAACCAAACACACACACACAACCAAACACACACAACCACAACCAATCACAACCACACACACACAACCACACAACCACACACACACAACCACACAAACAACCAGGCACACAACCACACAACCACACACACAACCACACACACACACACACTACCACAACCACACACACAACCACACCCACACACACAACCACACACACAACCAAACACACAACCACACACACACACAACCACACACAACCACAACCACGCATACCACAACCAACCACACACACACAACCACAACCAACCACACAACTGCACATACAACCAGACACACACAGCCACATACACACAATACACAACCACACACAGCCACATACAGAGCAACACAGACAACCACACACACACCACACCCGCAACCACACACAAAACCACAACCACATACATACAACCACACACACACCACACCCGCAACCACACACACAACCACACACACATAACCACACCCCCACACAAGCACACACCCACAACCACAATCACACACCCATACCACCACACACCCACACAACCACACACATACAACCACAACCACGCACACAGCCATGCACACAACCACACACACAGCCACACACACAGCCAGATACAACCACACACGCAACCACACACACAACCACATCCACAACCACACACAACCAGAACCACACACACACAACCACACACACACAACCACACACAACCACAACCACACACACAACCACACACACAACCACACACAACCACACACAAACCACTACCACACACACACAACCATAAAACCACACACACACCACATACACAAAACCAAACACATACAACCACACACACAAGCACAACCACACACACAACCACACACACAACCACAACCATACCCACAACCACACCCACACTGTAGGAAGGTGGATATCTGACTATGGTTACCCCCAAATTTTTGCCTAGTGTCTAGCTGGTTTTTCGACTTAGTTGGCCTGAGATCCTGCCATTCAGGATCTCAGCCTGGCTGTTCTCTCTTTAAAATGGACTCCATGTACCCTAGGTACATACCCAATTGGTTAGATCACCCTGTGAGCCCCTGTACCAGTGTACACTAGGTACCCAGGGCATTGGTGTATCTAAGGCCTACCAGGGGCTGAAGCATGTATTATGCCACCCCTGGCCTGGCCTAACAATCTGACACAACTGGCTGATCACTCAGCTGGGGTAAGTTGGTGTAATCACCTCTTACTTAGGTGTAGTATACCTATACCTAACCTTAAATGGGACACCTGGTAACCTATAAGTCACTCCTATGGCAGGCCTTAACAATCCTGAAGGCAGAGTGCTTGGTTCCATGTGAGATGGTGCTCTGGCATGAGCTGAGCCTGTCTGCAGTGGTCGGAACAACTTCCTTCTACTGTTTCCAGATATCGTCATACCATATACTCTTAAGTGCATTATGAACCTCGCGGTTAAATGCTATCTTTGGTTTGGCTTTATCAAAACATGTCGAGTAAGGTGTCATACGAATTGGAATACTAACCCCTCGCCAATTCTGGCGACGGGGTTAGCATTCCACCCTTCTAGAGGGACACGACATGTACAGTACCTGAAACCCGGGTAAAATCAGACATAGCCTCAGCTCCACAAAATGGATGCTGCCACCACAGACACAAGTCTGCCCTCCTGCTGCTGGGAGTCCTTCCAGCTTGGGAGGTGTGGACAAAGGGTTTCCTGCCAGGGGAGGTGCATGCACCACCCCAGACAGGATTTTGTGTATTGGTCAGGTAGGGCTTGAAAGAAACCAGACATGCCTGTGGCTCACAAGGAGCCTCGGTGCATATGCCAGTTCAAACCGGTCCTGGGGCACACCAGTCCCGGGCCTGGGGCGAGCTGGACAAAGGATTGGGGGTGTAACCACCCCCCTTCCTGGTCCCACCCATAGGGAGGGACCTAGCAGGTAGTCCGGCCCCTAGAATCCGCTTAAAGGTAGGAGCTGTGTCCTAAGACTTCAGACATCCTGGAATCAACTTGAAACTAAGAAGAAGACGGGAACTTCGACATTCTGCTGCACAGAAGACTGAAGAAAATCTCCCCTGTGGTCAGGGAGTGACCACCTTGCTAACGCAAGCACCATCCAGCGCATCAACGTCTGCTTTGCCGCCGCCTCCCGCCGGAGCCCGAGCCCAGAGACTGACAAGACCTGGACCTCCAGACCTCTCACCGCCCGATCCACAGTCCCTGAGAAGAAGAGACCCGTGGAGGCACCGAGACACGTGGAGCCAGCCATCTTGGAACGACTACAACAAGCTGACAAGTGCAACAACCGAGGCTCCCTCCAAGTTGTGCTTTGGGATCTGAGAAGCCCAACCCCCGAGCAGCATCTGCACCAAAGGTGAGCCCTCCAGCATCTCCACGATCTGCGTGGGGCCCTTCTGCATTTTGCCACTCGACGCGCCTAACCGGTTGCTGGCCCGCTGGCTACTGGCCATCTTGGCGACGAACTCTACAAAATACACTGCTGGTCTGGTTGCTCCAGACTGGCCCTTGCTCCCCTCCAAAGGAGCAATCCCTCTGACCTTGCTGGTCAGAACCAACAGCTGATTTCCGAATCCTCCTACAATTGCTTTTGCCAAGGCTTGTTTGCTTCGATCAAGTCGCCGACACCGCCGACAGCGAGAGCCTTCATGGGACAGCTCGTGAGCCGAATCCTGGACGTCGTCGACCTTCAGGGACCACGTGGCTGCGGAGACAAGCTACCCCTCATCACCTGTTTGCACCCGACATCGCCTGGTACCCACCTGGTGCCACGCTGGTCACTGGCTAGTGACTGTGAACACTGTCCCCTCTGCTTACAGGTCTTCAACACCTCCGATCCACTCTTGGATCCACTGCATCTCTCCCGGACCGACCGCCTGCAGCATCTTTGTCTTCAAGCTCCACGGAACAGATAGAAGAAACCCGACGCACTTCGAGGCCTATGCACCCGCTTCCTGTGGGTGAGGTAAAGCTGGCACACCTGTGCCCAAGTGTAGTATTACATCTCTAGTGCCTGTGTTCCAAATCTTGAGTTCCTAGTCCATCCGGAAGATCCTCTTTGCAGTAACTTTGTACTTTTTACGCACCCATTGAAACCTATGGGAGCACGCGTGTGACTATTTGCTCTGCACACGCCACCCGTGGACCTCCTGGTCACTAACTGACGTTAGCTCCTTGTAGGCCCAGCGATTCTAGAGGCCCTAGGCCTTTTCCCTTTTCTGTTCGTGGTACTTATACCACTATTTTAGTATATGGTTTGAGTGGCCACCAGGGCCTATCCATATAACGTGCAACTTCTGTGTATTCTGTGATAATCTTGTTTGACGATTTGTGCTCCTGTGCTCATAAAGAGACTAGGGGTTACTTTGAGAAATAAATACATATATATTTTGAATATATATCTGTGTGGTGTCCTTTCATTGGTATAAAAGGGGGTTACATTTGGTAAAACAGCTGGCTTAACACGCTTCACGAGTTTAGCCTCAAAGACTGCTTAGCCTACGCTACCACTAGGGCAGCTAGTCCGAAAAGGTTGACTTACAACCACACCATAAGGGTTGCTTGGCATGGTACAAGGTGATCACTTTAACTAGTGAGCATCATATACCAGGCCAACTTCTCACATTGGTGAGCAGCGGTTGGATTTGAGCTTGCTGTGTTTTACCATTGTAATCTCTTGGTTACTGTAGGAGAGTAGGGTCTGCTATCCTATGGTCACCCCAAATTTTTGCTTTTTGCTTCACTGGTTTTTGACATATTGAGGCTGTGGGCCTGCCAATCAGACCCCCAGCCTGCTGTTCTCTCTACTAAATTAAAACTATGCACCCTAGGTGCATAACCAATTGGAAGTGGATCACCCTGTCAGCCCCTGTACCAGTGTACACTAGGTACCCAGGGCATTGGTGTACCCAAGGCCTGCCAGGGGCTGCAGCATGTATTATGCCACCCCAGGCTTGGCCTAACAACCTGACACAACTGGCTGATCACTCAGCTGGGGTAAGTTGGTGTAATCACCTCTTACTTAGGTGTAGTATACCTATACCTAACCTTAAATGGGACACCTGGTAACCTATAAGTCACTCCTATGGCAGGCCTTAACAATCCTGAAGGCAGAGTGCTTGGTTCCATGTGAGATGGTGCTCTGGCATGAGCTGAGCCTGTCTGCAGTGGTCGGAACAACTTCCTTCTACTGTTTCCAGATATCGTCATACCATATACTCTTAAGTGCATTATGAACCTCGCGGTTAAATGCTATCTTTGGTTGGGCTTTATCAAAACATGTCGAGTAAGGTGTCATACGAATTGGAATACTAACCCCTCGCCAATTCTGGCGACGGGGTTAGCATTCCACCCTTCTAGAGGGACACGACATGTACAGTACCTGAAACCCGGGTAAAATCAGACATAGCCTCAGCTCCACAAAATGGATGCTGCCACCACAGACACAAGTCTGCCCTCCTGCTGCTGGGAGTCCTTCCAGCTTGGGAGGTGTGGACAAAGGGTTTCCTGCCAGGGGAGGTGCGTGCACCACCCCAGACAGGATTTTGTGTATTGGTCAGGTAGGGCTTGAAAGAAACCAGACATGCCTGTGGCTCACAAGGAGCCTCGGTGCCTATGCCAGTTCAAACCGGTCCTGGGGCACACCAGTCCCGGGCCTGGGGCGAGCTGGACAAAGGATTGGGGGTGTAACCACCCCCCTTCCTGGTCCCACCCATAGGGAGGGACCTAGCAGGTAGTCCGGCCCCTAGAATCCGAATAAAGGTAGGAGCTGTGTCCTAAGACTTCAGACATCCTGGAATCAACTTGAAACTAAGAAGAAGACGGGAACTTCGACATTCTGCTGCACAGAAGACTGAAGAAAATCTCCCCTGTGGTCAGGGAGTGACCACCTTGCTAACGCAAGCACCATCCAGCGAATCAACGTCTGCTTTGCCGCCGCCTCCCGCCGGAGCCCGAGCCCAGAGACTGACAAGACCTGGACCTCCAGACCTCTCACCGCCCGATCCACAGTCCCTGAAAAGAGGAGACCCGTGGAGGCACCGAGACACGTGGAGCCAGCCATCTTGGAACGACTACGACAAGCTGACCAGTGCAACAACCGAGGCTCCCTCCAAGTTGTGCTTTGGGTCCTGAGAAGCCCAACCCTCGAGCAGCATCTGCACCAAAGGTGAGCCCTCCAGCATCTCCACGATCTGCGTGGGGCCCTTCTGCATTTTGCCACTCGACGCGCCTAACCGGTTGCTGGCCCGCTGGCTAGTGGCCATCTTGGCGACGAAATCTACGACAAACACCGCTGGTCTGGTTGCTCCAGACTGGCCCTTGCTCCCCTCCAAAGGAGCAATCCCTCTGACCTTGCTGGTCAGAACCAACAGCTGATTTCCGAATCCTCCTACAATTGCTTTTGCCAAGGCTTGTTTGCTTCGATCAAGTCGCCGACACCGCCGACAGCGAGAGCCTGCGTGGGACAGCTCGTGAGCCGACTCCTGGACGTCGTCGACCTTCAGGGACCACGTGGCTGCGGAGACAAGCTACCCCTCATCACCTGTTTGCACCCGACATCGCCTGGTACCCATCTGGTGCCACGCTGGTCACTGGCTAGTGACTGTGAACACTGTCCCCTCTGCTTACAGGTCTTCAACATCTCCGATCCACTCTTGGATCCACTGCATCTCTTCCCGACCGACCGCCTGCAGCATCTTTGTCCCAGGCTCAACGGAACAGATAGAAGAAACCCGACGCACTTTGAGGCCTATGCACCCGCTTCCTGTGGGTGAGGTAAAGCTGGTACTCCGGTGCCCATGTGTAGTAATACATCTCTAGTGCCTGTGTTCCAAATCTTAAGTTCCTAGGTCATCCGGAAGATTCCTTTTGCAGTAACTTTGTACTTTTTACGCACCCATTGAAACCTATGGGAGCACGCGTGTGACTATTTGCTCTGCACACGCCACCCGTGGACCTCCTGGTCACTAACTGACGTTAGCTCCTTGTAGGCCCAGCGATTCTAGAGGCCCTAGGCCTTTTCCCTTTTCTGTTCGTGGTACTTATACCACTATTTTAGTATATGGTTCGAGTGGCCACCAGGGCCTATCCATATAAAGTGCAACTTCTGTGTATTCTGTGATAATCTTGTTTGACGATTTGTGCTCCTGTGCTCATAAAGAGACTAGGGGTTACTTTGAGAAATAAATACATATATATTTTGAATATATATCTGTGTGGTGTCCTTTCATTGGTATAAAAGGGGGTTATATTTGGTAAAACAGCTGGCTTAACACGCATCACGAGTTTAGCCTCAAAGACTGCTTAGCCTACGCTACCACTAGGGCAGCTGGTCCGAAAAGGTTGACTTACAACCACACCATAAGGGTTGCTTGGCATGGTACAAGGTGGTCACTAGAACTAGTGAACAGCATATACCAGGCCAACTTCTCACATTGGTGAGCAGCGGTTGGATTTGAGCTTGCTGTGTTTTACCATTGTAATCTCTTGGTTACCAATTGAAAGATCACATAGGTACCTGTAGGTACATATAAAACAAGATTAGATATACATAAGTTCTACTGAACTTAGTTGTTGTAGAGCAAAGGGAGTAGCACACCCTGACTACAACTACTAGATAGGTTTAGTAGGTAAACCCAAGTGTAGGTAGATTGCAACACATCCACCCACACTTAAGAGCAATGGCCGGGGCAGAGGGGTCCACTGTACCCATCTCTGTTGAGAGTGACCCCCAGAGGGCACCATCCAGCTTTGCTACCCTTAATCAGAATGAGCTCAGGCATTTGGCAACTCTTAGAGGCCTTAAACAGCCCAAGAACCCAAACTCTGCTGAGCTCAGAGAGCTCTTACAGAATGATGAGAATCAGAGAGCACTCAAGAAAGCTTCCCAGTTAGCCCCCTTAGGGACAGGAACAGGAGGCCCCCCTTCTAAAGATGCCACTGAAGTACCCCTTCCCAATAGTCACCCCTTAGATGGGATGCCTACCACAGAGGATGAGAGTGAAAAGGATACTGACAGTAGTGAGGATGAAGGGAGAACTAGCCCAGTGCCAAGTGTTATACTTGGCCCAGCTAAACCAAGGCTATTGGGGACTGACAGTGGGTTCAACCCACTGGATCTCCCCAGTGGACTTAACACAGGGCTGGGAAGGCAAAGGAATCGCTCAGGTGACTCCAATGCTTCCCATGGCTCTAGAGGCTCTCAAGGTCACTCCAGGAGAAGGATGACCACCCCTCAGAGGAGGGAACATGAGGCCAAGATGCAAGAGGCCCAGCTGAGGATCAGGAAGCAGGAGCTAGAAGTAGCCCTGATGGAAGAGAAACTTAGCAAGGCTAGACAGCATAAAGAGAGTGGGTCTATACCCACTGGTGGCAGCATTGTCCCTAAGGACAAAGATAGGGTCTTTGATAATAGGAACCTGTCTAAGGTTGTGCCCCCCTACAAAAGTGGGGATGACATCCACAAATGGATAACTGCTCTTGAGAGAGCCTGCAAAGTACAGCAGGTTCCTGAAGACCAGTGGGCAGCAATCCTCTGGCTCTCCTTTGAAGGAAGAGGCAGAGACAGACTCCTCACTGTTAGAGAAGAGGATGTCAGAAACTACAGAGTCCTGAAGAGTGTTCTGGTAGATGGGTTAGGCTTAACCACTGAACAGTACAGGTTAATGTTCAGAGACACCCAAAAGACACAGACTCAGGACTGGTCTGAATACATTGAATGTGCCACTAAGGCTTTGGAGGGTTGGTTGCTGGGAAGTAAGGTATCTGATTTTACAGGATTGTATAATTTGATGATGAGAGAACAGATTTTAAATAACTGTCAAAACCAGCAACTGCATCAACACTTGGTTGACTCTGATCTGACCTCTCCCCAAGAATTGGGAAAGAAGGCAGACAAATGGGTCAGAACCAGGGTTAAGCAAAAGAACCAGAACCAGGGCCAAGGGGGTGATCAGAAGAAAACAGACCAAAAGGGTGGAGATCAGAAACCTAAAGACCAGAAGTCTTCAACAGGGCCCCAAACTACTGCTAAGGAGGGTGGGTCCCAACAGTCCAAGAAGAAGAAAGAAGGTCAGAAGAAACCCTGGTGCAATCATTGTAAAAATACAACTCACTGGACTAGTGATTGCAAAAAGGGTGGAGCCCCCAACACTGTTGCCCCTAAGGCACCTGCTCCCAGTACTACTGTTAGCAGTGTTGGTCCCCAGACAAAGGGTGTAGTGGGAATCACTATGGGAACTGAAGGAGATTCTGACTTAGACAGAACCCTTACACAGGCAGTCTTGATCTGTGATGGGGACATTGATTTGTCCCTGACTGTGAGCCCCAGTAACCTGGGCAAGTACAGACAGACTCCTTTAATTAATGACAAAGTGGCTCAAGCCTACAGGGACACATGTGCCAGTGTCACTATGGTGACACCAGGCTTTGTGGATCCTGGACAGTACATACCAGGTGAGAACTACCTGGTGACCAATGCCAGCAATGCCACTACTTCACATAGTGTGGCAGTTGTTAACTTCTCATGGGGAGGGGTAACTGGCCTCAAAAGGGTTGTGGTTAGTGCAGACCTCCCAGTAGAATGTTTGTTGGGCAATGACCTAGAGAGTTCTCTATGGTCAGAAGTGGAGTACAGGACTCATGCAGAGATGTTAGGTATATCATCACATGTCCTTGCTGTGACCAGGTCACAGGCCAAAAAGTGCCTCACTGAACCTCAGGTCTTGGATCCTGGAACAATGGACCAAGTACCTACCAAGAAGAAGAACAGGAGGGTCAAGGCTGTGCCTTCCCCCCTGCCTCAGAGTGATGATCAGCCTTCCCAGGAAGCTGATCTAGAGGACCCTGAAGGAACTGTCCCTGAAGAGCTTGAACCTGATCAGGTTGAGTTTCTGGGGACAGGGGGACCTTCAAGGGCTGACTTGAGGCAGGCTCAGTTATCCTGTCCCTCTCTTGAACCCCTCAGACAGCTGGCTGCTGCTGAGGCTGCTGGGAATGCTCAAGGTACCCATAAAGTGTATTGGGATGAAGGGCTCCTTTATTCAGAGGCTAGAGACCCCAAGCCTGGTGCAACCAGGAGGTTGGTTATACCTCTGCAATTTAGGGGCTTCCTTCTTACCTTGGCCCATGATATTCCTTTAGCAGGACACCTAGGCCAGAACAAGACCTGGGACAGACTTGTCCCTCACTTTCACTGGCCTCATATGAATGAAGATACAAAGGAGTTTTGTCGCTCCTGTGTTACCTGCCAAGCCAGTGGCAAATCAGGTGGCACAACAAAGGCCCCCCTGATACCACTACCTGTGGTGGGGGTTCCCTTTGAAAGAGTGGGAATAGACATAGTGGGTCCCATGGATCCTCCCACTGCATCTGGGCACAGATTTATACTGGTGGTAGTGGATCATGCCACCAGGTATCCAGAGGCAATTCCCCTTAGGACCACTACAGCTCCTGTTGTGGCCAGGGCCCTGCTGGGAGTATTCTCCAGAGTGGGGTTTCCTAAGGAGGTAGTATCTGACAGAGGTACCAACTTTATGTCAGGATACTTGACAGCTATGTGGAAGGAATGTGGTGTCAACTACAAGTTCACCACCCCTTATCACCCACAATGCAATGGGCTTGTTGAGAGATTCAACAAGACCCTAAAGGGTATGATCAAAGGATTACCTGAAAAGCTCAGGCGAAGATGGGATATCCTTCTACCCTGCCTTCTGTTTGCTTACAGAGAGGTCCCACAAAAAGGAGTTGGCTACAGCCCCTTTGAATTGTTGTTTGGGCACCCTGTGAGAGGCCCACTGTGTTTGGTGAAGGAAGGATGGGAGTTACCTCTCAAAAAGCCTAAGCTAGACATAGTGGACTATGTACTTGGTCTCCGCTCCAGGATGGCTGAGTATATGGAGAAGGCATCTAAAAACCTTGAGGCAAGCCAGGCCTTACAGAAAGCTTGGCATGACCAAAAGGCTGTCTTGGTTGAGTATCAGCCAGGACAGAAGGTATGGGTGTTGGAGCCAGTGGCCCCAGCAGCACTCCAAGACAAATGGTCTGGACCCCATACAATCCTGGAAAAGAAGGGAGAGGTCACCTACTTGGTGGACCTAGGAACTCCCAGGAGTCCCCACAGGGTACTCCATGTTAACAGGCTTAAAGCATATGTTGACAGGGCAGACATGGGCTTGCTCATGGCTACAGATGAGGGACAGGAGGAAGAGAGTGACCCTCTCCCAGACCTGTTGTCTCAGAACCCTGAAGATGGCTCAGTTGAAGGAGTGACCCTTGGAGGCAACCTCACTGCCCATCAGCAGACTGAATGTAGACAGGTTCTACAATCATTTTCACATATGTTTTCCTTGATACCTAGTCAAACTGACTGGTGTACCCATGTTGTGGACACTGGTGACAGTCTGCCTGTAAAGAACAAACTTTACAGACAACCTGACCACGTCAGGGACTGTATAAAGGCTGAGGTACATAAAATGCTGGAATTAGGTGTCATTGAACCCTCAGAGAGCCCCTGGGCTAGCCCAGTGGTTCTGGTCCCCAAACCTCACACCAAAGATGGCAAGAGAGAGATGAGGTTCTGTGTGGACTACAGAGGACTCAATGCTGTCACCAGGACAGATGCACACCCTATTCCAAGGGCAGATGAGCTCATAGACAGACTAGCTTCTGCAAAGTTTTTGAGCACATTTGACTTGACAGCTGGCTATTGGCAAATCAGGTTAGCTGAGGAGTCTAAGGCCAAAACAGCATTCTCAACCCCAGGTGGGCATTATCAGTTTGTGGTGATGCCCTTTGGTCTGAAGAATGCACCTGCCACCTTCCAAAGGCTGGTGAACCAAGTCCTTACTGGGTTGGATGACTTTTGCGCAGCATATCTTGATGACATTGCTGTCTTTAGTTCCACCTGGGAGGATCACCTGATCCACCTGAAGAAGGCTCTTGAGGCTCTGCAAAGGGCAGGCCTCACTATCAAGGCTACTAAGTGCCAGATAGGGCAGAGTAAGGTTGTGTATTTGGGCCACCTTGTAGGTGGGGGCCAAGTTCAACCACTGGAGAGTAAGATACAGTCCATCAAGGATTGGTCCCCTCCAACCACCCAGACTCAAGTTCGAGCTTTCTTGGGCTTGACTGGGTATTACAGGAAGTTTGTTAAGAACTATGGGTCCATTGTGACTCCTCTTAATGATCTGACATCCAAGAAGATGCCCAAAAAGGTTCAGTGGACAGTAAGCTGTCAAAAGGCATTTGATGACCTGAAGGAGGCCATGTGCTCTGCACCTATCCTGAAAAGTCCTGACTACTCCAAAGAGTTTATTGTCCAAACAGATGCTTCTGAGTTGGGTGTGGGAGCTGTGCTGTCACAACTTAATGTAGATGGTCAAGACCAACCCATTGCTTTTATTAGCAGAAGGTTGACCCCCAGAGAGAAGAATTGGTCAGCTATTGAGAGGGAGGCCTTTGCTGTGGTGTGGGCCCTGAAGAAGCTGAGGCCATACTTGTTTGGCACTCACTTCAAGATTCAGACCGACCATAAGCCCCTCTTGTGGCTAAATCAGATGAAGGGTGAAAACCCCAAACTGCTTAGGTGGTCCATTTCCCTACAGGGGATGGACTTTACAGTGGAGCACCGGCCAGGTACTGACCATGGGAATGCAGATGGTCTCTCCAGGTACTTCCACTTAGGACATGAAGACGAGACTGGTCAAGGCTAGTTTAATGTCCCAGCGTTTGGGGGGGGGTTGTGTAGGAGAGTAGGGTCTGCTATCCTATGGTCACCCCAAATTTTTGCTTTTTGCTTCACTGGTTTTTGACATATTGAGGCTGTGGGCCTGCCAATCAGACCCCCAGCCTGCTGTTCTCTCTACTAAATTAAAACTATGCACCCTAGGTGCATAACCAATTGGAAGTGGATCACCCTGTCAGCCCCTGTACCAGTGTACACTAGGTACCCAGGGCATTGGTGTACCCAAGGCCTGCCAGGGGCTGCAGCATGTATTATGCCACCCCAGGCTTGGCCTAACAACCTGACACAACTGGCTGATCACTCAGCTGGGGTAAGTTGGTGTAATCACCTCTTACTTAGGTGTAGTATACCTATACCTAACCTTAAATGGGACACCTGGTAACCTATAAGTCACTCCTATGGCAGGCCTTAACAATCCTGAAGGCAGAGTGCTTGGTTCCATGTGAGATGGTGCTCTGGCATGAGCTGAGCCTGTCTGCAGTGGTCGGAACAACTTCCTTCTACTGTTTCCAGATATCGTCATACCATATACTCTTAAGTGCATTATGAACCTCGCGGTTAAATGCTATCTTTGGTTGGGCTTTATCAAAACATGTCGAGTAAGGTGTCATACGAATTGGAATACTAACCCCTCGCCAATTCTGGCGACGGGGTTAGCATTCCACCCTTCTAGAGGGACACGACATGTACAGTACCTGAAACCCGGGTAAAATCAGACATAGCCTCAGCTCCACAAAATGGATGCTGCCACCACAGACACAAGTCTGCCCTCCTGCTGCTGGGAGTCCTTCCAGCTTGGGAGGTGTGGACAAAGGGTTTCCTGCCAGGGGAGGTGCGTGCACCACCCCAGACAGGATTTTGTGTATTGGTCAGGTAGGGCTTGAAAGAAACCAGACATGCCTGTGGCTCACAAGGAGCCTCGGTGCCTATGCCAGTTCAAACCGGTCCTGGGGCACACCAGTCCCGGGCCTGGGGCGAGCTGGACAAAGGATTGGGGGTGTAACCACCCCCCTTCCTGGTCCCACCCATAGGGAGGGACCTAGCAGGTAGTCCGGCCCCTAGAATCCGAATAAAGGTAGGAGCTGTGTCCTAAGACTTCAGACATCCTGGAATCAACTTGAAACTAAGAAGAAGACGGGAACTTCGACATTCTGCTGCACAGAAGACTGAAGAAAATCTCCCCTGTGGTCAGGGAGTGACCACCTTGCTAACGCAAGCACCCTCCAGCGAATCAACGTCTGCTTTGCCGCCGCCTCCCGCCGGAGCCCGAGCCCAGAGACTGACAAGACCTGGACCTCCAGACCTCTCACCGCCCGATCCACAGTCCCTGAAAAGAGGAGACCCGTGGAGGCACCGAGACACGTGGAGCCAGCCATCTTGGAACGACTACGACAAGCTGACCAGTGCAACAACCGAGGCTCCCTCCAAGTTGTGCTTTGGGTCCTGAGAAGCCCAACCCTCGAGCAGCATCTGCACCAAAGGTGAGCCCTCCAGCATCTCCACGATCTGCGTGGGGCCCTTCTGCATTTTGCCACTCGACGCGCCTAACCGGTTGCTGGCCCGCTGGCTAGTGGCCATCTTGGCGACGAAATCTACGACAAACACCGCTGGTCTGGTTGCTCCAGACTGGCCCTTGCTCCCCTCCAAAGGAGCAATCCCTCTGACCTTGCTGGTCAGAACCAACAGCTGATTTCCGAATCCTCCTACAATTGCTTTTGCCAAGGCTTGTTTGCTTCGATCAAGTCGCCGACACCGCCGACAGCGAGAGCCTGCGTGGGACAGCTCGTGAGCCGACTCCTGGACGTCGTCGACCTTCAGGGACCACGTGGCTGCGGAGACAAGCTACCCCTCATCACCTGTTTGCACCCGACATCGCCTGGTACCCATCTGGTGCCACGCTGGTCACTGGCTAGTGACTGTGAACACTGTCCCCTCTGCTTACAGGTCTTCAACATCTCCGATCCACTCTTGGATCCACTGCATCTCTTCCCGACCGACCGCCTGCAGCATCTTTGTCCCAGGCTCAACGGAACAGATAGAAGAAACCCGACGCACTTTGAGGCCTATGCACCCGCTTCCTGTGGGTGAGGTAAAGCTGGTACTCCGGTGCCCATGTGTAGTAATACATCTCTAGTGCCTGTGTTCCAAATCTTAAGTTCCTAGGTCATCCGGAAGATTCCTTTTGCAGTAACTTTGTACTTTTTACGCACCCATTGAAACCTATGGGAGCACGCGTGTGACTATTTGCTCTGCACACGCCACCCGTGGACCTCCTGGTCACTAACTGACGTTAGCTCCTTGTAGGCCCAGCGATTCTAGAGGCCCTAGGCCTTTTCCCTTTTCTGTTCGTGGTACTTATACCACTATTTTAGTATATGGTTCGAGTGGCCACCAGGGCCTATCCATATAAAGTGCAACTTCTGTGTATTCTGTGATAATCTTGTTTGACGATTTGTGCTCCTGTGCTCATAAAGAGACTAGGGGTTACTTTGAGAAATAAATACATATATATTTTGAATATATATCTGTGTGGTGTCCTTTCATTGGTATAAAAGGGGGTTATATTTGGTAAAACAGCTGGCTTAACACGCATCACGAGTTTAGCCTCAAAGACTGCTTAGCCTACGCTACCACTAGGGCAGCTGGTCCGAAAAGGTTGACTTACAACCACACCATAAGGGTTGCTTGGCATGGTACAAGGTGGTCACTAGAACTAGTGAACAGCATATACCAGGCCAACTTCTCACAGTTACCAATTGAAAGATCACATAGGTACCTGTAGGTACATATAAAACAAGATTAGATATACATAAGTTCTACTGAACTTAGTTGTTGTAGAGCAAAGGGAGTAGCACACCCTGACTACAACTACTAGATAGGTTTAGTAGGTAAACACAAGTGTAGGTAGATTGCAACACATCCACCCACACTTAAGAGCAATGGCCGGGGCAGAGGGGTCCACTGTACCCATCTCTGTTGAGAGTGACCCCCAGAGGGCAACATCCAGCTTTGCTACCCTTAATCAGAATGAGCTCAGGCATTTGGCAACTCTTAGAGGCCTTAAACAGCCCAAGAACCCAAACTCTGCTGAGCTCAGAGAGCTCTTACAGAATGATGAGAATCAGAGAGCACTCAAGAAAGCTTCCCAGTTAGCCCCCTTAGGGTCAGGAACAGGAGGCCCCCCTTCTGAAGATACTACAGAGGTACCCAGTTCCAATAGCCATCCCTTAGATGAGAACCATACTACAGGGGAGGAAAGTGGTGAGGATACAGAAAGTAGTGATGATGAAGGGAGAACTAGCCCAGTGCCAAGTATTATACTTGGCCCAGCTAAACTAAGGATATTGGGGACTGACAATGGGTTTACCCCATTGGATCTCCCCAGTGGACTTAACACAGGGCTTGGGAGGCAAAGGAATCGCTCAGGTGACTCCAATGCTTCTCATGGCTCTAGAGGCTCTCAAGGTCACTCCAGGAAAAGGATGACCACCCCTCAGAGGAGGGAACATGAGGCCAGAATGCAGGAAGCCCAGCTGAGGATCAGGAAGCAGGAGCTAGAAGTAGCCCTGATGGAAGAAAAACTGAACAAGGCTAGGCAACCTAGAGAGAGTGGGTCTATACCCACTGGTGGCAGCATTGTCCCTAAGGACAAAGATAGGGTCTTTGATAATAGGAACCTGTCTAAGGTTGTGCCCCCCTACAAAAGTGGGGATGACATCCACAAATGGATAACTGCTCTTGAGAGAGCCTGCAAAGTACAGCAGGTTCCTGAAGACCAGTGGGCGGCAATCCTCTGGCTCTCCTTTGAAGGAAGAGCCAGGGACAGACTCCTCACTGTTAGAGAAGAGGATGTCAGAAACTACAGAGTCCTGAAGAGTGTTCTGGTAGATGGGTTAGGCTTAACCACTGAACAGTACAGGTTAATGTTCAGAGACACCCAGAAGACACAGACTCAGGACTGGTCTGAATATGTTGAATGTGCCACTAAGGCTTTGGAGGGTTGGTTGCTGGGAAGTAAGGTATCTGATTATACAGGATTGTACAATTTGATGATGAGAGAACAGATTTTAAGTAACTGTCAAAACCAGCTCCTCCATCAACACCTGGTAGACTCAGATTTGACCTCTCCCCAAGAATTGGGAAAGAGGGCAGATAAATGGGTCAGGACCAGGATCAGGCCTAAGAATCAGGGTGGTGACCAAAAGAAAGATACCACCAAACCTCAAGAGAAGGGTGGGGATAAAGCAAAAGAGAAATCTTCCTCAGGGCCCCAAAACTCCACACAGGGCGGTGGGTCCCAGGCTCCCTCCTCTACCACAGGTAAAAAGCCTTACTGCCATGAGTGTAAAACTCCTGGGCATTGGAAAACTGACAGCAGTTGCCCAAGGGCTACAAACAAAACTGTTCCTCCAATTACTCCTGTCACACCACCTATTACTGTCAGCAGTAATCCCCCAGGTGGTGGGAGTGCCCCCAAAAATTTGGGTGGGTTTACTTGGGGAACACAGGGGGACCCTGGCTTAGCCAATTCCCCTGCAGCAGATACTCTTGTCTGTGATGGTGGCATGGGGTTTGCCAACTTCACTGCCTGTCCCAACACTTTGAGTAGGTACAGACAGGAGCCCTACATCAATGGTACAAAAGCTGAGGCCTACAGAGACACTGGAGCTAGCATCACAATGGTGGCCCATTGGCTGGTTCCCTCTGAGCAGCTTTTGCCTGGTTTCTCCTACCAGGTGACCAACATTGATGGCAAACAGAACAGTCATCCCATGGCAGAGGTATGTCTCAGCTGGGGAGGTGTCACTGGCCCTAAAAGGGTGGCAGTGTCCCCAACCTTGCCTGTAGACTGCTTACTGGGGAATGACTTAGAACTCTCAGCCTGGGCTGGAGTTGAACAAGACACCCATTCTAAAATGGTAGGCCTGTCACAAAAGGGTAGGGGGGTTGTGCCATTCACAACCCCTGTCCAAATAGATTTCCTCCCTGAAAAGGTTGGAAGGGCAGTGGTAGCCACAGCCCAGGCACAGACAGACTTCCCTGTAGAGACTGGCAGAGCTGTGACAGTCACAGCTCAAACACAAACTGAGTGCCCCCCTGAAAAGGTTGGCAAGGCTGTAATGGTCTCAGCCTATACTCAGACTGACATAGGTGTAGTGAAGCCTGAAACAATGGATCACTCCACACAAACTGAGAGTAGTGGGGAGGAAGAAAAGTCTCCCTCTCCCCAGACATTAGGAAAAGGTCAGCCTCCTCAGGGATCTGACCTCACCCCTTGTGAAGGAACTGCCCCAGAGGTAGCCAGGCCTGGCCTGGCAGAGCCTCTGATGTCAGTGGCCCCTTCCAAGGTGGGACCCAGTCTGGTGCAGGTAACCTGCCTCTCTCTACCCTGCCTCAGTCAGCCCAGGACTGCAGAGGTCAGGGAGGCCAGTGGACCCCCAGAGGGCCCCTGTCCACAAGAACCCCCCCATCAAAAGAATGAGGATTGCCTGGCTAGTAGCCCTAGTCAGGTGATGGGTAAAAACATTCCTGAGGGATCTCCTTTACAGGTAGTTAGGGACCTCCCCCAGAGGGATTCTGTTGGGTACAGGCAAACATGGGACCTTAGGGCCCCAGACCTGACCTGTCCCTCCAGTAAGTCCACAAAAGGGACCCAGCCTCCAGCTTTAGGTAGCCAGAGGCTGACCCTGAGAGCACAGTGCAACTCAGTTAAGGAAAGAAAGGCATCCATGGTGGAGAATGATTGGAGGAAGCTGAGACCTCACTTTGAGGACACTCACTTCAGTACTCCATCTCAACACCAGCCTTTTACTTTGCCAAGACACACCAAAGGTAGAGATTCCCTATGGTGGAGACCCTCTGATACCCTTAGGGTGAGGGATTGCTTAGTGGACCATGAGACAGGGGGTAACCATGCCAGTGCTGGTTCCTCCTTATATGGCCACTTCGGTAATATAGGCTTACCTGGTCAAGGTCAGCCTTATCTCCCTTCGTTTGGGGGGGGGTTGTGTAGGAAGGTGGATATCTGACTATGGTTACCCCCAAATTTTTGCCTAGTGTCTAGCTGGTTTTTCGACTTAGTTGGCCTGAGATCCTGCCATTCAGGATCTCAGCCTGGCTGTTCTCTCTTTAAAATGGACTCCATGTACCCTAGGTACATACCCAATTGGTTAGATCACCCTGTGAGCCCCTGTACCAGTGTACACTAGGTACCCAGGGCATTGGTGTATCTAAGGCCTACCAGGGGCTGAAGCATTATTATGCCACCCCTGGCCTGGCCTAACAATCTGACACAACTGGCTGATCACTCAGCTGGGGTAAGTTGGTGTAATCACCTCTTACTTAGGTGTAGTATACCTATACCTAACCTTAAATGGGACACCTGGTAACCTATAAGTCACTCCTATGGCAGGCCTTAACAATCCTGAAGGCAGAGTGCTTGGTTCCATGTGAGATGGTGCTCTGGCATGAGCTGAGCCTGTCTGCAGTGGTCGGAACAACTTCCTTCTACTGTTTCCAGATATCGTCATACCATATACTCTTAAGTGCATTATGAACCTCGCGGTTAAATGCTATCTTTGGTTTGGCTTTATCAAAACATGTCGAGTAAGGTGTCATACGAATTGGAATACTAACCCCTCGCCAATTCTGGCGACGGGGTTAGCATTCCACCCTTCTAGAGGGACACGACATGTACAGTACCTGAAACCCGGGTAAAATCAGACATAGCCTCAGCTCCACAAAATGGATGCTGCCACCACAGACACAAGTCTGCCCTCCTGCTGCTGGGAGTCCTTCCAGCTTGGGAGGTGTGGACAAAGGGTTTCCTGCCAGGGGAGGTGCGTGCACCACCCCAGACAGGATTTTGTGTATTGGTCAGGTAGGGCTTGAAAGAAACCAGACATGCCTGTGGCTCACAAGGAGCCTCGGTGCATATGCCAGTTCAAACCGGTCCTGGGGCACACCAGTCCCGGGCCTGGGGCGAGCTGGACAAAGGATTGGGGGTGTAACCACCCCCCTTCCTGGCCCCACCCATAGGGAGGGACCTAGCAGGTAGTCCGGCCCCTAGAATCCGCTTAAAGGTAGGAGCTGTGTCCTAAGACTTCAGACATCCTGGAATCAACTTGAAACTAAGAAGAAGACGGGAACTTCGACATTCTGCTGCACAGAAGACTGAAGAAAATCTCCCCTGTGGTCAGGGAGTGACCACCTTGCTAACGCAAGCACCATCCAGCGCATCAACGTCTGCTTTGCCGCCGCCTCCCGCCGGAGCCCGAGCCCAGAGACTGACAAGACCTGGACCTCCAGACCTCTCACCGCCCGATCCACAGTCCCTGAGAAGAAGAGACCCGTGGAGGCACCGAGACACGTGGAGCCAGCCATCTTGGAACGACTACGACAAGCTGACAAGTGCAACAACCGAGGCTCCCTCCAAGTTGTGCTTTGGGATCTGAGAAGCCCAACCCCCGAGCAGCATCTGCACCAAAGGTGAGCCCTCCAGCATCTCCACGATCTGCGTGGGGCCCTTCTGCATTTTGCCACTCGACGCGCCTAACCGGTTGCTGGCCCGCTGGCTAGTGGCCATCTTGGCGACGAACTCTACGAAATACACTGCTGGTCTGGTTGCTCCAGACTGGCCCTTGCTTCCCTCCAAAGGAGCAATCCCTCTGACCTTGCTGGTCAGAACCAACAGCTGATTTCCGAATTCTCCTACAATTGCTTTTGCCAAGGCTTGTTTGCTTCGATCAAGTCGCCGACACCGCCGACAGCGAGAGCCTGCGTGGGACAGCTCGTGAGCCGACTCCTGGACGTCGTCGACCTTCAGGGACCACGTGGCTGCGGAGACAAGCTACCCCTCATCACCTGTTTGCACCCGACATCGCCTGGTACCCACCTGGTGCCACGCTGGTCACTGGCTAGTGACTGTGAACACTGTCCCCTCTGCTTACAGGTCTTCAACACCTCCGATCCACTCTTGGATCCACTGCATCTCTCCCGGACCGACCGCCTGCAGCATCTTTGTCTTCAAGCTCCACGGAACAGATAGAAGAAACCCGACGCACTTCGAGGCCTATGCACCCGCTTCCTGTGGGTGAGGTAAAGCTGGCACACCTGTGCCCAAGTGTAGTATTACATCTCTAGTGCCTGTGTTCCAAATCTTGAGTTCCTAGTCCATCCGGAAGATCCTCTTTGCAGTAACTTTGTACTTTTTACGCACCCATTGAAACCTATGGGAGCACGCGTGTGACTATTTGCTCTGCACACGCCACCCGTGGACCTCCTGGTCACTAACTGACGTTAGCTCCTTGTAGGCCCAGCGATTCTAGAGGCCCTAGGCCTTTTCTCTTTTCTGTTCGTGGTACTTATACCACTATTTTAGTATATGGTTTGAGTGGCCACCAGGGCCTATCCATATAACGTGCAACTTCTGTGTATTCTGTGATAATCTTGTTTGACGATTTGTGCTCCTGTGCTCATAAAGAGACTAGGGGTTACTTTGAGAAATAAATACATATATATTTTGAATATATATCTGTGTGGTGTCCTTTCATTGGTATAAAAGGGGGTTACATTTGGTAAAACAGCTGGCTTAACACGCTTCACGAGTTTAGCCTCAAAGACTGCTTAGCCTACGCTACCACTAGGGCAGCTAGTCCGAAAAGGTTGACTTACAACCACACCATAAGGGTTGCTTGGCATGGTACAAGGTGATCACTTTAACTAGTGAGCATAATATACCAGGCCAACTTCTCACATTGGTGAGCAGCGGTTGGATTTGAGCTTGCTGTGTTTTACCATTGTAATCTCTTGGTTACCAATTGAAAGATCACATAGGTACCTGTAGGTACATATAAAACAAGATTAGATATACATAAGTTCTACTGAACTTAGTTGTTGTAGAGCAAAGGGAGTAGCACACCCTGACTACAACTACTAGATAGGTTTAGTAGGTAAACACAAGTGTAGGTAGATTGCAACACATCCACCCACACTTAAGAGCAATGGCCGGGGCAGAGGGGTCCACTGTACCCATCTCTGTTGAGAGTGACCCCCAGAGGGCAACATCCAGCTTTGCTACCCTTAATCAGAATGAGCTCAGGCATTTGGCAACTCTTAGAGGCCTTAAACAGCCCAAGAACCCAAACTCTGCTGAGCTCAGAGAGCTCTTACAGAATGATGAGAATCAGAGAGCACTCAAGAAAGCTTCCCAGTTAGCCCCCTTAGGGTCAGGAACAGGAGGCCCCCCTTCTGAAGATACTACAGAGGTACCCAGTTCCAATAGCCATCCCTTAGATGAGAACCATACTACAGGGGAGGAAAGTGGTGAGGATACAGAAAGTAGTGATGATGAAGGGAGAACTAGCCCAGTGCCAAGTATTATACTTGGCCCAGCTAAACTAAGGATATTGGGGACTGACAATGGGTTTACCCCATTGGATCTCCCCAGTGGACTTAACACAGGGCTTGGGAGGCAAAGGAATCGCTCAGGTGACTCCAATGCTTCTCATGGCTCTAGAGGCTCTCAAGGTCACTCCAAGAAAAGGATGACCACCCCTCAGAGGAGGGAACATGAGGCCAGAATGCAGGAAGCCCAGCTGAGGATCAGGAAGCAGGAGCTAGAAGTAGCCCTGATGGAAGAAAAACTGAACAAGGCTAGGCAACCTAGAGAGAGTGGGTCTATACCCACTGGTGGCAGCATTGTCCCTAAGGACAAAGATAGGGTCTTTGATAATAGGAACCTGTCTAAGGTTGTGCCCCCCTACAAAAGTGGGGATGACATCCACAAATGGATAACTGCTCTTGAGAGAGCCTGCAAAGTACAGCAGGTTCCTGAAGACCAGTGGGCGGCAATCCTCTGGCTCTCCTTTGAAGGAAGAGGCAGGGACAGACTCCTCACTGTTAGAGAAGAGGATGTCAGAAACTACAGAGTCCTGAAGAGTGTTCTGGTAGATGGGTTAGGCTTAACCACTGAACAGTACAGGTTAATGTTCAGAGACACCCAGAAGACACAGACTCAGGACTGGTCTGAATATGTTGAATGTGCCACTAAGGCTTTGGAGGGTTGGTTGCTGGGAAGTAAGGTATCTGATTATACAGGATTGTACAATTTGATGATGAGAGAACAGATTTTAAGTAACTGTCAAAACCAGCTCCTCCATCAACACCTGGTAGACTCAGATTTGACCTCTCCCCAAGAATTGGGAAAGAGGGCAGATAAATGGGTCAGGACCAGGATCAGGCCTAAGAATCAGGGTGGTGACCAAAAGAAAGATACCACCAAACCTCAAGAGAAGGGTGGGGATAAAGCAAAAGAGAAATCTTCCTCAGGGCCCCAAAACTCCACACAGGGCGGTGGGTCCCAGGCTCCCTCCTCTACCACAGGTAAAAAGCCTTACTGCCATGAGTGTAAAACTCCTGGGCATTGGAAAACTGACAGCAGTTGCCCAAGGGCTACAAACAAAACTGTTCCTCCAATTACTCCTGTCACACCACCTATTACTGTCAGCAGTAATCCCCCAGGTGGTGGGAGTGCCCCCAAAAATTTGGGTGGGTTTACTTGGGGAACACAGGGGGACCCTGGCTTAGCCAATTCCCCTGCAGCAGATACTCTTGTCTGTGATGGTGGCATGGGGTTTGCCAACTTCACTGCCTGTCCCAACACTTTGGGTAGGTACAGACAGGAGCCCTACATCAATGGTACAAAAGCTGAGGCCTACAGAGACACTGGAGCTAGCATCACAATGGTGGCCCATTGGCTGGTTCCCTCTGAGCAGCTTTTGCCTGGTTTCTCCTACCAGGTGACCAACATTGATGGCAAACAGAACAGTCATCCCATGGCAGAGGTATGTCTCAGCTGGGGAGGTGTCACTGGCCCTAAAAGGGTGGCAGTGTCCCCAACCTTGCCTGTAGACTGCTTACTGGGGAATGGCTTAGAACTCTCAGCCTGGGCTGGAGTTGAACAAGACACCCATTCTAAAATGGTAGGCCTGTCACAAAAGGGTAGGGGGGTTGTGCCATTCACAACCCCTGTCCAAATAGATTTCCTCCCTGAAAAGGTTGGAAGGGCAGTGGTAGCCACAGCCCAGGCACAGACAGACTTCCCTGTAGAGACTGGCAGAGCTGTGACAGTCACAGCTCAAACACAAACTGAGTGCCCCCCTGAAAAGGTTGGCAAGGCTGTAATGGTCTCAGCCTATACTCAGACTGACATAGGTGTAGTGAAGCCTGAAACAATGGATCACTCCACACAAACTGAGAGTAGTGGGGAGGAAGAAAAGTCTCCCTCTCCCCAGACATTAGGAAAAGGTCAGCCTCCTCAGGGATCTGACCTCACCCCTTGTGAAGGAACTGCCCCAGAGGTAGCCAGGCCTGGCCTGGCAGAGCCTCTGATGTCAGTGGCCCCTTACAAGGTGGGACCCAGTCTGGTGCAGGTAACCTGCCTCTCTCTACCCTGCCTCAGTCAGCCCAGGACTGCAGAGGTCAGGGAGGCCAGTGGACCCCCAGAGGGCCCCTGTCCACAAGAACCCCCCATCAAAAGAATGAGGATTGCCTGGCTAGTAGCCCTAGTCAGGTGATGGGTAAAAACATTCCTGAGGGATCTCCTTTACAGGTAGTTAGGGACCTCCCCCAGAGGGATTCTGTTGGGTACAGGCAAACATGGGACCTTAGGGCCCCAGACCTGACCTGTCCCTCCAGTAAGTCCACAAAAGGGACCCAGCCTCCAGCTTTAGGTAGCCAGAGGCTGACCCTGAGAGCACAGTGCAACTCAGTTAAGGAAAGAAAGGCATCCATGGTGGAGAATGATTGGAGGAAGCTGAGACCTCACTTTGAGGACACTCACTTCAGTACTCCATCTCAACACCAGCCTTTTACTTTGCCAAGACACACCAAAGGTAGAGATTCCCTATGGTGGAGACCCTCTGATACCCTTAGGGTGAGGGATTGCTTAGTGGACCATGAGACAGGGGGTAACCATGCCAGTGCTGGTTCCTCCTTATATGGCCACTTGGGCAATATAGGCTTACCTGGTCAAGGTCAGCCTTATCTCCCTTCGTTTGGGGGGGGGTTGTGTAGGAAGGTGGATATCTGACTATGGTTACCCCCAAATTTTTGACTAGTGTCTAGCTGGTTTTTCGACTTAGTTGGCCTGAGATCCTGCCATTCAGGATCTCAGCCTGGCTGTTCTCTCTTTAAAATGGACTCCATGTACCCTAGGTACATACCCAATTGGTTAGATCACCCTGTGAGCCCCTGTACCAGTGTACACTAGGTACCCAGGGCATTGGTGTATCTAAGGCCTACCAGGGGCTGAAGCATGTATTATGCCACCCCTGGCCTGGCCTAACAATCTGACACAACTGGCTGATCACTCAGCTGGGGTAAGTTGGTGTAATCACCTCTTACTTAGGTGTAGTATACCTATACCTAACCTTAAATGGGACACCTGGTAACCTATAAGTCACTCCTATGGCAGGCCTTAACAATCCTGAAGGCAGAGTGCTTGGTTCCATGTGAGATGGTGCTCTGGCATGAGCTGAGCCTGTCTGCAGTGGTCGGAACAACTTCCTTCTACTGTTTCCAGATATCGTCATACCATATACTCTTAAGTGCATTATGAACCTCGCGGTTAAATGCTATCTTTGGTTTGGCTTTATCAAAACATGTCGAGTAAGGTGTCATACGAATTGGAATACTAACCCCTCGCCAATTCTGGCGACGGGGTTAGCATTCCACCCTTCTAGAGGGACACGACATGTACAGTACCTGAAACCCGGGTAAAATCAGACATAGCCTCAGCTCCACAAAATGGATGCTGCCACCACAGACACAAGTCTGCCCTCCTGCTGCTGGGAGTCCTTCCAGCTTGGGAGGTGTGGACAAAGGGTTTCCTGCCAGGGGAGGTGCGTGCACCACCCCAGACAGGATTTTGTGTATTGGTCAGGTAGGGCTTGAAAGAAACCAGACATGCCTGTGGCTCACAAGGAGCCTTGGTGCATATGCCAGTTCAAACCGGTCCTGGGGCACACCAGTCCCGGGCCTGGGGCGAGCTGGACAAAGGATTGGGGGTGTAACCACCCCCCTTCCTGGTCCCACCCATAGGGAGGGACCTAGCAGGTAGTCCGGCCCCTAGAATCCGCTTAAAGGTAGGAGCTGTGTCCTAAGACTTCAGACATCCTGGAATCAACTTGAAACTAAGAAGAAGACGGGAACTTCGACATTCTGCTGCACAGAAGACTGAAGAAAATCTCCCCTGTGGTCAGGGAGTGACCACCTTGCTAACGCAAGCACCATCCAGCGCATCAACGTCTGCTTTGCCGCCGCCTCCCGCCGGAGCCCGAGCCCAGAGACTGACAAGACCTGGACCTCCAGACCTCTCACCGCCCGATCCACAGTCCCTGAGAAGAAGAGACCCGTGGAGGCACCGAGACACGTGGAGCCAGCCATCTTGGAACGACTACGACAAGCTGACAAGTGCAACAACCGAGGCTCCCTCCAAGTTGTGCTTTGGGATCTGAGAAGCCCAACACCCGAGCAGCATCTGCACCAAAGGTGAGCCCTCCAGCATCTCCACGATCTGCGTGGGGCCCTTCTGCATTTTGCCACTCGACGCGCCTAACCGGTTGCTGGCCCGCTGGCTAGTAGCCATCTTGGCGACGAACTTCAAGAAATACACCACTGGTCTGGTTGCTCCAGACTGGCCCTTGCTCCCCTCCAAAGGAGCAGTCTTTCTGACCTTGCTGGTCAGAACCATCAGCTTATTTCATCTCCTACAACAATTGCTTTTGCCAAGGCTTTGGGATCTGAGAAGCCCAACCCCCGAGCAGCATCTGCACCAAAGGTGAGCCCTCCAGCATCTCCACGATCTGCGTGGGGCCCTTCTGCATTTTGCCACTCGACGCGCCTAACCGGTTGCTGGCCCGCTGGCTAGTGGCCATCTTGGCAACGAACTCTACGAAATACACTGCTGGTCTGGTTGCTCCAGACTGGCCCTTGCTCCCCTCCAAAGGAGCAATCCCTCTGACCTTGCTGGTCAGAACCAACAGCTGATTTCCGAATCCTCCTACAATTGCTTTTGCCAAGGCTTGTTTGCTTCGATCAAGTCGCCGACACCGCCGACAGCGAGAGCCTGCGTGGGACAGCTCGTGAGCCGACTCCTGGACGTCGTCGACCTTCAGGGACCACGTGGCTGCGGAGACAAGCTACCCCTCATCACCTGTTTGCACCCGACATCGCCTGGTACCCACCTGGTGCCACGCTGGTCACTGGCTAGTGACTGTGAACACTGTCCCCTCTGCTTACAGGTCTTCAACACCTCCGATCCACTCTTGGATCCACTGCATCTCTCCCGGACCGACCGCCTGCAGCATCTTTGTCTTCAAGCTCCACGGAACAGATAGAAGAAACCCAACGCACTTCGAGGCCTATGCACCCGCTTCCTGTGGGTGAGGTAAAGCTGGCACACCTGTGCCCAAGTGTAGTATTACATCTCTAGTGCCTGTGTTCCAAATCTTGAGTTCCTAGTCCATCCGGAAGATCCTCTTTGCAGTAACTTTGTACTTTTTACGCACCCATTGAAACCTATGGGAGCACGCGTGTGACTATTTGCTCTGCACACGCCACCCGTGGACCTCCTGGTCACTAACTGACGTTAGCTCCTTGTAGGCCCAGCGATTCTAGAGGCCCTAGGCCTTTTCCCTTTTCTGTTCGTGGTACTTATACCACTATTTTAGTATATGGTTTGAGTGGCCACCAGGGCCTATCCATATAACGTGCAACTTCTGTGTATTCTGTGATAATCTTGTTTGACGATTTGTGCTCCTGTGCTCATAAAGAGACTAGGGGTTACTTTGAGAAATAAATACATATATATTTTGAATATATATCTGTGTGGTGTCCTTTCATTGGTATAAAAGGGGGTTACATTTGGTAAAACAGCTGGCTTAACACGCTTCACGAGTTTAGCCTCAAAGACTGCTTAGCCTACGCTACCACTAGGGCAGCTAGTCCGAAAAGGTTGACTTACAACCACACCATAAGGGTTGCTTGGCATGGTACAAGGTGATCACTTTAACTAGTGAGCATCATATACCAGGCCAACTTCTCACACACACATACCCACAACCACACACACAACCACACACACAAACAGACAACCACAACCACATACAACCACACATACACACAACCACACACACACAACCACAACCACACATACAACCAAACACACAACCACACAACCACAACCACACACACAACCACACATCCATACAACCCCACACACAACCCACACACACACAACCCCACACACAACCCCACACACACACACAACCACACACACAACCACAACCACACACACAACCACAACCACACACACATAACTACACACACAACCACAATCACACACACACACAACCACACAGACAACCACACAGCCAACCACAACCACAGACAACCACACCCATACCCATACAACCACATCCACACACCCACAAACACACACAACAACACACACAACCACAACCACACACACACAACCACACAGACAACCACAACCACACAGACAACCACAACCACGGACAACCACACAGACAACCACAACCACACCCACACCCATACCCACGCAACCACATCCACACAACCACACACACACACAACCACACACAACCACACAAATACACAACCACACAAATACACAACCACAAACACACAACCACACACACACAACCATACACACCCACAACCACACCCACACACAACCACACATACAACCACAATCCCACACAACCACACATACAACCACACACACAACCACACACACACAACCACACACATACACAACCACACATACAACCATACACAACCACACACACACAACCACACACACAATCACATCCAACCACACATCCACACACACAACCTCACACACAACCACACACAACAACACACAACCACACACAACCACACCCACACAACCACACACACACAACCACATATATAACCACACACACTGAACAATACACACACAACCACACAATCATACATACAACCAAACACACACAATCACAACCAATCACAACCACACACACACAACGGCAGACACACAACCACACACACACAACCACAAACACAACCAGGCACACAACCACACACACAACCACACACACACAACCACACACACAACCACACATACAACCAAACACACCACAACCAACCACACACACACAACCACAACCAACCACACAACTGCACATACAACCAGACACACACAACCGCACACACACAATACACAACCACACACAGCCACATACACAGCCACACACACAACCACACACACACCACCCCTGCAACCACCCCCACACAACCACACACAAACAACCACACACACCACACCCGCAACTACACACACAACCACACACACACAACCACACCCCCACACAACCAGACACCCACAACCACACATCCACACACATACAACCACGCACACAACCACGCACACAACCACACACACAGCCACACACGCAACCACACCCACAACCACATACAACCAGAACCACACACATAACCACACAACCACACACACACAACCACACCCACACACAACCACAACCACACACACAACCACACACAACCACATACACACCACTACCACACACACACACAACCACAACACCACACACACCACGCACACAAAACCACACACATACAACCACAACCACACACACAAGCACAACAACCACACACACAACCACAACCACAACCACACACACAACCACATACACACCCACAACCACACACACAACCACACGCACACACAGACAACCACAACTACATACAATCACACATACACACAACCACACACACACAACCATACACACACAACCACAACCACACATACAACTAAACACACAACCACACACACAACCACACACACAACCACACACAACCACACACAACCACACATCCACACACAACCACAATTGCACTGACAACTGCACCCACAACTGCATACACACAACCACACACACAACCACACACACACAACCCCACACAACCCCACACACACACAACCCCACACACAAACCCACACACACAACCCCCCACACACACAACCACACACACAACCACAACCACACACACAATCACAAAAACAACCACACATACATACAAACAACCACACACACAACCACACACCCACACCACCACAACCACACACACATACAACCACACACACAATCACAACCACACACAAAACCACAAACACACAACCACACACATATATACAAATAACCACACACATACAACCACACAAACACACAACCACACACCCCCAACCACACCCACACATACAACCACACCCACCCACAACCACACACAACCAGGCACACAGCCACACACAAAACCACACACACACACAACCAAACCCATGCACAACCACACATACAACCACACACACCCCCAACCACACACAACACCTATACAACCACACACACACAACCCCACACACACAACCACACAACCACACACACACCCACACACACAACCACATATAACCACAACCACACACAAACCACTACCACACACACACAACCACAAAACCACACACACACCAAACACACAAAACCACACACATCCAACCACACACACAAGCACAATCACACACACAACCACACACACAACCACAACCATACCCACACAACCACAACCACACAACCACACACACAACCACACCCACACTCAATCAAACACACACCCACAACCACACACACACCCACAACCACACACACAACCACACACACAAACAGACAACCACAACCACATACAACCACACATACACACAACCACATACAACCACACACACACAACCACAACCACACATACAACCAAACACACAACCACACAACCACACACACAACCACGCACACAACCACACATCCACACACAACCACAACTGCACTGACAACCGCACCCACAACTGCATACACAAAACCACACACACACAACCACATACACACAACCCCACACAACCCCACATACACACAACCCCACACACCCACAACCACACACAATGCCACACTCAACCACACACAACCACACACAACCACACCCACACAACCACACACACAACCACATATATAACCATACACACTGAACCACACACACCCAACCACACAACCACACACACATCACAACCACACACACACAACCAAACACACACAACCACAACCAATCACAACCACACACACACAACCACACAAACAACCAGGCACACAACCACAACCACACACACAACTACACACACACACTACCACAACCACACACACAACCACACATACAACCACACCCACACACACAACCACACACACAACCACACACACACAACCACACACAACCACAACCACACATACCACAACCAACCATACACACACACAACCACAACCAACCACACAACTGCACATACAACCAGACACACACAACCACATACACACAATACACAACCACACACAGCCACATACAGAGCAACACACACAACCACACACACACCACACCTGCAACCACACACATAACCACAACCACATACACACAACCACACACACACCACACCCGCAACCAAACACACAACCACACACACAACCACACCCCCACACAAGCACACACCCACAACCACAATCACACACCCATACTACCACACACCCACACAACCACATACATACAACCACACACGCAACCACACCCACAACCACACCCACAACCACACACAACCAGAACCACACCCACACAACCACACCCACACACAACCACAACCACACACAAACCACTACCACACACACACAACCACAAAACCACACACACACCACATACACAAAACCAAACACATACAACCACACACACAAGCACAACCACACACACATCCACACACACAACCACACCCATACCCACACAACCACACACACAACCACACCCACACACACCCACACACACCCACAACCACACACACAACCACACACACAAACAGACAACCACACATACACACAACCACACACAACCACACACACAACCACAACCACACATACAACCAAACACACAACCACACACACAACCACACACAACCACACCCAACCACACATCCACACACAACCACAACTGCACTGACAACCGCACCCACAACTGCACACACAGCACCACATACACACAACCACACACACAACCCCACACAACCCCCCACACACACAACCCCATACACAACCCCACACACACACACAACCACACACACAACCACAACCACACACACACAACTACACGCACAACCACAGACAACCACAACCACACAGCCAACCACAACCACAGACAACCACAACCACACCCATACCCACACAACCACACCTGCACAACCACACACACAACCACAGCCACACACAGCCACACACACAACCACACACACACACAACTACAACCACACATACAACCAAACACACCACACACAACAATACAACCACACACACACACAACCACACACACAACCACACACAACCACACCCAACCACTCATCCACACAACTATACCCACAACTGCATCCACAACTGCACACACACAACCACACACAACCACACACACAGCCACACACACACAACCCCACACACAACCACACACACAACCCCCCCACACACACAACCACACACACAACCACAACCACACAACTACACACACAACCACACAGACAACCACAACCACACAGACAACCACAACCACAAACAACACAGACAACCACACCCACAAAACCACACACAACCACACACAACCACAAACACACAACCCCACACACACAACCCCACACACAATCACAACCACACACACAACCACAAACACACAACCATACATAATCACACACACATACAAACAACCACACACACACAACCACACACCCATGCCACCACAACCACACAGACACACACAACCACACACACAATCACAACCACACACACAACCACAAACACACAACCACACATACAACCACACACACCCACAACCACACACAGCCACACACACACACACAACCAAACCCACACACACAACCACAACCACACACACAACCACACATACAAGCACACACACCCCCAACCACACACAACACCTATACAACCACACACACACAACCCCACACACACAACCTCACACACAACCACACCCAACAACACACAACCACACACAACCACACCCACACAACCACACACACACAAACACATATATAACCACACACACTGAACAACACACACACAACCACACAACCACACACACAACCAAACACACACAACCACAACCAATCACAACCACACACACACAATCGCACACACACAACCACACACACACAACCACACACACAAACAGGCACACAACCACACAACCACACGCACAACCACACACACACAACCACAACCACATACACAACCACACATACAACCACACACACCACAACCAACCAGACACACAACCACAACCAACCACACAACTGCACATACAACCAGACACACACAACCACACACAATCAATACACAACCACACACAGCCACATACACAGCCACCCACACAACCACACACCCACACAACCAAACACATACAACCACGCACACAACCACACACACAGCCACACACACAGCCACACACACAACCACACACACAACCACACACACAACCACACCCACAAACACACCCACAACCACATACAACCAAAACCACACACATAACCACACAACCGCACACACAACCACACCCACACACAACCACAACCACACACACAACCACACACAACCACAACCACATACAAACCACTACCACACACACACACAACCACAAAACCACACACACAAACCCACACACATACAACCACAACCACACACACAAGCACAACAACCACACACACAACCACAACCACACACACAACCACAACCATACCCACACAACCACACCCACAACCACACCCACACACATCCACACACACACAAACACATACACACCCACAACCACACACACAACCACACGCGCATATAGACAACCACAACCACATACAATCACACATACACACAACCACACACACACACAACCACACACACACAACCACAACCACACATACAACCAAACACACAACCACACACACAACCACACATACAACCACACACAACCATACACAACCACACATCCACACACAACCACAATTGCACTGACAACTGCACCCACAACTGCATACACACAACCACACACACACAACCCCACACAACCACACACACACACAAAACCCCACATACACACACAACCACACACACACAACCACAACCACACACACAATCACAAACACAACCACACATACATACAAACAACCACACACACACAACCACACAACCACACACCCACACCACCACAACCACACACACACAACCACACACACAATCACAACCACACACAAAACCACAAACACACAACCACACACACATATACAAATAACCACACACATACAACCACACAAACACAAAACCACATACCCACAACCACACCCACACATACAAGCACACCCACCCACAGCCACACACAACCAGGCACACAGCCACACACAAAACCACACACACAACCAAACCCACATACACAACCAAAACCACACACAACCACACACACACCCAACCACACACAACACCTATACAACCATACACACACAACCCCACACACACAACCACACACACACAACCACACCCACACACAACCACACACAACCACACACACAACCACACACAAACCACTACCACACACACACAACCACAAAACCACACACACACACCACACACACAACCACACACATACAACCACACACACAAGCACAATCACATACCCAACCACACACACAACCACAACCATACCCACACAACCACACACACACAACCACACACACAACCACACACACAAACAGACAACCACAACCACATACAACCACAACCACATACAACCACACATACACACAACCACACACAACCACACACACACAACCACAACCACACATACAACCAAACACACAACCACACAACCACACACACACAACCACACACACAACCACACATCCACACACAACCACAACTGCACTGACAACCACACCCACAACTGCACACACAAAACCACACACACACAACCCCACACAACCCCACATACACTCAACCCCACACACAACCCCACAAACACAACCACACCCAACCACACACACCCACAACCACATACAACGCCACACTCAACCACACACAACCACACACAACCACACCCACACAACCACACACACACAACCACATATATAACCACACACACTGAACCACACACACCCAACCACACAACCACACACACAACCACAACCACACACACACAACCAAACACACACAACCACAACCAATCACAACCACACACACACACAACCACACACACACAACCACACAAACAACCAGGCACACAACCACACACACAACCACACACACACACACACTACCACAACCACACACACAACCACACCCACACACACAACCACACACACAACCACACACACAACCACACACACACACAACCACACACAACCACAACCACGCATACCACAACCAACCACACACACACAACCACAACCAACCACACAACTGCACATACAACCAGACACACACAGCCACATACACACAATACACAACCACACACAGCCACATACAGAGCAACACAGACAACCACACACACACCACACCCGCAACCACACACATAACCCCAACCACATACATACAACCACACACACACCACACCCGCAACCACACACACAACCACACACACACAACCACACCCCCACACAAGCACACACCCACAACCACAATCACATACCCATACCACCACACACCCACACAACCACACACATACAACCACAACCATGCACACAGCCATGCACACAACCACACACACAGCCACACACACAGCCAGATATAACCACACACGCAACCACACCCACAACCACATCCACAACCACACACAACCAGAACCGCACACACACAACCACACAACCACACACACACAACCACACACAACCACAACCACACACACAACCACAACCACAAACACAGCCACACACAACCACAACCACACACAAACCACTACCACACACACACAACCATAAAACCAAACACACACCACATACACAAAACCAAACACATACAACCACACACACAAGCACAACCACACATACAACCACACACACAACCACAACCATACCCACATATCCACACCCACAACCACACCCACACATACCCACAACCACACACACAACCACACACACAGATAACCACAACCACATACAACCACACATACACACAACCACACACACACAACCACAACCACACATACAACCAAACACACAACCACACAACCACAACCACACACACAACCACACCCAACCACACATCCACACAACCCCACACACAACCCACACACACACAACCCCACACACAACCCCACACACACACACACAACCACACACACAACCACAACCACACACACAACCACAACCACACACACACAACTACACACACAACCACAACCACACACACATAACCACACAGACAACCACAACCACACAGCCAACCACAACCACAGACAACCACACCCATACCCACACAACCACATCCACACAACCACAAACACACACAACAACACACACAACCACAACCACACACACACAACCACACAGACAACCACAACCACACAGACAACCACAACCACGGACAACCACACAGACAACCACACCCACACCCATACCCACACAACCACATCCACACAACCACACACACACAACCACACACAACCACACAAATACACAACCACAAACACACAACCACAAACACACAACCACAAACACACAACCACAAAAAAACAACCACACACACACAACCATACACACCCACAACCACACCCAAACACAACCACACATACAACCACAATCCCACACAACCACACATACAACCACACACACAACCACACACACATAACCACACACACACACAACCACACATACAACCATACACAACCACACACACACAACCACACACACAATCACATCCAACCACACATCCACACACACAACCTCACACACAACCACACACAACAACACACAACCACACACAACCACACCCACACAACCACACACACACAACCACATATATAACCACACACACTGAACAATACACACACAACCACACAATCATACATACAACCAAACACACACATTCACAACCAATCACAACCACACACACACAACCACACACACACAACCACAAACACAACCAGGCACACAACCACACAACCACACACACAACCACACACACACAACCACACACACAACCACACATACAACCAAACACACCACAACCAACCACACACACACAACCACAACCAACCACACAACTGCACATACAACCAGACACACACAACCGCACACACACAATACACAACCACACACAGCCACATACACAGCCACACACACAACCACACACACACCACCCCTGCAACCACCCCAACACAACCACACACAAACAACCACACACACACCACACCCGCAACTACACACACAACCACACATACACAACCACACCCCCACACAACCAGACACCCACAACCACACATCCACACACATACAACCACGCACACAACCACGCACACAACCACACACACAGCCACACACGCAACCACACCCACAACCACAACCACAACCACATACAACTAGAACCACACACATAACCACACAACCACACACACACAACCACACCCACACACAACCACAACCACACACACAACCACAACCACACACACAACCACACACAACCACAACCACATACAAACCACTACCACACACACACCCAACCACAACACCACACACACCACGCACACAAAACCACACACATACAACCACCACCACACACACAAGCACAACAACCACACACACAACCACAACCACACACACAACCACATACACACCCACAACCACACACACAACCACACGCACACACAGACAACCACAACCACATACAATCACACATACACACAACCACACACACACACACAACCACACACACACAACCACAACCACACATACAACTAAATACACAACCACACACACAACCACACACACAACCACACACAACCACACATCCACACACAACCACAATTGCACTGACAACTACACCCACAACTGCATACACACAACCACACACACAACCACACACACACAACCCCACACAACCCCACACACACACAACCCCACACACAACCCCACACACACAACCCCACACACACACACAACCACACACACAACCACAACCACACACACAACCACAAAAACAACCACACATACATACAAACAACCACACACACAACCTCACACCCACACCACCACAACCACACACACATACAACCACACACACAATCACAACCACACACAAAACCACAAACACACAACCACACACACATATACAAATAACCACACACATACAACCACACAAACACACAACCACACACCCACAACCACACCCACACATACAACCACACCCACCCACAACCACACACAACCAGGCACACAGCCACACACAAAACCACACACACACACAACCAAACCCACGCACAACCACACATACAACCACACACAACACCTATACAACCACACACACACAACCCCACACACACAACCACACAACCACACACAACCACACCCACACACAACCACAACCACACCCACACCCACACACACAACCACACATAACCACAATCACACACAAACCACTACCACACACACACAACCACAAAACCACACACACACCAAACACACAAAACCACACACATACAACCACACACATAAGCACAATCACACACACAACCACACACACAACCACAACCATACCCACACAACCACAACCACACAACCACACACACAACCACACCCACACTCAACCAAACACACACCCACAACCACACACACACACAACCACACACACAACCACACACACAAACAGACAACCACAACCACATACAACCACACATACACACAACCACATACAACCACACACACACAACCACAACCACACATACAACCAAACACACAACCACACAACCACATACACACACACACACAACCACACACACAACCACACATCCACACACAACCACAACTGCACTGACAACCGCACCTACAACTGCATACACAAAACCACACACACACAACCACACACACACAACCCCACACAACCCCACATACACACAACCCCACACACCCACAACCACACACAATGCCACACTCAACCACACACAACCACACACAACCACACCCACACAACCACACACACACAACCACATATATAACCACACACACTGAACCACACACACCCAACCACACAACCACACACGCAACCACAACCACACACACACAACCAAACACACACAACCACAACCAATCACAACCACACACACACAACCACACAAACAACCAGGCACACAACCACAACCACACACACAACTACACACACACACACTACCACAACCACACACACAACCACACATACAACCACACCCACACACACAACCACACACACAACCACACACACACACAACCACACACAACCACAACCACATATACCACAACCAACCACACACACACACAACCACAACCAACCACACAACTGCACATACAACCAGACACACACAACCACATACACACAATACACAACCACACACAGCCACATACAGAGCAACACACACAACCACACACACACCACACCTGCAACCACACACATAACCACAACCACATACACACAACCACACACACACCACACCCGCAACCACACACACAACCACACACACAACCACACCCCCACACAAGCACACACCCACAACCACAATCACACACCCATTCCACCACACACCCACACAACCACACACATACAACCACAACCACGTACACAGCCATGCACACAACCACACACACAGCCACACACACAGCCACATACAACCACACACGCAACCACACCCACAACCACACACAACCAGAACCACACTGTAGGAGAGTAGGGTCTGCTATCCTATGGTCACCCCAAATTTTTGCTTTTTGCTTCACTGGTTTTTGACATATTGAGGCTGTGGGCCTGCCAATCAGACCCCCAGCCTGCTGTTCTCTCTACTAAATTAAAACTATGCACCCTAGGTGCATAACCAATTGGAAGTGGATCACCCTGTCAGCCCCTGTACCAGTGTACACTAGGTACCCAGGGCATTGGTGTACCCAAGGCCTGCCAGGGGCTGCAGCATGTATTATGCCACCCCAGGCTTGGCCTAACAACCTGACACAACTGGCTGATCACTCAGCTGGGGTAAGTTGGTGTAATCACCTCTTACTTGGGTGTAGTATACCTATACCTAACCTTAAATGGGACACCTGGTAACCTATAAGTCACTCCTATGGCAGGCCTTAACAATCCTGAAGGCAGAGTGCTTGGTTCCATGTGAGATGGTGCTCTGGCATGAGCTGAGCCTGTCTGCAGTGGTCGGAACAACTTCCTTCTACTGTTTCCAGATATCGTCATACCATATACTCTTAAGTGCATTATGAACCTCGCGGTTAAATGCTATCTTTGGTTTGGCTTTATCAAAACATGTCGAGTAAGGTGTCATACGAATTGGAATACTAACCCCTCGCCAATTCTGGCGACGGGGTTAGCATTCCACCCTTCTAGAGGGACACGACATGTACAGTACCTGAAACCCGGGTAAAATCAGACATAGCCTCAGCTCCACAAAATGGATGCTGCCACCACAGACACAAGTCTGCCCTCCTGCTGCTGGGAGTCCTTCCAGCTTGGGAGGTGTGGACAAAGGGTTTCCTGCCAGGGGAGGTGCATGCACCACCCCAGACAGGATTTTGTGTATTGGTCAGGTAGGGCTTGAAAGAAACCAGACATGCCTGTGGCTCACAAGGAGCCTCGGTGCATATGCCAGTTCAAACCGGTCCTGGGGCACACCAGTCCCGGGCCTGGGGCGAGCTGGACAAAGGATTGGGGGTGTAACCACCCCCCTTCCTGGTCCCACCCATAGGGAGGGACCTAGCAGGTAGTCCGGCCCCTAGAATCCGAATAAAGGTAGGAGCTGTGTCCTAAGACTTCAGACATCCTGGAATCAACTTGAAACTAAGAAGAAGACGGGAACTTCGACATGCTGCTGCACAGAAGACTGAAGAAAATCTCCCCTGTGGTCAGGGAGTGACCACCTTGCTAACGCAAGCACCATCCAGCGAATCAACGTCTGCTTTGCCGCCGCCTCCCGCCGGAGCCCGAGCCCAGAGACTGACAAGACCTGGACCTCCAGACCTCTCACCGCCCGATCCACAGTCCCTGCAAAGAGGAGACCCGTGGAGGCACCGAGACACGTGGAGCCAGCCATCTTGGAACGACTACGACAAGCTGACCAGTGCAACAACCGAGGCTCCCTCCAAGTTGTGCTTTGGGTCCTGAGAAGCCCAACCCTCGAGCAGCATCTGCACCAAAGGTGAGCCCTCCAGCATCTCCACGATCTGCGTGGGGCCCTTCTGCATTTTGCCACTCGACGCGCCTAACCGGTTGCTGGCCCGCTGGCTAGTGGCCATCTTGGCGACGAAATCTACGACAAACACCGCTGGTCTGGTTGCTCCAGACTGGCCCTTGCTCCCCTCCAAAGGAGCAATCCCTCTGACCTTGCTGGTCAGAACCAACAGCTGATTTCCGAATCCTCCTGCAATTGCTTTTGCCAAGGCTTGTTTGCTTCGATCAAGTCGCCGACACCGCCGACAGCGAGAGCCTGCGTGGGACAGCTCGTGAGCCGACTCCTGGACGTCGTCGACCTTCAGGGACCACGTGGCTGCGGAGACAAGCTACCCCTCATCACCTGTTTGTACCCGACATCGCCTGGTACCCACCTGGTGCCACGCTGGTCACTGGCTAGTGACTGTGAACACTGTCCCCTCTGCTTACAGGTCTTCAACATCTCCGATCCACTCTTGGATCCACTGCATCTCTTCCCGACCGACCGCCTGCAGCACTTTTGTCTACAGGCCCCACGGAACAGATAGAAGAAACCCGACGCACTTCGAGGCCTATGCACCCGCTTCCTGTGGGTGAGGTAAAGCTGGCACACCTGTGCCCAAGTGTAGTATTACATCTCTAGTGCCTGTGTTCCAAATCTTAAGTTCCTAGGTCATCCGGAAGATTCCTTTTGCAGTAACTTTGTACTTTTTACGCACCCATTGAAACCTATGGGAGCACGCGTGTGACTATTTGCTCTGCACACGCCACCCGTGGACCTCCTGGTCACTAACTGACGTTAGCTCCTTGTAGGCCCAGCGATTCTAGAGGCCCTAGGCCTTTTCCCTTTTCTGTTCGTGGTACTTATACCACTATTTTAGTATATGGTTCGAGTGGCCACCAGGGCCTATCCATATAAAGTGCAACTTCTGTGTATTAGGTGATAATCTTGTTTGACGATTTGTGCTCCTGTGCTCATAAAGAGACTAGGGGTTACTTTGAGAAATAAATACATATATATTTTGAATATATATCTGTGTGGTGTCCTTTCATTGGTATAAAAGGGGGTTACTATTGGTAAAACAGCTTGCTTAACACGCTTCACGAGTTTAGCCTCAAAGACTGCTTAGCCTACGCTACCACTAGGGCAGCTAGTCCAAAAAGGTTGACTTACAACCACACCATAAGGGTTGCTTGGCATGGTACAAGGTGGTCACTAGAACTAGTGAACAGCATATACCAGGCCAACTTCTCACATTGGTGAGCAGCGGTTGGATTTGAGCTTGCTGTGTTTTACCATTGTAATCTCTTGGTTACCAATTGAAAGATCACATAGGTACCTGTAGGTACATATAAAACAAGATTAGATATACATAAGTTCTACTGAACTTAGTTGTTGTAGAGCAAAGGGAGTAGCACACCCTGACTACAACTACTAGATAGGTTTAGTAGGTAAACCCAAGTGTAGGTAGATTGCAACACATCCACCCACACTTAAGAGCAATGGCCGGGGCAGAGGGGTCCACTGTACCCATCTCTGTTGAGAGTGACCCCCAGAGGGCACCATCCAGCTTTGCTACCCTTAATCAGAATGAGCTCAGGCATTTGGCAACTCTTAGAGGCCTTAAACAGCCCAAGAACCCAAACTCTGCTGAGCTCAGAGAGCTCTTACAGAATGATGAGAATCAGAGAGCACTCAAGAAAGCTTCCCAGTTAGCCCCCTTAGGGACAGGAACAGGAGGCCCCCCTTCTGAAGATGCCACTGAAGTACCCCTTCCCAATAGTCACCCCTTAGATGGGATGCCTACCACAGAGGAAGAAAGTGAAAAGGATACTGACAGTAGTGAGGATGAAGGGAGAACTAGCCCAGTGCCAAGTATTATACTTGGCCCAGCTAAACCAAGGCTATTGGGGACTGACAGTGGGTTCAACCCACTGGATCTCCCCAGTGGACTTAACACAGGGCTTGGAAGGCAAAGGAATCGCTCAGGTGACTCCAATGCTTCCCATGGCTCTAGAGGCTCTCAAGGTCACTCCAGGAAAAGGATGACCACCCCTCAGAGGAGGGAACATGAGGCCAGAATGCAGGAAGCCCAGCTGAGGATCAGGAAGCAGGAGCTAGAAGTAGCCCTGATGGAAGAAAAACTGAACAAGGCTAGGCAACCTAGAGAGAGTGGGTCTATACCCACTGGTGGCAGCATTGTCCCTAAGGACAAAGATAGGGTCTTTGACAATAGGAACCTGTCTAAGGTTGTGCCCCCCTACAAAAGTGGGGATGACATCCACAAATGGATAACTGCTCTTGAGAGAGCCTGCAAAGTACAGCAGGTTCCTGAAGACCAGTGGGCAGCAATCCTCTGGCTCTCCTTTGAAGGAAGAGGCAGAGACAGACTCCTCACTGTTAGAGAAGAGGATGTCAGAAACTACAGAGTCCTGAAGAGTGTTCTGGTAGATGGGTTAGGCTTAACCACTGAACAGTACAGGTTAATGTTCAGAGACACCCAAAAGACACAGACTCAGGACTGGTCTGAATACATTGAATGTGCCACTAAGGCTTTGGAGGGTTGGTTGCTGGGAAGTAAGGTATCTGATTTTACAGGATTGTATAATTTGATGATGAGAGAACAGATTTTAAATAACTGTCAAAACCAGCAACTGCATCAACACTTGGTTGACTCTGATCTGACCTCTCCCCAAGAATTGGGAAAGAAGGCAGACAAATGGGTCAGAACCAGGGTTAAGCAAAAGAACCAGAACCAGGGCCAAGGGGGTGATCAGAAGAAAACAGACCAAAAGGGTGGAGATCAGAAACCTAAAGACCAGAAGTCTTCAACAGGGCCCCAAACTACTGCTAAGGAGGGTGGGTCCCAACAGTCCAAGAAGAAGAAAGAAGGTCAGAAGAAACCCTGGTGCAATCATTGTAAAAATACAACTCACTGGACTAGTGATTGCAAAAAGGGTGGAGCCCCCAACACTGTTGCCCCTAAGGCACCTGCTCCCAGTACTACTGTTAGCAGTGTTGGTCCCCAGATAAAGGGTGTAGTGGGAATCACTATGGGAACTGAAGGAGATTCTGACTTAGACAGAACCCTTACACAGGCAGTCTTGATCTGTGATGGGGACATTGATTTGTCCCTGACTGTGAGCCCCAGTAACCTGGGCAAGTACAGACAGACTCCTTTAATTAATGACAAAGTGGCTCAAGCCTACAGGGACACATGTGCCAGTGTCACTATGGTGACACCAGGCTTTGTGGATCCTGGACAGTACATACCAGGTGAGAACTACCTGGTGACCAATGCCAGCAATGCCACTACTTCACATAGTGTGGCAGTTGTTAACTTCTCATGGGGAGGGGTAACTGGCCTCAAAAGGGTTGTGGTTAGTGCAGACCTCCCAGTAGAATGTTTGTTGGGCAATGACCTAGAGAGTTCTCTATGGTCAGAAGTGGAGTACAGGACTCATGCAGAGATGTTAGGTATATCATCACATGTCCTTGCTGTGACCAGGTCACAGGCCAAAAAGTGCCTCACTGAACCACAGGTCTTGGATCCTGGAACAATGGACCAAGCACCTACCAAGAAGAAGAACAGGAGGGTCAAGGCTGTGCCTTCCCCCCTGCCTCAGAGTGATGATCAGCCTTCCCAGGAAGCTGATCTAGAGGACCCTGAAGGAACTGTCCCTGAAGAGCTTGAACCTGATCAGGTTGAGTTTCTGGGGACAGGGGGACCTTCAAGGGCTGACTTGAGGCAGGCTCAGTTATCCTGTCCCTCTCTTGAACCCCTCAGACAGCTGGCTGCTGCTGAGGCTGCTGGGAATGCTCAAGGTACCCATAAAGTGTATTGGGATGAAGGGCTCCTTTATTCAGAGGCTAGAGACCCCAAGCCTGGTGCAACCAGGAGGTTGGTTATACCTCTGCAATTTAGGGGCTTCCTTCTTACCTTGGCCCATGATATTCCTTTAGCAGGACACCTAGGCCAGAACAAGACCTGGGACAGACTTGTCCCTCACTTTCACTGGCCTCATATGAATGAAGATACAAAGGAGTTTTGTCGCTCCTGTGTTACCTGCCAAGCCAGTGGCAAATCAGGTGGCACAACAAAGGCCCCCCTAATACCACTACCTGTGGTGGGGGTCCCCTTTGAAAGAGTGGGAATAGACATAGTGGGTCCCATGGATCCTCCCACTGCATCTGGGCACAGATTTATACTGGTGGTAGTGGATCATGCCACCAGGTATCCAGAGGCAATTCCCCTTAGGACCACTACAGCTCCTGTTGTGGCCAGGGCCCTGCTGGGAGTATTCTCCAGAGTGGGGTTTCCTAAGGAGGTAGTATCTGACAGAGGTACCAACTTTATGTCAGGATACTTGACAGCTATGTGGAAGGAATGTGGTGTCAACTACAAGTTCACCACCCCTTATCACCCACAATGCAATGGGCTTGTTGAGAGATTCAACAAGACCCTAAAGGGTATGATCAAAGGATTACCTGAAAAGCTCAGGCGAAGATGGGATATCCTTCTACCCTGCCTTCTGTTTGCTTACAGAGAGGTCCCACAAAAAGGAGTTGGCTACAGCCCCTTTGAATTGTTGTTTGGGCACCCTGTGAGAGGCCCACTGTGTTTGGTGAAGGAAGGATGGGAGTTACCTCTCAAAAAGCCTAAGCTAGACATAGTGGACTATGTACTTGGTCTCCGCTCAAGGATGGCTGAGTATATGGAGAAGGCATCTAAAAACCTTGAGGCAAGCCAGGCCTTACAGAAAGCTTGGCATGACCAAAAGGCTGTCTTGGTTGAGTATCAGCCAGGACAGAAGGTATGGGTGTTGGAGCCGGTGGCCCCAGCAGCACTCCAAGACAAATGGTCTGGACCCCATACAATCCTGGAAAAGAAGGGAGAGGTCACCTACTTGGTCGACCTAGGAACTCCCAGGAGTCCCCACAGGGTACTCCATGTTAACAGGCTTAAAGCATATGTTGACAGGGCAGACATGGGCTTGCTCATGGCTACAGATGAGGGACAGGAGGAAGAGAGTGACCCTCTCCCAGACCTGTTGTCTCAGAACCCTGAAGATGGCTCAGTTGAAGGAGTGACCCTTGGAGGCAACCTCACTGCCCATCAGCAGACTGAATGTAGACAGGTTCTACAATCATTTTCACATATGTTTTCCTTGATACCTAGTCAAACTGACTGGTGTACCCATGTTGTGGACACTGGTGACAGTCTGCCTGTAAAGAACAAACTTTACAGACAACCTGACCACGTCAGGGACTGTATAAAGGCTGAGGTACATAAAATGCTGGAATTAGGTGTCATTGAACCCTCAGAGAGCCCCTGGGCTAGCCCAGTGGTTCTGGTCCCCAAACCTCACACCAAAGATGGCAAGAGAGAGATGAGGTTCTGTGTGGATTACAGAGGACTCAATGCTGTCACCAGGACAGATGCACACCCTATTCCAAGGGCAGATGAGCTCATAGACAAACTAGCTTCTGCAAAGTTTTTGAGCACATTTGACTTGACAGCTGGCTATTGGCAAATCAGGTTAGCTGAGGAGTCTAAGGCCAAAACAGCATTCTCAACCCCAGGTGGGCATTATCAGTTTGTGGTGATGCCCTTTGGTCTGAAGAATGCACCTGCCACCTTCCAAAGGCTGGTGAACCAAGTCCTTACTGGGTTGGATGACTTTTGCGCAGCATATCTTGATGACATTGCTGTCTTTAGTTCCACCTGGGAGGATCACCTGATCCACCTGAAGAAGGCTCTTGAGGCTCTGCAAAGGGCAGGCCTCACTATCAAGGCTACTAAGTGCCAGATAGGGCAGAGTAAGGTTGTGTATTTGGGCCACCTTGTAGGTGGGGGCCAAGTTCAACCACTGGAGAGTAAGATACAGTCCATCAAGGATTGGTCCCCTCCAACCACCCAGACTCAAGTTCGAGCTTTCTTGGGCTTGACTGGGTATTACAGGAAGTTTGTTAAGAACTATGGGTCCATTGTGACTCCTCTTAATGATCTGACATCCAAGAAGATGCCCAAAAAGGTTCAGTGGACAGTAAGCTGTCAAAAGGCATTTGATGACCTGAAGGAGGCCATGTGCTCTGCACCTATCCTGAAAAGTCCTGACTACTCCAAAGAGTTTATTGTCCAAACAGATGCTTCTGAGTTGGGTGTGGGAGCTGTGCTGTCACAACTTAATGTAGATGGTCAAGACCAACCCATTGCTTTTATTAGCAGAAGGTTGACCCCCAGAGAGAAGAATTGGTCAGCTATTGAGAGGGAGGCCTTTGCTGTGGTGTGGGCCCTGAAGAAGCTGAGGCCATACTTGTTTGGCACTCACTTCAAGATTCAGACCGACCATAAGCCCCTCTTGTGGCTAAATCAGATGAAGGGTGAAAACCCCAAACTGCTTAGGTGGTCCATTTCCCTACAGGGGATGGACTTTACAGTGGAGCACCGGCCAGGTACTGACCATGGGAATGCAGATGGTCTCTCCAGGTACTTCCACTTAGGACATGAAGACGAGACTGGTCAAGGCTAGTTTAATGTCCCAGCGTTTGGGGGGGGGTTGTGTAGGAGAGTAGGGTCTGCTATCCTATGGTCACCCCAAATTTTTGCTTTTTGCTTCACTGGTTTTTGACATATTGAGGCTGTGGGCCTGCCAATCAGACCCCCAGCCTGCTGTTCTCTCTACTAAATTAAAACTATGCACCCTAGGTGCATAACCAATTGGAAGTGGATCACCCTGTCAGCCCCTGTACCAGTGTACACTAGGTACCCAGGGCATTGGTGTACCCAAGGCCTGCCAGGGGCTGCAGCATGTATTATGCCACCCCAGGCTTGGCCTAACAACCTGACACAACTGGCTGATCACTCAGCTGGGGTAAGTTGGTGTAATCACCTCTTACTTGGGTGTAGTATACCTATACCTAACCTTAAATGGGACACCTGGTAACCTATAAGTCACTCCTATGGCAGGCCTTAACAATCCTGAAGGCAGAGTGCTTGGTTCCATGTGAGATGGTGCTCTGGCATGAGCTGAGCCTGTCTGCAGTGGTCGGAACAACTTCCTTCTACTGTTTCCAGATATCGTCATACCATATACTCTTAAGTGCATTATGAACCTCGCGGTTAAATGCTATCTTTGGTTTGGCTTTATCAAAACATGTCGAGTAAGGTGTCATACGAATTGGAATACTAACCCCTCGCCAATTCTGGCGACGGGGTTAGCATTCCACCCTTCTAGAGGGACACGACATGTACAGTACCTGAAACCCGGGTAAAATCAGACATAGCCTCAGCTCCACAAAATGGATGCTGCCACCACAGACACAAGTCTGCCCTCCTGCTGCTGGGAGTCCTTCCAGCTTGGGAGGTGTGGACAAAGGGTTTCCTGCCAGGGGAGGTGCATGCACCACCCCAGACAGGATTTTGTGTATTGGTCAGGTAGGGCTTGAAAGAAACCAGACATGCCTGTGGCTCACAAGGAGCCTCGGTGCATATGCCAGTTCAAACCGGTCCTGGGGCACACCAGTCCCGGGCCTGGGGCGAGCTGGACAAAGGATTGGGGGTGTAACCACCCCCCTTCCTGGTCCCACCCATAGGGAGGGACCTAGCAGGTAGTCCGGCCCCTAGAATCCGAATAAAGGTAGGAGCTGTGTCCTAAGACTTCAGACATCCTGGAATCAACTTGAAACTAAGAAGAAGACGGGAACTTCGACATTCTGCTGCACAGAAGACTGAAGAAAATCTCCCCTGTGGTCAGGGAGTGACCACCTTGCTAACGCAAGCACCATCCAGCGAATCAACGTCTGCTTTGCCGCCGCCTCCCGCCGGAGCCCGAGCCCAGAGACTGACAAGACCTGGACCTCCAGACCTCTCACCGCCCGATCCACAGTCCCTGCAAAGAGGAGACCCGTGGAGGCACCGAGACACGTGGAGCCAGCCATCTTGGAACGACTACGACAAGCTGACCAGTGCAACAACCGAGGCTCCCTCCAAGTTGTGCTTTGGGTCCTGAGAAGCCCAACCCTCGAGCAGCATCTGCACCAAAGGTGAGCCCTCCAGCATCTCCACGATCTGCGTGGGGCCCTTCTGCATTTTGCCACTCGACGCGCCTAACCGGTTGCTGGCCCGCTGGCTAGTGGCCATCTTGGCGACGAAATCTACGACAAACACCGCTGGTCTGGTTGCTCCAGACTGGCCCTTGCTCCCCTCCAAAGGAGCAATCCCTCTGACCTTGCTGGTCAGAACCAACAGCTGATTTCCGAATCCTCCTGCAATTGCTTTTGCCAAGGCTTGTTTGCTTCGATCAAGTCGCCGACACCGCCGACAGCGAGAGCCTGCGTGGGACAGCTCGTGAGCCGACTCCTGGACGTCGTCGACCTTCAGGGACCACGTGGCTGCGGAGACAAGCTACCCCTCATCACCTGTTTGTACCCGACATCGCCTGGTACCCACCTGGTGCCACGCTGGTCACTGGCTAGTGACTGTGAACACTGTCCCCTCTGCTTACAGGTCTTCAACATCTCCGATCCACTCTTGGATCCACTGCATCTCTTCCCGACCGACCGCCTGCAGCACTTTTGTCTACAGGCCCCCCGGAACAGATAGAAGAAACCCGACGCACTTCGAGGCCTATGCACCCGCTTCCTGTGGGTGAGGTAAAGCTGGCACACCTGTGCCCAAGTGTAGTATTACATCTCTAGTGCCTGTGTTCCAAATCTTAAGTTCCTAGGTCATCCGGAAGATTCCTTTTGCAGTAACTTTGTACTTTTTACGCACCCATTGAAACCTATGGGAGCACGCGTGTGACTATTTGCTCTGCACACGCCACCCGTGGACCTCCTGGTCACTAACTGACGTTAGCTCCTTGTAGGCCCAGCGATTCTAGAGGCCCTAGGCCTTTTCCCTTTTCTGTTCGTGGTACTTATACCACTATTTTAGTATATGGTTCGAGTGGCCACCAGGGCCTATCCATATAAAGTGCAACTTCTGTGTATTAGGTGATAATCTTGTTTGACGATTTGTGCTCCTGTGCTCATAAAGAGACTAGGGGTTACTTTGAGAAATAAATACATATATATTTTGAATATATATCTGTGTGGTGTCCTTTCATTGGTATAAAAGGGGGTTACTATTGGTAAAACAGCTTGCTTAACACGCTTCACGAGTTTAGCCTCAAAGACTGCTTAGCCTACGCTACCACTAGGGCAGCTAGTCCAAAAAGGTTGACTTACAACCACACCATAAGGGTTGCTTGGCATGGTACAAGGTGGTCACTAGAACTAGTGAACAGCATATACCAGGCCAACTTCTCACACACACCCACACAACCACACCCACACACAACCACAACCACACACAAACCACTACCACACACACACAACCACAAAACCACACACACACCACATACACAAAACCAAACACATACAACCACACACACAAGCACAACCACACACACAACCACACACACAACCACACCCATACCCACACAACCACACACACAACCACACCCACATACAACCACACACACCCACAACCACACACACAACCACACACACAAACAGACAACCACACATACACACAACCACACACACAACCACAACCACACATACAACCAAACACACAACCACACACACAACCACACACAACCACATACAACCACACATCCACACACAACCACAACTGCACTGACAACCGCACCCACAACTGCACACACAGCACCACACACACACAACCACACACACACAACCCCACACACACACAACCCTACACACACACACAACCACACACACAACCACAACCACACACACAACCACAACCACACACACAACCACAACCACACACACACACACAACTACACACACAACCACACAGACAACCACAACCACACAGCCAACCACAACCACAGACAACCACACAGACAACCACAACCACACCCATACCCACATAACCACATCCATACAACCACACACACACACAACCACACACACAACCCCCCACACACACACAACTATACACAAACACAACCACAACCACACACTCACAACCACACAGACAACCACAACCACACAGACAACCACAACCACAGACAACCACACAGACAACCACAACCACACCCACACCCATACCCACACAACCACATCCACACAACCACACACACACACAACCACACACACACAACCACACAAATACACAACCACAAACACACAACCACAAACACACAACCACAAACACACAACCACACACACACAACCACACACAACCGTACACACCCACAAGTGCACCCACACACAACCACACATATAACCACAACCCCACACAACCACACATACAACCACACACACACAACCACACATACAACCATACACACAACCACACACACACACACACACAACCACACACACACAACCACACATACAACCATACACAACCACACACACACAACCACACACACAACCACACACACAATCACATCCAACCACACATCCACACACACAACCGCACCCACAACCACACCCACAACTGCACACACAACCCCACACACACAACCCCCCACACACACAACCACACACACAACCACACACAACCCCACACACAACCCCCACACACACAACCCCACACACAACCCCACACACACAACCACAACCAAACACAACCAAAACCACACACAACCACAACCACACATACAACCACACACAACCACACACACACAACCACAACCACACACACAATCACAAACACAACCACACATACATACAAACAACCACACACACAACCACACACCCACACCACCACAACCACACACACATACAACCACACACACAATCACAACCACACACAAAACCACAAACACACAACCACACACACATATACAAATAACCACACACATACAACCACACAAACACACAACCACACACCCACAACCACACCCACACATACAACCACACCCACCCACAACCACACACAACCAGGCACACAGCCACACACAAAACCACACACACACACAACCAAACCCACACAGAACCACACATACAACCACACACACCCCCAACCACACACAACACCTATACAACCACACACACACAACCCCACACACACAACCACACAACCACACACACACAACCACACCCACACACAATCACAACCACACACACACCCACACACACAACCACACATAACCACAACCACACACAAACCACTACCACACACACACAACCACAAAACCACACACACACCAAACACACAAAATCACACACATACAACCACACACACAAGCACAATCATACACATAACCACACACACAACCACAACCATACCCACACAACCACAACCACACAACCACACACACAACCACACCTACACTCAACCAAACACACACACACAACCACACACACAACCACACACACAATCACATCCAACCACACATCCACACACACAACCGTACCCACAACCGCACCCACAACTGCACACACAACCCCACACACACAACCCCCCACACACACAACCACACACACAACCACACACAACCCCACACACAACCCCCCACACACACAACCCCACACACAACCCCACACACACAACCACAACCAAACACAACCAAAACCACACACAACCACAACCACACATACAACCACACACACACAACCACAACCACACACACAATCACAAACACAACCACACATACATATAAACAACCACACACACAACCACACACCCACACCATCACAACCACACACACATACAACCACACACACAATCACAACCACACACAAAACCACAAACACACAACCACACACACATATACAAATAACCACACACATACAACCACACAAACACACAACCACACACCCACAACCACACCCACACATACAACCACACCCACCCACAACCACACACAACCAGGCACACAGCCACACACAAAACCACACACACACAACCAAACCCACACACAACCACACATACAACCACACACACCCCCAACCACACAAAACACCTATACAACCACACACACACAACCCCACACACACAACCACACAACCACACACACACAACCACACCCACACACAACCACACACACACCCACACACACAACCACACATAACCACAACCACACACAAACCACTACCACACACACAGAACCACAAAACCACACACACACCAAACACACAAAACCACACACATACAACCACACACACAAGCACAATCACACACACAAGCACAATCACACACACAACCACACACACAACCACAACCATACCCACACAACCACAACCACACAACCACACACACAACCACACCCACACTCAACCAAACACACACCCACAACGACACACACACCCACAACCACACACACAAACAGACAACCACAACCACATACACACAACCACATACAACCACACACACACCCACAACCACACATACAACCAAACACACAACCACACAACCACACACACACAACCACACACACAACCACACATCCACACACAACTACAACTGCACTGACAACCGCACCCACAACTGCATACACAAAACCACACACACACAACCACACACACACAACCCCACCAAACCCCACATACACACAACCCCACACACCCACAACCACACACAACACCACACTCAACCACACACAACCACACACAACCACACCCACACAACCACACACACACAACCACATATATAACCACACACACTGAACCACACACACCCAACCACACAACCACACACACAACCACAACTACACACACACAACCAAACACACACAACCACAACCACACACACACAACCACACACACACAACTACACAAACAACCAGGCATACAACCACAACCACATACACAAACACACACACTCACACTACCACAACCACACATACAACCACACCCACACACACAACCACACACACAACCACAACCACACACACACACAACCACACACAACCACACACAACCACAACCACACATACCACAACCAACCACACACACACAACCACAACCAACCACACAACTGCACATACAACCAGACACACACAACCACATACATACAATACACAACCACACACAGCCACACACAACCACACACACACAACCACACACACACAACCACATATATAACCACACACACCCAACCACACAACCACACACAAAACCACAACCACACACACACAACCAAACACACACAACCACTACCAATCACAACCACACACACACAACCAAACACACACAACCACACAAACAACCAGGCACACAACCACACACACAACCACACACACACACTACCACAACCACACACACAACCACACATACAACCACACCCACACACACAAACACACACACAACCACACACACACATCCACACACAACCACACACAACCTCAACCACACATACCATAACCAACCACAACCAACCACACAACTGCACATATAACCAGAAACACACAACCACATACACACAATACACAACCACACACAGCCACATACAGAGCAACACACACAACCACACACACACCACACCCGCAACCACACACATAACCACAACCACATACATACAACCACACACATACCACACCCACAACTACACACACAACCAGACACACACAACCACACCCCCACACAAGCACACAACCACAACCACAATCACACACCCATACCACCAAACACCCACACAACCACACACATACAACCACAACCACGCACACAGCCATGCACACAACCACACACAGCCACACACACAGCCAGATACAACCACACACGCAACCACACCCACAACCACATCCACAACCACACACAACCAGAACCACACACACACAACCACACAACCACACACACACAACCACACACACACACAACCACACACAACCACAACCACACACACAACCACAACCAAACACACAACCACACACAACCACAACCACACACAAACCACTACCACACACACACAACCATAAAACCACACACACACCACATACACAAAACCAAACACATACAACCACACACACAAGCACAATCACACACACAACCACACACACAAACACAACCATACCCACACATCCACACCCACAACCACACCCACACATACCCACAACCACACACACAACCACACACACAAACAGACAACCATAACCACATACAACCACACATACACACAACCACACACAACCACACACACACAACCACAACCACACATACAACCAAACACACAACCACACAACCACAACCACACACACAACCACACCCAACCACACATCCACACAACCCCACACACAACCCACACACACACAACCCCACACACAACCCCCCACACACACAACCACACACACAACCACAACCACACACACAACCACAACCACACACACACAACTACACACACAACCACAACCACACACACACAACCACACAGCCAACCACAACCACACAGCCAACCACAACTACAGACAACCACACCCATACCCACACAACCACATCCACACAACCACAAACACACACAACAACACACACAACCACAACCACACACACACAACCACACAGACAACCACAACCACGGACAACCACACAGACAACCACAACCACGGACAACCACACAGACAACCACAACCACACCCACACCCATACCCTCACAACCACATCCACACAACCACACACACACACAACCACACACACACAACCACACACAACCACACAAATACACAACCACAAACACACAACCACAAACAAACAACCACACACACACAACCATACACACCCACAACCACACCCACACACAACCACACATACAACCACAATCCCACACAACCACACACACAACCACACACACACAACCACACACACACACAACCACACATACAACCATACACAACCACACACACACAACCACACACACAATCACATCCAACCACACATCCACATACACAAACTCACACACAACCACACACAACAACACACAACCACACACAACCACACCCACACAACCACACACACACAACCACATATATAACCACACACACTGAACAATACACACACAACCACACAATCATACATACAACCAAACACACACAACCACAACCAATCACAACCACACACACACAGCCGCACACACACAACCACACAACCATAAACACAACCAGGCACACAACCACACAACCACACACACAACCACACACACACAACCACACACACAACCACACATACAACCACACACACCACAACCAACCACACACACACAACCACAACCAACCACACAACTGCACATACAACCAGACACACACAACTGCACATACACAATACACAACCACACACAGCCACATACACAGCCACACACACAACCACACACACACCACCCCTGCAACCACCCGCACACAACCACACACAAACAACCACACACACACCACACCCGCAACTACACACACAACCACACACACACAACCACACCCCCACACAACCAGACACCCACAACCACATATCCACACACATACAACCACGCACACAACCACGCACACAACCACACACACAGCCACACACACAACCACACCCACAACCACACCCACAACCACATACAACCAGAACCACACACATAACCACACAACCACACCCACACACAACCATAACCACACACACAACCACACACACAACCACTCACAACCACAACCACATACAAACCACTACCACACACACACACAACCACAATACCACACACACCACACACACAAAACCACACACATACAACCACAACCACACACAAAAGCACAACAACCACACACACAACCACAACCACACACACAACCACATACATACCCACAACCACACACACAACCACACGCACACACAGACAACCACAACCACATACAATCACACATACACACAACCACACACACACACAACCACACACACAACCACAACCACACATACAACCAAACACACAACCACACACACAACCACACACACAACCACACACAACCACACACAACCACACATCCACACACAACCACAATTGCACTGACAACTGCACCCACAACTGCATACACACAACCACACACACAACCACACACACACAACCCCACACAACCCCACACACACAACCCCACACACACACCCCCACACACACACACAACCACACACACACAACCACAACCACACACACAATCACAAACACAAACACACATACATACAAACAACCACACATACAACCACACACCCACACCACCACAACCACACACACATACAACCACACACACAATCCCAACCACACACAAAACCACAAACACACAACCACACACACATATACAAATAACCACACACATACAACCACACAAACACACAACCACACACCCACAACCACACCCACACATACAACCACACCCACACCCAACCACACACAACCAGGCACACAGCCACATACAAAACCACACACACACACACACAACCAAACCCACACACAACCACACATACAACCACACACACACCCAACCACACACAACACCTATACAACCACGCACACACAACCCCACACACACAACCACACAACCACACACACACAACCACACCCACACACAACCACAACCACACACACACCCACACACACAACCATACATAACCACAACCACACACAAACCACTACCACACACAACCACAAAACCACACACACACCAAACACACAAAACCACACACATACAACCACACACACAAGCACAATCACACACACAACCACACACACAACCACAACCATACCCACACAACCACAACCACACAACCACACACACAACCACAACCACACAACTACACACACAACCACACAGACAACCACAACCACACAGACAACCACAACCACAAACAACACAGACAACCACACCCACAAAACCACACACAACCCCACACAACCACAAACACACAACCCCACACACACAACCCCACATACAATCACAACCACACACACAACCACAAACACACAACCATACATAATCACACACACATACAAACAACCACACACACACAACCACACACCCATGCCACCACAACCACACAGACACACACAACCACACACACAATCACAACCACACACACAACCACAAACACACAACCACACATACAACCACACACACCCACAACCACACACAGCCACACACACACACACATAACCAAACCCACACACACAACCACAACAACACACACAACCACACATACAAGCACACACACCACCAACCACACACAACACCTATACAACCACACACACACAACCACACACACACAACCTCACACACAACCACACCCAACAACACACAACCACACACAACCACACCCACACAACCACACACACACAAACACATATATAACCACACACACTGAACAACACACACACAACCACACAACCACACACACAACCAAACACACACAACCACAACCAATCACAACCACACACACACAATCGCACACACACAACCACACACACACAACCACACACACAAACAGGCACACAACCACACAACCACACACACAACCACACACACACAACCACAACCACACACACAACCACACATACAACCACACACACCACAACCAACCACACACACAACCACAACCAACCACACAACTGCATATACAACCAGACACACACAACCACACGCACTCAATACATAACCACACACAGCCACATACACAGCCACCCACACAACCACACACCCACACAAACAAACACATACAACCATGCACACAACCACACACACAGCCACACACACAGCCACACACACAACCACACACACAACCACACACGCAACCACACCCACAAACACACCCACAACCACATACAACCAGAACCACACACATAACCACACAACCGCACACACAACCACACCCACACACAACCACACACACAACCACACACAACCACAACCACATACAAACCACTACCACACACACACACAACCACAAAACCACACACACAAAACCACACACATACAACCACAACCACACACACAAGCACAACAACCACACACACAACCACAACCACACACACAACCACAACCATACCCACACAACCACACCCACAACCACACCCACACACATCCACACACACACAACCACATACACACCCACAACCACACACACAACCACACGCACAAACAGACAACCACAACCACATACAATCACACATACACACAACCACACACACACACAACCACACACACACAACCACAACCACACATACAACCAAACACACAACCACACACACAACCACACACACAACCACACACAACCACACATCCACACACAACCACAATTGCACTGACAACTGCACCCACAACTGCATACACACAACCACACACACAACCACACACACACAACCCCACACAACCCCACACACACACAACCCCACACACACAACCCCACACACACACACACAACCACACACACACAACCACAACCACACGCACAATCACAAACACAACCACACATACATACAAACAACCACACACACACAACCACACACCCACACCACCACAACCACACACACATACAACCACACACACAATCACAACCACACACAAAACCACAAACACACAACCACACACACATATACAAATAACCACACACATACAACCACACAAACACACAACCAAACACCCACAACCACACCCACACATACAACCACACCCACCCACAGCCACACACAACCAGGCACACAGCCACACACAAAACCACACACACACACAACCAAACCCACATACACAACCAAAACCACACACAACCACACACACACCCAACCACACACAACACCTATACAACCACACACACAACCCCACACACACAACCACACACAAACAACCACACCCACACACAACCACACACAACCACAACCACACACACAACCACAACCACACACAAACCACTACCACACACACACAACCACAAAATCACACACACGCCACACACAAAACCACACACATACAACCACACACACAAGCACAATCACATACACAACCACACACACAACCACAACCATACCAACACAACCACACACACACAACCACACACACAACCACACACACAAACAGACAACCACAACCACATACAACCACAACCACATACAACCACACATACACACAACCACACACAACCACACACACACAACCACAACCACACATACAACCAAACACACAACCACACAACTACACACACACAACCACACATCCACACACAACCACAACTGCACTGACAACCGCACCCACAACTGCACACACAAAACCACACACACACAACCCCACACAACCCCACATACACTCAACCCCACACACAACCCCACACACACAACCACACCCAACCACACACACCCACAACCACACACAACACCACACTCAACCACACACAACCACACCCACACAACCACACACACACACAACCACATATATAACCACACACACTGAACCACACACACCCAACCACACAACCACACACACAACCACAACCACACACACACAACCAAACACACACAACCACAACCAATCACAACCACACACACACAACCACACACACACAACCACACAAACAACCAGGCACACAACCACACACACAACCACACACACACACACACACTACCACAACCACACACACAACCACACCCACACACACAACCACACACACAACCACACACACAACCACACACACAACCACACACAACCACAACCACGCATACCACAACCAACCACACACACACAACCACAACCAAGCACACAACTGCATATACAACCAGACACACACAGCCACATACACACAATACACAACCACACACAGCCACATACAGAGCAACACAGACAACCACACACACACCACACCCGCAACCACACACATAACCACAACCACATACATACAACCACACACACACCACACCCGCAAACACACACACAACCACACACACACACAACAACACCCCCACACAAGCACACACCCACAACCACAATCACATACCCATACCACCACACACCCACACAACCACACACATACAACCACAACCACGCACACAGCCATGCACACAGCCACACACACAGCCACACACACAGCCAGATACAACCATATACGCAACCACACCCACAACCACATCCACAACCACACACAACCAGAACCACACACACACAACCACACAACCACACACACACAACCACACACAACCACAACCACACACACAACCACAACCCCACACACACAACCACACACAACCACAACCACACACAAACCACTACCACACACACACAACCATAAAGCCACACACACACCACATACACAAAACCAAACACATACAACCACACACACAAGCACAACCACACACACAACCACACACACAACCACAACCATACCCACACATCCACACCCACAACCACACCCACACATACCCACAACCACACACACAACCACACACACAGACAACCACAACCACATACAACCACACATACACACAACCACACACACAACCACAACCACACATACAACCAAACACACAACCACAACCACACACACAACCACACCCAACCACACATCCACACAACCCCACACACAACCCCCACACACAACCCCACACACAACCCCACACACACACACACAACCACACACACAACCACAACCACACACACAACCACAACCACACACACACAACTACACACACAACCACAACCACACACACACAACCACACAGACAACCACAACCACACAGCCAACCACAACCACAGACAACCCCACCCATACCCACACAACCACATCCACACAACCACAAACACACACAACAACACACACAACCACAACCACACACACACAACCAAACAGACAACCACAACCACACAGACAACCACAACCACGGACAACCACACAGACAACCACAACCACACCCACACCCATACCCACACAACCACATCCACACAACCACACACACACAACCACACACAACCATACAAATACACAACCACAAACACACAACCACAAACACACAACCACAAAAAAACAACCACACACACACAACCATACACACCCACAACCACACCCACACACAACCACACATACAACCACAATCCAACACAACCACACATACAACCACACACACAACCACACACACACAACCACGCACACACACACAACCACACATACAACCATACACAACCACACACACACAACCACACACACAATCACATCCAACCACACATCCACACACACAACCTCACACACAACCACACACAACAACACACAACCACACACAACCACACCCACACAACCACACACACATAACCACATACATAACCACACACACTGAACAATACACACACAACCACACAATCATACATACAACCAAACATACACATTGTAGGAAGGTGGATATCTGACTATGGTTACCCCCAAATTTTTGCCTAGTGTCTAGCTGGTTTTTCGACTTAGTTGGCCTGAGATCCTGCCATTCAGGCTCTCAGGCTATCTGCTCTCTCTGTAAAATGGACTCCATGTACCCTAGGTACATACCCAATTGGTTGGATCACCCTGTCAGCCCCTGTACCAGTGTACACTAGGTACCCAGGGCATTGGTGTATCCAAGGCCTGCCAGGGGCTGAAGCATGTATTATGCCACCCCAGGCTTGGCCTAACAATCTGACACAACTGGCTGATCACTCAGCTGGGGTAAGTTGGTGTAATCACCTCTTACTTAGGTGTAGTATACCTATACCTAAACTTAAATGGGACACCTGGTAACCTATAAGTCACTCCTATGGCAGGCCTTAACAATCCTGAAGGCAGAGTGCTTGGTTCCATGTGAGATGGTGCTCTGGCATGAGCTGAGCCTGTCTGCAGTGGTCGGAACAACTTCCTTCTACTGTTTCCAGATATCGTCATACCATATACTCTTAAGTGCATTATGAACCTCGCGGTTAAATGCTATCTTTGGTTTGGCTTTATCAAAACATGTCGAGTAAGGTGTCATACGAATTGGAATACTAACCCCTCGCCAATTCTGGCGACGGGGTTAGCATTCCACCCTTCTAGAGGGACACGACATGTACAGTGCCTGAAACCCGGGTAAAATCAGACATAGCCTCAGCTCCACAAAATGGATGCTGCCACCAAGTCTGCCCTCCTGCTGCTGGGAGTCCTTCCAGCTTGGGAGGTGTGGACAAAGGGTTTCCTGCCAGGGGAGGTGCGTGCACCACCCCAGACAGGATTTTGTGTATTGGTCAGGTAGGGCTTGAAAGAAACCAGACATGCCTGTGGCTCACAAGGAGCCTCGGTGCATATGCCAGTTCAAACCGGTCCTGGGGCACACCAGTCCCGGGCCTGGGGCGAGCTGGACAAAGGATTGGGGGTGTAACCACCCCCCTTCCTGGTCCCACCCATAGGGAGGGACCTAGCAGGTAGTCCGGCCCCTAGAATCCGAATAAAGGTAGGAGCTGTGTCCTAAGACTTTAGACATCCTGGAATCAACTTGAAACTAAGAAGAAGACGGGAACTTCGACATTCTGCTGCACAGAAGACTGAAGAAAATCTCCCCTGTGGTCAGGGAGTGACCACCTTGCTAACGCAAGCACCATCCAGCGAATCACTGTCTGCTTTGCCGCCGCCTCCCGCCGGAGCCCGAGCCCAGAGACTGACAAGACCTGGACCTCCAGACCTCTCACCGCCCGATCCACAGTCCCTGCAAAGAGGAGACCCGTGGAGGCACCGAGACACGTGGAGCCAGCCATCTTGAAACGACTACGACAAGCTGACCAGTGCAACAACCGAGGCTCCCTCCAAGTTGTGCTTTGGGTCCTGAGAAGCCCAACCCTCGAGCAGCATCTGCACCAAAGGTGAGCCCTCCAGCATCTCCACGATCTGCGTGGGGCCCTTCTGCATTTTGCCACTCGACGCGCCTAACCGGTTGCTGGCCCGCTGGCTAGTGGCCATCTTGGCGACGAAATCTACGACAAACACCGCTGGTCTGGTTGCTCCAGACTGGCCCTTGCTCCCCTCCAAAGGAGCGATCCCTCTGACCTTGCTGGTCAGAACCAACAGCTGATTTCCGAATCCTCCTACAATTGCTTTTGCCAAGGCTTGTTTGCTTCGATCAAGTCGCCGACACCGCCGACAGCGAGAGCCTGCGTGGGACAGCTCGTGAGCCGACTCCTGGACGTCGTCGACCTTCAGGGACCACGTGGCTGCGGAGACAAGCTACCCCTCATCACCTGTTTGCACCCAACATCGCCTGGTACCCACCTGGTGCCACGCTGGTCACTGGCTAGTGACTGTGAACACTGTCCCCTCTGCTTACAGGTCTTCAACATCTCCGATCCACTCTTGGATCCACTGCATCTCTTCCCGACCGACCGCCTGCAGCACCTCACACACATTCACAACCAATCACAACCACACACACACAACCGCACACACACAACCACACACACACAACCACAAACACAACCAGGCACACAACCACACAACCACACACACAACCACACACACACAACCACACACACAACCACACATACAACCAAACACACCACAACCAACCACACACACACAACCACAACCAACCACACAACTGCACATACAACCAGACACACACAACCGCACACACACAATACACAACCACACACAGCCACATACACAGCCACACACACAACCACACACACACCACCCCTGCAACCACCCCAACACAACCACACACAAACAACCACACACACACCACACCCGCAACTACACACACAACCACACACACACAACCACACCCCCACACAACCAGACACCCACAACCACACATCCACGCACACAACCACGCACACAACCACACACACAGCCACACACACAACCACACCCACAACCACACCCACAACCACATACAACCAGAACCACACACATAACCACACAACCACACACACACAACCACACCCACACACAACCACAACCACACACACAACCACACACACAACCACACACAACCACAACCACATACAAACCACTACCACACACACACACAACCACAACACCACACACACCACGCACACAAAACCACACACATACAACCACAACCACACACACAAGCACAACAACCACACACACAACCACAACCACACACACAACCACATACACACCCACAACCACACAAACAACCACACGCACACACAGACAACCACAACCACATACAATCACACATACACACAACCACACACACACACAACCACACACACACAACCACAACCACACATACAACTAAACACACAACCACACACACAACCACACACAACCACACACAACCACACATCCACACACAACCACAATTGCACTGACAACTGCACCCACAACTGTATACACACAACCACACACACAACCACACACACACAACCCCACATAACCCCCCACACACACACAACCCCACACACAACCCCACACACACAACCCCACACACACACACAACCACACACACAACCACAACCACACACAATCACAAAAACAACCACACATACATACAAACAACCACACACACAACCACACACCCACACCACCACAACCACACACACAATCACAACCACACACAAAACCACAAACACACAACCACACACACATATACAAATAACCACACACATACAACCACACAAACACACAACCACACACCCACAACCACACCCACACATACAACCACACCCACCCACAACCACACACAACCAGGCACACAGCCACACACAAAACCACACACACACACAACCAAACCCACGCACAACCACACATACAACCACACACAACACCTATACAACCACGCACACACAACCCCACACACACAACCACACTACCACACACACACAACCACACCCACACACAACCACAACCACACACACACCCACACACACAACCACACATAACCACAACCACACACAAACCACTACCACACACACACAACCACAAAACCACACACACACCAAACACACAAAACCACACACATCCAACCACACACACAAGCACAATCACACACACAACCACACACACAACCACAACCATACCCACACAACCACAACCACACAACCACACACACAACCACACACACACTCAACCAAACACACACCCACAACCACACACACACACACAACCACACACACAACCACACACACAAACAGACAACCACAACCACATACAACCACACATACACACAACCACATACAACCACACACACACAACCACAACCACACATACAACCTGTTAGATGGCGACCTCAGAGGAGCCTGGAAGGGGTTTTGACTACCCTGAGACCCACCCTCGAAGTATCGTAGACGGGCACTGGCGGGAGACTCCCCAGGGGGAAGGATCTCGTATCTAGGATCGTACTTCTGGCACCACACGACACAGAGTGACCACACCGGGTATTCTTAGAAATCAATCTTTATCAAGTAGGTTATCACTGCAAATATGTACAAGGTGAGCACGGGCTCAATGAGTCTCGGAAGGGGTAGGGGGTAGCGGGACAGTCTCTGGTAAAGGTTCAAGGCAGGGACGTATCCGGCGCACAGCTCACAATCCTCGAGCTGGGGGATACGTTGTTGTAGTCGGGGTCCGGCAGGACCATGAGAGTCTGTTGGAGCCGCGAGTCACTCAGCGGGCTCAGGTACAGGTTCGGAGGTCTTACGAGCTTCAAGGAGCCGCGAATCACTCAGCAGGCTCAGGTACAAGTTCGGGGGTCTTATGATCTTCAGGGAGCCGCGAGTCACTCAGCAGGCTCAGGTACAAGTTCGGAGGTCTTATGATCTTCAGGGAGCCGCGAGTCACTCAGCAGGCTCAGGTACAAGTTCGGAGGTCTTACGATCTTCAGGGAGCCGCGAGTCACTCAGCAGGGCTCAGGAGGGTCCAAGTTTCAGGAGCCGCGACCACGTCGGCAGGCTCTTGTTGTTCCAGCGTCGAATCTGCGGACAGACCCAGAGCACCCCTTGTTATAGGTCGACCCCTCTTTGATGTCCGGAGTCTGTGCAGGCAGGGGTCTTGTCACCTGGGGGTCGCTTGTTGGGATTTCCTGCTATTGTCTTTTGATCCTTTCAGGGCCGGGTCGGGAGGAGTCCCAGACACCCAGCAGGCATGGAGCCAGCCCTCAGGGAGGCCGGAGGGCCGATCGAAACCCATCGTCCCAGGGGAGTTCAGAGGTGCGATAGAAACTGCTCCTCCCTCTCTCATCCCCTGGAAGCGTGATGTCCTCCAGCCGGAGTGGCGCCTCTAGGCCCGGGTCGCGCTGGGGCCGGGCGGCCATCTTGGTGCATGAAGTGGGCACGCGGGCCCAGGGTGGCCGAAAGGGGAGAGGCCATGGACGGGGATGTCCGGGTCGGTGCGTGTGTCCTGGTGGGGAGGGTCGGCTGGGCCGTGTGCTTGGGGCTGCAGGTACCAGGTTTCGGTGGTGCGGGGGCACGTCGGGCCATTCTACGAGGCCGGGTCCAACACAACCAAACACACAACCACACAACCACACACACACACACAACCACACACACAACCACACATCCACACACAACCACAACTGCACTGATAACCGCACCCACAACTGCATACACAAAACCACACACACACAACCACACACACAACCCCACACAACCCCACATACACACAACCCCACACACCCACAACCATACACAACGCCACACTCAACCACACACAACCACACACAACCACACCCACACAACCACACACACACAACCACATATATAACCACACACACTGAACCACACACACCCAACCACACAACCACACACAACCACAACCACACACACACAACCAAACACACACAACCACAACCAATCACAACCACACACACACAACCACATAAACAACCAGGCACACACCCACAACCACACACACAACTACACACACACACACTACCACAACCACACACACAACCACACATACAACCACACCCACAAACACAACCACACACACAACCACACACACACACAACCACACACAACCACAACCACACATACCACAACCAACCACACACACACACAACCACAACCAACCACACAACTGCACATACAACCAGACACACACAACCACATACACACAATACACAACCACACACAGCCACATTCAGAGCAACACACACAACCACACACACACCACACCTGCAACCACACACATAACCACAACCACATACACACAACCACACACACACCACACCCGCAACCACAAACACAACCACACACACAACCACACCCCCACACAAGCACACACCCACAACCACAATCACACACCCATACCACCACACACCCACACAACCACACACATACAACCACAACCACGCACACAGCCATGCACACAACCACACACACAGCCACACACACAGACACATACAACCACACACACAACCACACCCACAACCACACACAACCAGAACCACACCCACACAACCACACCCACACACAACCACAACCACACACAAACCACTACCACACACACACAACCACAAAACCACACACACACCACATACACAAAACCAAACACATACAACCACACACACAAGCACAACCACACACACAACCACACACACAACCACACCCATACCCACACAACCACACACACCCACAACCACACACACAACCACACACACAAACAGACAACCACACATACACACAACCACACACAACCACACACACAACCACAACCACACATACAACCAAACACACAACCACACACACAACCACACACAACCACACACAACCACACATCCACACACAACCACAACTGCACTGACAACCGCACCCACAACTGCACACACAGCACCACACACACACAACCACACACACACACATAACCCCACACACACACAACCCCACACACACACACAACCACACACACAACCACAACCACACACACAACCACAACCATACACACACACACAACTACACACACAACCACACAGACAACCACAACCACACAGACAACCACAACCACAGACAACCACACAGACAACCACAACCACACCCATACCCACACAACCACATCCACACAACCACACACACACAACCACACACACAACCCCCCACACACACAACTATACACACACACAACCACAACCACACACACACAACCACACAGACAACCACAACCACACAGACAACCACAACCACAGACAACCACACAACCACAACCACACCCACACCCATACCCACACAACCACATCCACACAACCACACACACACACAACCACACACACACAACCACACAAATACACAACCACAAACACACAACCACAAACACACAACCACAACCACACAACCACACACACACAACCACACACAACCATACACACCCACAAGCGCACCCACACACAACCACACATATAACCACAACCCCACACAACCACACATACAACCACACACACACAACCACACATACAACCACACACACAACCACACACACACACACACAACCACACACACACAACCACATATACAACCATACACAACCACACACACACAACCACACACACAACCACACACACAATCACATCCAACCACACATCCACACACATAACTGCACTGACAACCGCACCCACAACTGCACACACAGCACCACACACACACAACCACACACACACACACAACCCCACACACACACAACCCCACACACACACACAACCACACACACAACCACAACCACACACACAACCACAACCATACACACACACACAACTACACACACAACCACACAGACAACCACAACCACACAGCCAACCACAACCACAGACAACCACACAGACAACCACAACCACACCCATACCCACACAACCACATCCACACAACCACACACACACACAACCACGCACACAACCCCCCACACACACACAACTATACACACACACAACCACAAACACACACACAACCACACAGACAACCACAACCACAGACAACCACCTAGACAACCACAACCACACCCACACCCATACCCACACAACCACATCCACACAACCACACACACACACAACCGCACACACACAACCACACAAATACACAACCACAAACACACAACCACAAACACACAACCACAACCACACAACCACACACACACAACCACACACAACCATACACACCCACAAGCGCACCCACACACAACCACACATATAACCACAACCCCACATAACCACACATACAACCACACACACACAACCACACATACAACCACACACACAACCACACACACACACACACAACCACACACACACACAACCACATATACAACCATACACAACCACACACACACAACCACACACACAACCACACACACAATCACATCCAACCACACATCCACACACATAACTGCACCCACAACAGCACCCACAACTGCACACACAACCCCACACACACAACCCCACACACACAACCACACACACAACCACACACAACCCCACACACAACCCCCCACACACACAACCCCACACACAACCCCACACACACAACCACAACCAAACACAACCAAAACCACACACAACCACAACCACACATACAACCACACACAACCACACACACACAACCACAACCACACACACAATCACAAACACAACCACACATACATACAAACAACCACACACACAACCACACACCCACACCACCACAACCACACACACATACAACCACACGCACAATCACAACCACACACAAAACCACAAACACACAACCACACACACATATACAAATAACCACACACATACAACCACACAAACACACAACCACACACCCACAACCACACCCACACATACAACCACACCCACCCACAACCATACACAACCAGGCACACAGCCACACACAAAACCACACACACACACAACCAAACCCACACACAACCACACATACAACCACACACACCCCCAACCACACACAACACCTATACAACCACACACACACAACCCCACACACACAACCACACAACCACACACACACAACCACACCCACACACAACCATAACCACACACACACCCACACACACAACCACACATAACCACAACCACACACAAACCACTACCACACACACAGAACCACAAAACCACACACACACCAAACACACAAAACCACACACATACAACCACACACACAAGCACAATCACACACACAACCACACACACAACCACAACCATACCCACACAACCACAACCACACAACCACACACACAACCACACCCACTCTCAACCAAACACACACACACAACCACACACACAACCACACACACAATCACATCCAACCACACATCCACACACACAACCGCACCCACAACCGCACCCACAACTGCACACACAACCCCTACACACAACCCCCCACACACACAACCACACACACAACCACACACAACCCCACACACAACCCCCCACACACACAACCCCACACACAACCCCACACACACAACCACAACCAAACACAACCAAAACCACACACAACCACAACCACACATACAACCACACACAACCACACACATAACCACAACCACACACACAATCACAAACACAACCACACATACATATAAACAACCACACACACAACCACACACCCACACCACCACAACCACACACACATACAACCACACACACAATCATAACCACACACAAAACCACAAACACACAACCACACACACATACAAATAACCACACACATACAACCACACAAACACACAACCACACACCCACAACCACACCCACACATACAACCACTTCCACCCACAACCACACACAACCAGGCACACAGCCACACACAAAACCACACACACACACAACCAAACCCACACACAACCACACATACAACCACACACACCCCCAACCACACAAACACCTATACAACCACACACACACAACCCCACACACACAACCACACAACCACACACACACAACCACACCCACACACAACCACAACCACACACACACTCACACACACAACCACACATAACCACAACCACACACAAACCACTACCACACACACAGAACCACAAAACCACACACACACCAAACACACAAAACCACACACATACAACCACACACACAAGCACAATCACACACACAACCACACACACAACCACAACCATACCCACACAACCACAACCACACAACCACACACACAACCACACCCACACTCAACCAAACACACACCCACAACCACACACACACCCACAACCACACACACAACCACACACAAACAGACAACCACAACCACATACACACAACCACATACAACCACACACACACCCACAACCACACATACAACCAAACACACAACCACACAACCACACACACACAACCACACACACAACCACACATCCACACACAACCACAACTGCACTGACAACTGCACCCACAACTGCATACACAAAACCACACACACACAACCACACACACACAACCCCACACAACCCCACATACACACAACCCCACACACCCACAACCACACACAACGCCACACTCAACCACACACAACCACACACAACCACACCCACACAACCACACACACACAACCACATATATAACCACACACACTGAACCACACACACCCAACCACACAACCACACATACAACCACAACCACACACACACAACCAAACACACACAACCACAACCACACACACACAACCACACACACACAACTACATAAACAACCAGGCATACAACCACAACCACACATACCACAACCACACACACACGCACTACCACAACCACACACAACCACACATACAACCACACCCACACACACAACCACACACACAACCATACACACAACCACACACACACACACACAACCACACACAACCACACACAACCACAACCACACATACCACAACCAACCACACACACACAACCACAACCAACCACACAACTGCACATACAACCAGACACACACAATCACATACACACAATACACAACCACACACAGCCACACACAACCACACCCACACAACCACACACACCCAACCACATATATAACCACACACACCCAACCACACAACCACACACACAACCACAACCACACACACACAACCAAACACACACAACCACTACCAATCACAACCACACACACACAACCAAACACACACAACCACACAAACAACCAGGCACACAACCACACAACCACAACCACACACACAACCACACACACACACTACCACAACCACACACACAACCACACATACAACCACACCCACACACACAAACACACACACAACCACACACACACATCCACACACACACACAACCACACACAACCTCAACCACACATACCATAACCAACCACACATACACAACCACAACCAACCACACAACTGCACATATAACCAGACACACACAACCACATACACACAATACACAACCACACACAGCCACATACAGAGCAACACACACAACCACACACACACCACACCTGCAACCACACACATAACCACAACCACACACAAACAACCACACACACACCACACCCGCAACTACACACACAACCACACACACACAACCACACCCCCACACAACCAGACACCCACAACCACACATCCACACAAATACAACCACGCACACAACCATGCACACAACCACACACACAGCCACACACGCAACCACACCCACAACCACACCCACAACCACATACAACCAGAACCACACACATAACCACACAACCACACACACACAACCACACCCACACACAACCACAACCACACACACAACCATAACCACGCACACAACCCCACACAACCACAACCACATACAAACCACTACCACACACACACACAACCACAACACCACACACACCACGCACACAAAACCACACACATACAACCACAACCACACACACAAGCACAACAATCACACACACAACCACAACCACACACACAACCACATACACACCCAAAACCACACACACAACCACACGCACACATGGACAACCACAACCACATACAATCACACATACACACAACCACACACACACACAACCACACACACACAACCACACATACAACTAAACACACAACCACACACACAACCACACACACAACCACACACAACCACACATCCACACACAATGACAATTGCACTGACAACTGCACCCACAACTGCATACACACAACCACACACACAACCACACACATACAACCCCACACAACCCCACACACACACAACCCCACACACAACCCCACACACACAACCCCACACACACAAACAACCACACACAACCACAACCACACACACAATCACAAAAACAACCACACATACATACAAACAACCACACACACAGCCACACCACCACAACCACACACACATACAACCACACACACAATCACAACCACACACAAAACCACAAACACACAACCACACACACATATACAAATAACCACACACATACAACCACACAAACACACAACCACACACCCACAACCACACCCACACATACAACCACACCCACCCACAACCACACACAACCAGGCACACAGCCACACACAAAACCACACACACACAACCAAACCCACGCACATCCACACATACAACCACACACAACACCTATACAACTACACACACACAACCCCACACACACAACCACACAACCACACACACACAACCACACCCACACACAACCACAACCACCCACACACCCACACACACAACCACACATAACCACAACCACACACAAACCACTACCACACACACAACCACAAAACCACACACACACCAAACACACAAAACCACACACATACAACCACACACACAAGCACAATCACACACACAACCACACACACAACCACAACCATACCCATACAACCACAACCACACAACCACACACACAACCACACCCACACTCAACCAAACACACACCCACAACCACACACACACATACAACCACACACACAACCACACACACAAACAGACAACCACAACCACATACAACCACACATACACACAACCACATACAACCACACACACACAACCACAACCACACATACAACCAAACACACAACCACACAACCACACACACACACACAACCACACACACAACCACACATCCACACACAACCACAACTGCACTGACAACCGCACCCACAACTGCATACACAAAACCACACACACACAACCACATACACACAAACCCACACAACCCCACATACACACAACCCCACACACCCACAACCACACACAACACCACACTCAACCACAAACAACCACACACAACCACACCCACACAACCACACACACACAACCACATATATAACCACACACACTGAACCACACACACCCAACCACACAACCACACACACAACCACAACCACACACACACAACCAAACACACACAACCACAACCAATCACAACCACACACACACAACCACACAAACAACCAGGCACACAACCACAACCACACACACAATTACACACACACACACTACCACAACCACACACACAACCACACATACAACCACACCCACACACACAACCACACACACAAGCACACACACACACAACCACACACAACCACAACCACACATACCACAACCAACCACACACACACAACCACAACCAACCACACAACTGCACATACAACCAGACACACACAACCACATACACACAATACACAACCACACACAGCCACATACAGAGCAACACACACAACCACACACACACCACACCTGCAACCACACACATAACCACAACCACATACACACAACCACACACACACCACACCCACAACCACACACACAACCACACACACAACCACACCCCCACACAAGCACACACCCACAACCACAATCACACACCCATACCACCACACACCCACACAACCACACACATACAACCACAACCACGCACACAGCCATGCACACAACCACACACACAGCCACACACACAGCCACATACAACCACACACACAACCACACCCACAACCACACACAACCAGAACCATACCCACACAACCACACCCACACACAACCACAACCACACACAAACCACTACCACACACACACAACCACAAAACCACACACACACCACATACACAAAACCAAACACATACAACCACACACACAAGCACAACCACACACACAACCACACACACAACCACACCCATACCCACACAACCACACACACAACCACACCCACACACAACCACACACACCCACAACCATACACACAACCACACACACAGACAACCACACATACACACAACCACACACAACCACACACACGACCACAACCACACATACAACCAAACACACACCACACACACAAAACCACACACATACAACCACACACACAAGCACAATCACATACACAACCACACACACAACCACAACCATACCCACACAACCACACACACACAACCACACACACAAACAGACAACCACAACCACATACAACCACAACCACATACAACCACACATACACACAACCACACACAACCACACACACACAACCACAACCACACATACAACCAAACACACAACCACACAACCACACACACACAACCACACAACCACACATCCACACACAACCACAACTGCACTGACAACCGCACCCACAACTGCACACACAAAACCACACACACACAACCCCACACAACCCCACATACACTCAACCCCACACACAACCCCACACACACAACCACACACAACCACACACACCCACAACCACACACAACGCCACACTCAACCACACACAACCACACACAACCACACCCACACAACCACACACACACAACCACATATATAACCACACACACTGAACCACACACACCCAACCACACAACCACACACACAACCACAACCACACACACACAACCAAACACACACAACCACAACCAATCACAACCACACAAACACAACCACACACACAACCACACAAACAACCAGGCACACAACCACACACACAACCACACACACGCACACACTACCACAACCACACACACAACCACACCCACACACACAACCACACACACAACCACACACACACACAACCACACACAACCACAACCACGCATATCACAACCAACCACACACACACAACCACAACCAACCACACAACTGCACATACAACCAGACACACACAGCCACATACACACAATACACAACCACACACAGCCACATACAGAGCAACACAGACAACCACACACACACCACACCCGCAACCACACACATAACCACAACCATATACATACAACCACACACACACCACACCCGCAACCACACACACAACCACACACACAAACCACTACCACACACACACAACCATAAAACCACACACACACACCACATACACAAAACCAAAGACATACAACCACACACACAAGCACAACCACATACACAACCACACACACAACCACAACCATACCCACACATCCACACCCACAACCACACCCACACATACCCACAACCACACACACAACCACACACACAGACAACCACAACCACATACAACCACACATACACACAACCACACACACACAACCACAACCACACATACAACCAAACACACAACCACACAACCACACACAACCACACATCCACACAACCCCACACACAACCCACACACACACAACCCCACACACAACCCCACACACACACACAACCACACACACAACCACAACCACACACACAACCACAACCACACACACACAACTACACACACAACCACACACACACAACCACACAGACAACCACAACCACACAGCCAACCACAACCACAGACAACCACACCCATACCCACACAGCCACATCCACACAACCACAAACACACACAACAACACACACAACCACAACCACACACACACAACCACACAGACAACCACACAGAAAATCACAACCACGGACAACCACACAGACAACCACAACCACACCCACACCCATACCTACACAACCACATCTACACAACCACACACACACAACCACACACAACCACACAAATACCTAACCACAAACACACAACCACAAACACACAACCACAAAAAAACAACCACACACACACAACCATACACACCCACAACCACACCCACACACAACCACACATACAACCACAATCCCACACAACCACACATACAACCACACACACAACCACACACACACAACCACACACACACACAACCACACATACAACCATACACAACCACACACACACAACCACACACACAATCACATCCAACCACACATCCACACACACAACCTCACACACAACCACACACAACAACACACAACCACACACAACCACACCCACACAACCACACACACACAACCACATATATAACCACACACACTGAACAATACACACACAACCACACAATCATACATACAACCAAACACACACATTCACAACCAATCACAACCACACACACACAACCGCACACACACAACCACACACACACAACCACAAACACAACCAGGCACACAACCACACAACCACACACACAACCACACACACACAACCACACACACAACCACACATACAACCAAACACACCACAACCAACCACACACACACAACCACAACCAACCACACAACTGCACATACAACCAGACACACACAACCGCACACACACAATACACAACCACACACAGCCACATACACAGCCACACACACAACTACACACACACCACCCCTGCAACCACCCCAACACAACCACACACAAACAACCACACACACACCACACCCGCAACTACACACACAACCACACACACACAACCACACCCCCACACAACCAGACACCCACAACCACACATCCACACAAATACAACCACGCACACAACCACGCACACAACCACACACACAGCCACACACGCAACCACACCCACAACCACACCCACAACCACATACAACCAGAACCACACACATAACCACACAACCACACCCACACAACCACACCCACACACAACCACAACCACACACACAACCACAACCACACACACAACCACACACAACCACAACCACATACAAACCACTACCACACACACACAACCACAACACCACACACACCACGCACACAAAACCATACACATACAACCACAACCACACACACAAGCACAACAACCACACACACAACCACAACCACACACACAACCACATACACACCCACAACCACACACACAACCACACGCACACACAGACAACCACAACTACATACAATCACACATACACACAACCACACACACACAACCACACACACACAACCACAACCACACATACAACTAAACACACAACCACACACATAACCACACACACAACCACACACAACCACACATCCACACACAACCACAATTGCACTGACAACTGCACCCACAACTGCATACACACAACCACACACACAACCACACACACACAACCCCACACACACACAACCCCACACACAACCCCACACACACAACCCCACACACACACACAACCACACACACAACCACAACCACACACACAATCACAAAAACAACCACACATACATACAAACAACCACACACACAACCACACACCCACACCACCACAACCACACACACATACAACCACACACACAATCACAACCACACACAAAACCACAAACACACAACCACACACACATATACAAATAACCACACACATACAACCACACAAACACACAACCACACACCCACAACCACACCCACACATACAACCACACCCACCCACAACCACACACAACCAGGCACACAGCCACACACAAAACCACACACACACAACCAAACCCACGCACATCCACACATACAACCACACACAACACCTATACAACTACACACACACAACCCCACACACACAACCACACAACCACACACACACAACCACACCCACACACAACCACAACCACCCACACACCCACACACACAACCACACATAACCACAACCACACACAAACCACTACCACACACACAACCACAAAACCACACACACACCAAACACACAAAACCACACACATACAACCACACACACAAGCACAATCACACACACAACCACACACACAACCACAACCATACCCATACAACCACAACCACACAACCACACACACAACCACACCCACACTCAACCAAACACACACCCACAACCACACACACACATACAACCACACACACAACCACACACACAAACAGACAACCACAACCACATACAACCACACATACACACAACCACATACAACCACACACACACAACCACAACCACACATACAACCAAACACACAACCACACAACCACACACACACACAACCACACACACAACCACACATCCACACACAACCACAACTGCACTGACAACCGCACCCACAACTGCATACACAAAACCACACACACACAACCACACACACACAATCCCACACAACCCCACATACACACAACCCCACACACCCACAACCACACACAACGCCACACTCAACCACACACAACCACACCCACACAACCACACACACACAACCACATATATAACCACACACACTGAACCACACACACCCAACCACACAACCACACACACAACCACAACCACACACACACAACCAAACACACACAACCACAACCAATCACAACCACACACACACAACCACACAAACAACTAGGCACACAACCACAACCACACACACAACTACACACACACATACTACCACAACCACACACACAACCACACATACAACCACACCCACATACACAACCACACACACAACCACACACACACACAACCACACACAACCACAACCACACATACCACAACCAACCACACACACACACAACCACAACCAACCACACAACTGCACATACAACCAGACACACATAACCACATACACACAATACACAACCACACACAGCCACATACAGAGCAATACACACAACCACACACACACCACACCTGCAACCACACACATAACCACAACCATATACACACAACCACACACACACCACACCCGCAACCACGCACACAACCACACACAAAACCACACCCCCACACAAGCACACACCCACAACCACAATCACACACCCATACCACCACACACCCACACAACCACACACATACAACCACAACCACGCACACAGCTATGCACACAACCACACACACAGCCACACACACAGCCACATACAACCACACACGCAACCACACCCACAACCACACACAACCAGAACCACACCCACACAACCACACCCACACACAACCACAACCACACACAAACCACTACCACACACACACAACCACAAAACCACACACACACCACATACACAAAACCAAACACATACAACCACACACACAAGCACAACCACACACACAACCACACACACAACCACACCCATACCCACACAACCACACACACAACCACACCCATACACAACCACACACACCCACAACCACACACACAACCACACACACAAACAGACAACCACACATACACACAACCACACACAACCACACACACAACCACAACCACACATACAACCAAACACACAACCACACACACAACCACACACAACCACACACAACCACACATCCACACACAACCACAACTGCACTGACAACCGCACCCACAACTGCACACACAGCACCACACACACACAACCACACACACACAACCCCACACACACACAACCCCACACACACACACAACCACAGACACAACCACAACCACACACACAACCACAACCACACACACACACACAACTACACACACAACCACACAGACAACCACAACCACACAGCCAACCACAACCACAGACAACCACACAGACAACCACAACCACACCCATACCCACACAACCACATCCACACAACCACACACACACACAACCACACACACAACGCCACACACACACAACTATACACACACACAACCACAACCACACACACACAACCACACAGACAACCACAACCACACAGACAACCACAACCACAGACAACCACACAGACAACCACAACCACACCCACACCCATACCCACACAACCACATCCACACAACCACACACACACACAACCACACACACACAACCACACAAATACACAAACACACAACCACAAACACACAACCACAAACACACAACCACACACACACAACCACACACAACCATACACACCCACAAGCGCAACCACACACAACCACACATACAACCACAACCCCACACAACCACACATACAACCACACACACACAACCACACATACAACCATACACAACCACACACACAACCACACACACAATCACATCCAACCACACATCCACACACACAACCGCACCCACAACCGCACCCACAACTGCACACACAACCCCACACACACAACCCCCCACACACACAACCACACACACAACCACACACAACCCCACACATAACCCCCCACACACACAACCCCACACACAACCCCACATACACAACCACAACCAAACACAACCAAAACCACACACAACCACAACCACACATACAACCACACACAACCACACACACACAACCACAACCACAACCACACACACAATCACAAACACAACCACACATACATACAAACAACCACACACACAACCACACACCCACACCACCACAACCACACACACATACAACCACACACACAATCACAACCACACACAAACCCACAAACACACAACCGCACACACATATATAAATAACCACACACATACAACCACACAAACACACAACCACACACCCACAACCACACCCACACATACAACCACACCCACCCACAACCACACACAACCAGGTACACAGCCACACACAAAACCACACACACACAACCAAACCCACACACAACCACACATACAACCACACACACCCCCAACCACACACAACACCTATACAACCACACACAAACAACCCCACACACACAACCACACACACACAACCACACCCACACACAACCACACACAACCACACATAACCACAACCACACACAAACCACTACCACACACACAGAACCACAAAACCACACACACACCAAACAAACAAAACCACACACATACAACCACACACACAAGCACAATCACACACACAACCACACACACAACCACAACCATACCCACACAACCACAACCACACAACCACACACACAACCACACACACACTCAACCAAACACACACACACAACCACACACACAACCACACACACAATCACATCCAACCACACATCCACACACACAACCGCACCCACAACCGCACCCACAACTGCACACACAACCCCACACACACAACCCCCCCAAACACACAACCACACACACAACCACACACAACCCCACACACAACCCCCCACACACACAACCCCACACACAACCCCACACACACAACCACAACCAAACACAACCAAAACCACACACAACCATAACCACACATACAACCACACACAACCACACACACACAACCACAACCACACACACAATCACAAACACAACCACACATACATACAAACAACCACACACACAACCACACACCCACACCACCACAACCACACACACATACAACCACACACACAATCACAACCACACACAAAACCACAAACACACAACCACACACACATATACAAATAACCACACACATACAACCACACAAACACACAACCACACACCCACAACCACACCCACACATACAACCACACCCACCCACAACCACACACAACCAGGCACACAGCCACACACAAAACCACACACACACACAACCAAACCCACACACAACCACACATACAACCACACACACCCCCAACCACACAAAACACCTATACAACCACACACACACAACCCCACACACACAACCACACACACACAACCACACCCACACACAACCACAACCACACACACACACACAACCACACATAACCACAACCACACACAAACCACTACCACACACACAGAACCACAAAACCACACACACACACCAAACACACAAAACCACACACATACAACCACACACACAATCACAATCACACACACAACCACACACACAACCACAACCATACCCACACAACCACAACCACACAACCACACACACAACCACACACACACTCAACCAAACACACACCCACAACCACCCACACACCCACAACCACACACAAAACCACACACATAAACAGACAACCACAACCACATACACACAACCACATACAACCACACACACACCCACAACCACACATACAACCAAACACATAACCACACAACCACACACACACAACCACACACACAACCACACATCCACACACAACCACAACTGCACTGACAACCGCACCCACAACTGCATACACAAAACCACACACACATAACCACACACACACAACCCCACACAACCCCACACACCCACAACGCCACACTCAACCACACACAACCACACACAACCACACCCACACAACCACACACACACAACCACATATATAACCACACACACTGAACCACACACACCCAACCACACAACCACACACACAACCACAACCATACACACACAACCAAAAACACACAACCACAACCACACACACACAACCACACACACACAACCACACAAACAACCAGGCACACAACCACAACCACACACACAACCACACACACTACCACAACCACACACACAACCACACATACAACCACACCCACACACACAACCACACACACAACCACACACACAACCACACACACACACACACACACACAACCACACACAACCACAACCACACATACCACAACCAACCACACACACACAACCACAACCAACCACACAACTGCACATACAACCAGACACACACAACCACATACACACAATACACAACCACACACAGCCACACACAAACACACCCACACAACCACACACACACAACCACATATATAACCACACACACCCAACCACACAACCACACACACAACCACAACCACACACACACAACCAAACACACACAACCACTACCAATCACAACCACACACACACAACCAAACACACACAACCACACAAACAACCAGGCACACAACCACACAACCACAACCACACACACAACCACACACACACACTACCACAACCACACACACAACCACACATACAACCACACCCACACACACAAACACACACACAACCACACACACACACATCCACACACACACACAACCACACACAACCTCAACCACACATACCATAACCAACCACACACACACAACCACAACCAACCACACAACTGCACATATAACCAGACACACACAACCACATACACACAATATACAACCACACACAGCCACATACAGAGCAACACACACAACCACACACACACCACACCCGCAACCACACATATAACCACAACCACATACATACAACCACACACAACCACAATCACACACCCATACCACCACACACCCACACAACCACACACATACAACCACAACCACGCACACAGCCATGCACACAACCACACACAGCCACACACACAGCCAGATACAACCACACACGCAACCACACCCACAACCACATCCACAACCACACACAACCAGAACCACACACACACAACCACACAACCACACACACACAACCACACACACACACAACCACACACAACCACAACCACACACACAACCACAACCACACACACAACCACACACAACCACAACCACACACAAACCACTACCACACACACACAACCATAAAACCACACACACACCACATACACAAAACCAAACACATACAACCACACACACAAGCACAATCACACACACAACCACACACACAACCACAACCATACCCACACATCCACACCCACAACCACACCCACACATACCCACAACCACACACACAACCACACACACAAACAGACAACCATAACCACATACAACCACACATACACACAACCACACACAACCACACACACACAACCACAACCACACATACAACCAAACACACAACCACACAACCATAACCACACACACAACCACACCCAACCACACATCCACACAACCCCACACACAACCCACACACACACAATCCCACACACAACCCCCCACACACACAACCACACACACAACCACAACCACACACACAACCACAACCACACACACACAACTACACACACAACCACAACCACACACACACAACCACACAGCCAACCACAACCACACAGCCAACCGCAACTACAGACAACCACACCCATACCCACACAACCACATCCACACAACCACAAACACACACAACAACATACACAACCACAACCACAACCACACAACCACACAGACAACCACAACCACACAGACAACCACAACCACGGACAACCACACAGACAACCACAACCACACCCACACCCATACCCACACAACCACATCCACACAACCACACACACACACAACCACACACACACAACCACACAAATACACAACCACAAACACACAACCACAAACACACAACCACAAACAAACAACCACACACACATAACCATACACACCCACAACCACACCCACACACAACCACACATACAACCACAATCCCACACAACCACACATACAACCACACACACAACCACACACACACAACCACACACACACACAACCACACATACAACCATACACAACCACACACACACAACCACACACACAATCACATCCAACCACACATCCACACACACAACCTCACACACAACCACACACAACAACACACAACCACACACAACCACACCCACACAACCACACACATACAACCACATATATAACCACACACACTGAACAATACACACACAACCACACAATCATACATACAACCAAACACACACAACCACAACCAATCACAACCACACACACACAACCGCACACACACAACCACACAACCACAAACACAACCAGGCACACAACCACACAACCACACACACAACCACACACACACAACCACACACACAACCACACATACAACCACCCACACCACAACCAACCACACACACACAACCACAACCAACCACACAACTGCACATACAACCAGACACACACAACCGCACATACACAATACACAACCACACACAGCCACATACACAGCCACACACACAACCACACACACACCACCCCTGCAACCACCCCCACACAACCACACACAAACAACCACACACACACCACACCCGCAACTACACACACAACCACACACACACAACCACACCCCCACACAACCAGACACCCACAACCACATATCCACACACATACAACCACGCACACAACCACACACACAACCACACACACAGCCATACACGCAACCACACCCACAACCACACCCACAACCACATACAACCAGAACCACACACATAACCACACAACCACACACACACAACCACACCCACACACAACCATAACCACACACACAACCACAACCACACACACAACCACTCACAACCATAACTACATACAAACCACTACCACACACACACACAACCACAACACCACACACACCACACACAAAACCACACACATACAACCACAACCACACACACAAGCACAACAACCACACACACAACCACAACCACACACACAACCACATACACACCCACAACCACACACACAACCACACGCACACACAGACAACCACAACCACATACAATCACACATACACACAACCACACACACACACAACCACACACACACACAACCACAACCACACACAACCACACACACAACCACACACACAACCACACACACAACCACACACAACCACACACAACCACACATCCACACACAACCACAATTGCACTGACAACTGCACCCACAACTGCATACACACAACCACACACACAACCACACACACACAACCCCACACAACCCCACACACACAACCCCACACACAACCCCACACATACAACCCCACACACACACAACCACACACACACAACCACAACCACACACACAATCACAAACACAACCACACATACATACAAACAACCACACACACAACCACACACCCACACCACCACAACCACACACACATACAACCACACACACAATCACAACCACACACAAAACCACAAACACACAACCACACACACATATACAAATAACCACACATATACAACCACACAAACACACAACCACACACCCACAACCACACCCACACATACAACCACATCCACCCCCAACCACACACAACCAGGCACACAGCCACATACAAAACCACACACACACACAACCAAACCCACACACAACCACACATACAACCACACACACCCCCAACCACACACAACACCTATACAACCACACACACAACCCCACATACACAACCACACAACCACACACACACAACCACACCCACACACAACCACAACCACACACACACCCACACACACAACCACACATAACCACAACCACACACAAACCACTACCACACACACACAACCACAAAACCACACACACACCAAACACACAAAACCACACACATACAACCACACACACAAGCACAATCACACACACAACCACACACACAACCACAACCATACCCACTGTTGGAAAGGTGTTCACCGGAGAGGGCTCGATACACGTCTTGCCCACCCCTTTGACCCACCTCTCCCAAGTAGGCCGAACCAGGCGCGCACACCCTGAGCTTACACTACGAACAGAGGGACACCACACGTGTTTCTTCGTAAGACGATAGGTTCTTTTATCGAAGGGTTCAAGGGATCTTTATTATCCAAGTTGCAAGTAGTACATCAGTGCCACAAAAGACTACAAATCGGTGGTAGGGGAATGGGGGTAGCGGGACAGTCTTTGAATATAGTGTCTCTGCAAAGTACCCTGCGGACAGCTCACAATCCTCGAGCTGGAGGGTGTTGTTTCTCTTGGCGATCTTTTGCCAATCTTCCTTGAGGGGAGAGCCGCGAGTCACTCAGCAGGCACAGGTAGTTCAGAGTTCGGGAGCAGCGACCTCGTCAGCAGGGCTCAGGTGGTGCAATGGTCGGGGGCCGCGAGTCACTCAGCAGGCACTGGTGGTTCGGAGATCGGGAGCCGCGACCGCGTCAGCAGGGCTCGGATGGTTCAACGGTTGGAGGCCGCGAGTCACTCAGCAGGCCTAGGTGGTTTGGTGTTCGGGAGCCGCGACAGCGTCAGCGGGGCTCCGATGGTTCCAGGTCTTCTCTACCATTCGTCCCTCCGGCACCCCTTATTATACTCCCCCTGCCCTTTGAAGTCCGGAGTCCTCGCAGAGAGGGGTCTTGGTGACTGAGGGGGTTCGGCGGGATTTCCTGCCGCTCGCTCCTTTGGTCTTTTCAGGTGGGTCTGGGAGGGACCCCAGACGCTCGGCAGGCGAGGCGCCTGCGCCACAGGGGCCTGGTGGCCGATCGAGCCCTCCCGGGGGAAGGCAATCAGAGGTGTGACTGGGCTGGCGCCTCTCGGTCTGGCTCGGGGGGTTCCCGCTCCCTTGGTCGGGCATGCGTGGTAGGGTGTCGAGTCCGGCGGGGGCTCTGGCCGGCCCTCGGGTCTGTGTGGCTGGGGCGGCCGGAGTCGGAGATGCCGTGTCTTGGGGGTGGTTGCAGGTCGGCTGGATGATCGGGAGGGCCTACGCCGTGAGGCCGGTCTCACACCCACACAACCACAACCACACAACCACACACACAACCACACCCACACTCAACCAAACACACACCCACAACCACACACACACCCAACACCACACACACCACCACACACACAAACAGACAACCACAACCACATACAACCACACATACACACAACCACATACAACCACACACACACAACCACAACCACACATACAACCAAACACACAACCACACAACCACACACACATACACAACCACACACACAACCACACATCCACACACAACCACAACTGCACTGACAACCGCACCCACAACTGCATACACAAAACCACACACACACAACCACACACACACAACCCCACACAACCCCACATACACACAACCTCACACACCCACAACCACACACAACGCCACACTCAACCACACACAACCACACACAACCACACCCACACAACCACACACACACAACCACATATATAACCACACACACTGAACCACACATACCCAACCACACAACCACACACACAACCACAACCACACACACACAACCACACACACACAACCACAACCAATCACAACCACACACACACAACCACACAAACAACCAGGCACACAACCACACACACACACTACCACAACCACACACAACCACACATACAACCACACCCACACACAAAACCACACACACAACCACACACACAACCACACACACACACAACCAAACACAACCACAACCACACATACCACAACCAACCACACACACACAACCACAACCAACCACACAACTGCACATACAACCAGACACACACAACCACATACACACAATACACAACCACACACAGCCACATACAGAGCAACACACACAACCACACACACACCACACCTGCAACCACACACATAACCACAACCACATACACACAACCACACACACACCACACCCGCAACCACACACACAACCACACCCCCACACAAGCACACACCCACAACCACAATCACACACCCATACCACCACACACCCACACAACCACACACATACAACCACAACCACGCACACAGCCATGCACACAACCACACACACAGCCACACACACAGCCACATACAACCACACATGCAACCACACCCACAACCACACCCACAACCACACACAACCAGAACCACACACACAACCACACCCACACACAACCACAACCACACAAAAACCACTACCACACACACACAACCCAAAACCACACACACACCACATACACAAAAGCAAACACATACAACCACACACACAAGCACAACCACACACACAACCACACACACAACCATACCCATACCCACACAACCACACACACAACCACACCCACACACAACCACACACACACCCACAACCACACACACAACCACACATACAAACAGACAACCACAACCACACATATACACAACCACACACAACCACACACACATAACCACAACCACACATACAACCAAACACACAACCACACAACCACAACCACACACACAACCACACACAACCACATACAACCACACATCCACACACAACCACAACTGCACTGACAACCGCACCCACAACTACACACACAGCACAACACACACACAACCACACACACACAACCCCACACACACAACCCCACACACACACAACCACACACACAACCACAACCACACACACAACCACAACCACACACACACACAACCACACACACAACCACACAGACAACCACAACCACACAGACAACCACAACCACAGACAACCACATAAACAACCACAACCACACCCATACCCACACAACCATATCCACACAACCACACACACACACACACAACCACACACACAACCCCCCCACACACACACAACCATACACACACACAACCACAACCACACACACACAACCACACAGACAACCACAACCACACAGACAACCACAGACAACCACACAGACAACCACAACCACACCCACACCCATACCCACACAACCACATCTACACAACCACACACACACACAACCACACACACACAACCACACAAATACACAACCACAAACACACAACCACAAACACACAACCACAAACACACAACCACACATACACAACCACACACAACCATACACACCCACAAGCGCACCCACACACAACCACACATACAACCACAACCCTACACAACCACACATACAACCACACACACACAACCACACATACAACCACACACACAACCACACACACACACACACAACCACACACACACAACCACACATACAACCATACACAACCACACACACACAACCACACACATAACCACACACACAATCACATCCAACCACACATCCACACACACAACCGTACCCACAACCGCACACACAACCCCCCACACACAACCACATACACAACCACACACAACCCCACACACAACCCCCCACACACACAACCCTACACACAACCCCACACACACAACCACAACCAAACACAACCAAAACCACACACAACCACAACCACACATACAACCACACACAACCACACACACACAACCACAACCACACACACAATCACAAACACAACCACACATACATACAAACAACCACACACACAACCACACACCCACACCACCACAACCACACACACATACAACCACACACACAATCACAACCACACACAAAACCACAAACACACAACCACACACACATATACAAATAACCACATACATACAACCACACAAACACACAACCACACACCCACAACCACACCCACACATAAAACCATACCCACCCACAACCACACACAACCAGGCACACAGCCACACACAAAACCACACACACACACACAACCAAACCCACACATAACCACACATACAACCACACACACCCCCAATCACACACAACACCTATACAACCACACACACACAACCCCACACACACAACCACACAACCACACACACACAACCACACCCACACACAACCACAACCACACACACACCCACACACACAACCACACATAACCACAACCACACACAAACCACTACCACACACACACAACCACAAAACCACACACACACCAAACACACAAAACCACACACATACAACCACACACACAAGCACAATCACACACACAACCACACACACAACCACAACCATACCCACACAACCACACAACCACACACACAACCACACCCACACTCAACCAAACACACACCCACAACCACACACACACCCACAACCACACACACAACCACACACACAAACAGATAACCACAACGACATACAACCACACATACACACAACCACATACAACCACACACACACCCATAACCACACATACAACCAAACACACAACCACAAAACCACACACACACACAACCACACACACAACCACACATCCACACACAACCACAACTGCACTGACAACCGCACCCACAACTGCATACACAAAACCACAAACACACAACCACACACACACAACCACACACACACAACCCCACACAACCCCACATACACACAACCCCACACACCCACAACCACACACAACGCCACACTCAACCACACACAACCACACACAACCACACACACACAACCACATATATAACCACACACACTGAACCATACACACCCAACCACACAACCACACACACAACCACAACCACACACACACACACACAACCAAACACACACAACCACAACCAATCACAACCACACACACACAACCACACACACACAGCCACACAAACAACCAGGCACACAACCACAACCACACACACAACCACACACACACACTACCACAACCACACACACAACCACACATACAACCATACCCACACACACAACCACACACACAACCACACACACAACCACACAACCACACAACCACAACCACACATACCACAACCAACCACACACACACAACCACAACCAACCACACAACTGCACATACAACCAGACACACACAACCACATACACACAATACACAACCACACACAGCCACATACAGAGCAACACACACAACCACACACACCACACCTGCAACCACACACATAACCACAACCACATACACACAACCACACATACACCACACCCGCAACCACACACACAACCACACACACAACCACACCCCCACACAAGCACACACCCACAACCACAATCACACACCCATACCACCACATACCCACACAACCACACACATACAACCACAACCACGCACACAGCCATGCACACAACCACACACACAGCCACACACACAGCCACATACAACCACACACACAACCACACCCACAACCACAACCACACACAACCAGAACCACCCACACACAACCACACCCACACACAACCACAACCACACACAAACCACTACCACACACACACAACCACAAAACCACACACACACCACATACACAAAACCAAACACATACAACCACATACACAAGCACAACCACACACACAACCACACACACAACCACACCCATACCCACACAACCACACACACAACCACACCCACACACAACCACACACACACCCACAGCCCCACACACAACCACACACACAAACAGACAACCACAACCACACATACACACAACCACACACAACCACACACACACAACCAAAACCACACATACAACCAAACACACAACCACACACACAACCACACACAACCACACACAACCACACATCCACACACAACCACAACTGCACTGACAACCGCACCCACAACAGCACCACACACACACAACCACACACACACAACCCCACACACACACAACCCCACACACACACACACACACAACCACACACACAACCACAACCACACACACAACCACAACCACACACACACACAACTACACACACAACCACACAGACAACCACAACCACACAGCCAACCACAACCACAGACAACCACACAGACAACCACAACCACACCCATACCCACACAACCACATCCACACAACCACACACACACATAACCACACACACAACCCCCCACACACACAACCATACACACACACAACCACACACACACAACCACACAGACAACCACAACCACACAGACAACCACAACCACAGACAACCACACAGACAACCACAACCACACCCACACCCATACCTACACAACCACATCCATACAACCACACACACACACAACCACACACACACAACCACACAAATACACAACCACAAACACAGAACCACAAACACACAACCACAAACACACAACCACACACACACAACCACACACAACCATACACACCCACAAGCTTACCCACACACAACCACACATACAACCACAACCCCACACAACCACACATACAACCACACACACAACCACACATACAACCACACACACAACCACACACACACAGACAACCACACACACACAACCACACATACAACCATACACAACCACACACACAACCACACACACAACCACACACACAATCACATCCAACCACACATCCACACACACAACCGCACCCACAACCGCACCCACAACTGCACACACAACCCCACACACACAACCACACACACAACCACACACAACCCCACACACAACCCCCCACACACACAACCCCACACACAACCCCACACACACAACCACAACCAAACACAACCAAAACCACACACAACCACAACCACACATACAACCACACACAACCATACACACACAACCACAACCACACACACAATCACAAACACAACCACATATACATACAAACAACCACACACACAACCACACACCCACACCACCACAACCACACACACATACAACCACACACATAATCACAACCACACACAAAACCACAAACACACAACCACACACACATATACAAATAACCACACACATACAACCACACAAACACTCAACCACACACCCACAACCACACCCACACATACAACCACACCCACCCACAACCACACACAACCAGGCACACAGCCACACACAAAACCACACACACACACAACCAAACCCACACACAACCACACATACAACCACACACACCCCCAACCACACACAACACCTATACAACCACACCCACACAACCCCACACACACAACCACACAACCACACACTCACAACCACACCCACACACAACCACAACCACACACATACCCACACACACAACCACATATAACCATAACCACACACAAACCACTACCACACACACAGAACCACAAAACCACACACACACCAAACAAACAAAACCACACACATACAACCACACACACAAGCACAATCACACACACAACCACACACACAACCACAACCATACCCACACAACCACAACCACCCAACCACACTCACAACCACACCCACACTCAACCAAACACACACCCACAACCACACACACACCCACAACCACACACACAAACAGACAACCACAACCACATACAACCACACACAACCACATACAACCACACACACACCCACAACCACACATATAACCAAACACACAACCACACACACACAACCACACATCCACACACAACCACAACTCCACTGACAACCGCTCCCACAACTGCATATACAAAACCACACACACACAACCACACACACACAACCCCACACAACCCCACATACACACAACCCCACACACCCACAACCACACACAACGCCACACTCAACCACACACAACCACACACAACCACACCCACACAACCACACACACACAACCACATATATAACCACACACACTGAACCACACACACCCAACCACACAACCACACACACAACCACAACCACACACACACAACCAAACATACACAACCACAACCAATCACAACCACACACACACACACTACCACAACCACATACACAACCACACATACAACCACACCCACACACACAACCACACACACACACAACCACACACAACCAAAACCACACATACCACAACCAACCACACACAACCACAACCAACCACACAACTGCACATACAACCAGACACACACAACCACATACACACAATACACAACCACACACAGCCACATACAGAGCAACACACACAACTACACACACACCACACCTGCAACCACACACATAACCACAACCATATACACACAACCACACACACACCACACCCGCAACCACACACACAACCACACACACAACCACACCCCCACACAAGCACACACCCACAACCACAATCGCACACCCATACCACCACACACCCACACAACCACACACATACAACCACAACCACGCACACAGCCATGCACACAACCACACACACAGCCACACACACAGCCACATACAACCACACACACAACCATACCCACAACCACACCCACAACCACACACAACCAGAACCACACACACACAACCACACCCACACACAACCACAACCACACACATACCACTACCAAACACACACAACCACAAAACCACACACACGCCACATACACAAAACCAAACACATACAACCACACACACAAGCACAACCACACACACAACCACACACACAACCACACCCATACCCACACAACCACACACAACCACACCCACAAACAACCACACACACACCCACAACCACACACACAACCACACATACAAACAGACAACCACAACCACACATACACACAACCACACACAACCACACACACAACCACAACCACACATACAACCAAACACACAACCACACAACCACAACCACACACACAACCACACACAACCACACATCCACACACAACCACAACTGCACTGACAACCGCACCCACAACTGCACACACAGCACCACACACACACAACCACACACACACAACCCCACACACACACAACCCCACACACACACACAACCACACACACAACCACACACACAACCACAACCACACACACACAACTACACACACAACCACACAGACAACCACAACCACACAGCCAACCACAACCACAGACAACCACACAGACAACCACAACCACACCCATACCCACACAACCACATCCACACAACCACACACACAAACAACCACACACACACACACAACCACACAGACAACCACAACCACAGACAACCACACAGACAACCACAACCACACCCACACCCATACCCACACAACCACATCCACACAACCATACACATACACAACCACACACACACAACCACACAAATACACAACCACAACTCCACACAACCACACATACAACCACACACACACAACCACACATACAACCACACACACAACCACACACACACACACAACCACACACACACAACCACACATACAACCATACACAACCACACACATACAACCACATACACAACCACACACACAATCACATCCAACCACACATCCACACACACAACCGCACCCACAACCGCACCCACAACTGCACACACAACCCCACACACACAACCCCCCACACCCACAACCACACACACAACCACACACAACCCCACACACAACCCCCCACACACACAACCCCACACACAACCCCACACACACAACCACAACCAAAATCAACCAAAACCGCACACAACCACAACCACACACACAACCACACACAAAACCACACACACACAACCAAACCCACACACACAACCACACATACAACCAAACCCACACACACACACACAACCAAACCCACACACAACCACACACACACACCCAACCACATACAACACCTACACAAACACACACACATAACCCTACATACACCTCACACATAACCACACACAACCACGCACACCCATACCCACACACAAACAACCCCACACACACACAGCCACACACACAGCCACACCCAACCACACCCACACAACCACACCCACACAACCACACACAAACAACCACACACACACAACCACACATATAACCAAACACACAACCACACAGACAACCACAACCACACAGCCAACCACAACCTCAGACAACCACACAGACAACCACAACCACACCCATACCTACACAACCACATCCACACAACCACACACACACATAACCACACACACAACCCCCCACACACACACAACCATACACACACACAACCACAACCACACACACACAACCACACAGACAACCACAACCACACAGACAACCACAACCACAGACAACCACACAGACAACCACAACCACACCCACACCCATACCCACACAACCACATCCACACAACCACACACACACAACCACACACACACAACCACACAAATACACAACCACAAACACACAACCACAAACACACAACCACACACACACAACCACACACAACCATACACACCCACAAGCGCACCCACACACAACCACACATACAACCACAACCCCACACAACCACACATATAACCACACACACACAACCACACATACAACCACACACACAACCACACACACACACATAACCACACACACACAACCACACATACAACCATACACAACCACACACACACAACCACACACACAACCACACACACAATCACATCCAACCACACATCCACACACACAACCGCACCCACAACCGCACCCACAACTGCACACACAACCCCACACACACAACCCCCCACACACACAACCACACACACAACCACACACAACCCCCCACACAACCCCCCACACACACAACCCCACACACAACCCCACACACACAACCACAACCAAACACAACCACAACCACACATAAAACTACACACAACCATACACACACAACCACAACCACACACACAATCACAAACACAACCACATATACATACAAACAACCACACACACAACCACACACCCACACCACCACAACCACACACGCATACAACCACACACACAATCACAACCACACACAAAACCACAAACACACAACCACACAACCACACACACATATACAAATAACCACACACATACAACCACACAAACACACAACCACACACCCACAACCACACCCACACATACAACCACACCCACCCACAACCACACACAACCAGGCACACAGCCACACACAAAACCACACACACACACAACCAAACCCACACACAACCACACATACAACCACACACACCCCCAACCACACACAACACCTATACAACCACACACACACAACCCCACACACACAACCACACAACCACACACTCACAACCACACCCACACACAACCACAACCACACACATACCCACACACACAACCACACATAACCACAACCACATACAAACCACTACCACACACACAGAACCACAAAACCACACACACACCAAACAAACAAAACCACACACATACAAACACACACACAAGCACAATCACACACACAACCACACACACAACCACAACCATACCCACACAACCACCCAACCACACTCACAACCACACCCACACTCAACCAAACACACACCCACAACCACACACACACCCACAACCACACACACAAACAGACAACCACAACCACATACAACCACACATACACACAACCACATACAACCACACACACACCCACAACCACACATATAACCAAACACACAACCACACAACCACACACACACACAACCACACACACAACCACACATCCACACACAACCACAACTGCACTGACAACCGCACCCACAACTGCATACACAAAACCACACACACACAACCACACACACACACAACCCCACACAACCCCACATACACACAACCCCACACACCCACAACCACACACAACGCCACACTCAACCACACACAACCACACACAACCACACCCACACAACCACACACACACAACCACATATATAACCACACACACTGAACCACACACACCCAACCACACAACCACACACACAACCACAACCACACACACACAACCAAACACACACAACCACAACCAATCACAACCACACACACACACAACCACACACACACACAACCACACAAACAACCAGGCACATAGCCACAACCACACAAACAACCACACATACACACACTACCACAACCACACACACAACCACACATACAACCACACCCACACACACAACCACACACACAACCACACAAACAACCACACACACACACAACCACACACAACCAAAACCACACATACCACAACCAACCACACACAACCACAACCAACCACACAACTGCACATACAACCAGACACACACAACCACATACACACAATACACAACCACACACAGCCACATACAGAGCAACACACACAACTACACACACACCACACCTGTAACCACACACATAACCACAACCACATACACACAACCACACACACACCACACCCGCAACCACACACACAACCACACATACAACCACACCCCCACACAAGCACACACCCACAACCACAATCACACACCCATACCACCACACACCCACACAACCACACACATACAACCACAACCACGCACATAGCCATGCACACAACCACACACACAGCCACACACACAGCCACATACAACCACACACGCAACCACACCCACAACCACACCCACAACCACACACAACCAGAACCACACACACACAACCACACCCACACACAACCACAACCACACACATACCACTACCAAACACACACAACCACAAAACCACACACACACCACATACACAAAACCAAACACATACAACCACACACACAAGCACAACCACACACACAACCACACACACAACCACACCCATACCCACACAACCACACACAACCACACCCACACCCACAAACAACCACACACACACCCACAACCACACACACAACCACACATACAAACAGACAACCACACATACACACAACCACACACACAACCACAACCACACATACAACCAAACACACAACCACACAACCACTACCACACACACAACCACACACAACCACACATCCACACACAACCACAACTGCACTGACAACCGCACCCACAACTGCACACACAGCACCACACACACACAACCACACACACACAACCCCACACACACACAACCCCACACACACACAACCCCACACACAACCACAACCACACACACAACCACAACCACACACACACACAACTACACACACAACCACACAGACAACCACAACCACACAGCCAACCACAACCACAGACAACCACACAGACAACCACAACCACACCCATACCCACACAACCACATCCACACAACCACACACACACACACACAACCACACAGACAACCACAACCACAGACAACCACACAGACAACCACAACCACACCCACACCCATACCCACACAACCACATCCACATAACCACACACATACACAACCACACACACACAACCACACAAATACACAACCACAAACACACAACCACAAACACACAACCACAAACACACAACCACACACACACAACCACACACAACCATACACACCCACAAGCAAACCCATACATAACCACACATACAACCACAACTCCACACAACCACACATACAACCACACACACACAACCACACATACAACCACACACACAACCACACACACACACACAACCACACACACACAACCACACATACAACCATACACAACCACACACATACAACCACATACACAACCACACACACAATCACATCCAACCACACATCCACACACACAACCGCACCCACAACCGCACCCACAACTGCACACACAACCCCACACACACAACCCCCCACACCCACAACCACACACACAACCACACACAACCCCACACACAACCCCCCACACACACAACCCCACACACAACCACACACACACAACCACAACCAAACACAACCAAAACCACACACAACCACAACCACACACACAACCACACACAAAACCACACACACACAACCAAACCCACACACACAACCACACATACAACCAAACCCACACACACACACACAACCAAACCCACACACAACCATACATACACACCCAACCACATACAACACCTACACAAACACATACACATAACCCTACATACACCTCACACACAACCACACACAACCACGCACACCCATACCCACACACACACAACCCCACACACACACAGCCACACACACAGCCACACCCAACCACACCCACACAACCACACCCACACAACCACACACAAACAACCACACACACACAACCACACATATAACCAAACACACAACCACACACACTCAACCACACACACGACCACACATACAACCACACACACAGCCACACCTACAACCACACACAGCCACACCCACAACCACAACCACACACACACAACCACAACCAATCACAACCACACAACCACACACACACAACCACACCCACACACACAACCACAACCACACACACAACCACAACCACATACAACTACACACACACAACCACACACACAACCACACATGCAACCAAACACACACAACCACACACAACCACACACACAAGCACACACACAACCCCAGACACACACAACCACACACACAACCACAACCAACCACACAACTGCACATACAACCAGACACACAACCACAACCACACACAAACACACACACAATACATAACCACACACAGCCACATACAAAGCCACAAACACAACCACACACACACAACCACACACACAAACACAACCTCATACACACCACACCTGCAACCACACACACAACCACACACACACAACCACACCCCCACCCCATACAAGCCCACACCCACAAGCACATACACACACACACAACCACACACACATAACCACACACAACCACACACCCACACCACCACACACCCACACAACCACACACATACAACCACAACCATGCACACAACCACACACGCAACCACACAAAACCAGAACCATACACACAATCACACACACACAACCACACACACAACCCCACACACACAACCCCACACACAAACCCACACACAACCCCACACACACAACCCCCCACACACACACAACCCCACACACACAACCACACACACAACCACACACACAACTAAACACACACATACAACCACACACACACACAACCACACACACAACCAAGCACACAACCACACACAAAACAAGATACACACAACCAAGCCCACACACAACCACACACACAACCACACAGACAACCACACACACCCAATCACACAGAACCTCACACACAACCACACACAACCACACACACACAACCTCACACACAATCACAACCACACACAACCACACACCCAACCACACCCACACAACCACACCCCCACACGCACAACCACACATATAACCACACACACAACCACACACAATGAACCACACCCACACCCATACAACCACACACATACAACCACACACACACACACAACCACACACACAACCACACACACAACCACAACCACATACAACCACACACACACAACCACAACCACACACACAACCACACATGCAACCACACAAACAACCACACACACATACAACCACACACAACCACACACACAACCACACACACAACCACACACACAACCCCAGACACACACAACCACACACACAACCAACCACACACACAACCACAACCAACCACACAACTGCACATACAACCAGACACACAACCACACACAAACACACACACAATACACAACCACACACAGCCACATACACAGCCACAAACACAACCACACACACACAACCACACACACAACCTCATACACACCACACCCGCAACCACACACACAACCACACCCCCACCCCATATAAGCACACACCCACAAGCACATACACACACACACAACCACACACACACAACCACACATACAACCACACACCAACACCACAACACACCCACACAACCACACACATACAACCACAACCATGCACACAACCACACACCCAACCACACACAACCAGAACCACACACACACAATCACACACACACAACCACACACACAACCCCACACGCACAACCCCACACACAAACCCACACACAACCCCACACACACAACCCCACACACACAAACCCCCCCACACACACAACCCCACACACACAACCACAACCACACACACAACCACACACATAACCACACACAAACATACAACCACACACACACACAACCACACACACAACCAAGCACACAACCACACACAAAACAAGACACACACAACCAAGCCCACACACAACCACACACACAACCACATACAACCACACACACCCAATCACACACAACCTCACACACAACCACACCCAACCACACACACACAACCACAACCACACACCTAACCACATCCAACCACACCCACACAACCACACCCACACAGCCACACCCACAACCACACACAGCCACACCCACAACCACACACACACAACCACAACCAATCACAACCACACACACACAACCACACACACACAACCACACCCACACACAGGCACACAACCACACACACAACCACAACCACACACACAACCACACACACAGCCAACCATACAACCACACATACAACCACACACACACACACACAACCACACACACAATCACACACACAACCACACACACAATCACAACCAACCACACACACACACAACCACAACCAACCACACAACTGCACATACAACAAGACACACAACCACAACCACACACACAAACACACACACAATACACAACCACACACAGCCACACACACAACCACACACACACAACCACAACCACACACACACAACCACACACACATACCCACACAAGCACACACACACACCCACACCACTACAAACACACAACCACACACATACAACCACACACCCACACCACCACACACCCACACAACCACACATATACAACCACAACCACACACACAATCACACACACAGCCACACACAGCTAGACACATAGCCATACACACAGCCACCCACGCAACCACACACAACCAGAACCACACACACACAATCACACACACACAACCACACACACAACCAGGCACACAACCAGGCACACAACCACAACCACACACACACAACCACAACCACACACAACCCCAGACACATACAACCACACACAACCACAACCAACCACACACACACACAGCCACAACCAATCACACAACTGCACATACAACCAGACATACAACCACACACACACACACAATACACAACCACACACAGCCACATACACAGCCACACACACAACCACACCCACACAAACAACCACAACCACACACACAACCACATACACATCACACCCACAACCACACACACAACCACACACACACAACAACACCCCCACACCCATACAAGCACACAACCACAAGCACATACACACACAACCACACACACACAACCACACACACAGAACCACACACTCACCACCACACACATCCGCAACCACACACATACAACCACAACCACGCACACAACCACACACACAGCCACACACAGCTAGACACACAGCCACACACTCAGCCACACACGCAACCACACACAACCAGAACCACACACACACAATCACACATACAACCACACACACACAACCCCACACACACACAACCCCACACACAAACCCACACACAATCCCACACACACAACCCCACACACACAACCATAACACACACACAACCACAACCACACACGCAACCACACACACAACCACACCCACACATACAACCACACACACACACAACCACATATACAACCACACACACCCAACCACACATAACCACACCCAAACAACCACACACACAACCACACACACACAACCTCACACACAACCACAACCACACACAACCACACACCCAACCACACACACCCACACAACCATACACCCACAACCACACACACAACCACACATAACCACACACACAAACAACCACACACACAACCACATACCCACACCACCACAACTACACACACACAACCACACACACAACCACATACACACAACCACACACACAACCACACACAACCACATAGACAATCACAACCACACAGACAAACACAACCACACACACAACCACAACTCCACCCACACATACAACCGCACACACCCACAACCACACACACAACCAGGCACATACAACCCCACATACATAACCACACACACAACCCCACACACACTCATAAACCCACACACACAACCCCACACACAACCCCCCCACACACAACCCCACACACACACAACCACACACACACACCCACACAACCACACCCGTAACCACACACATAACCACAACCACACACGCAACCACACACACACAACTACACACACACAACCACACCCACAAACACACACAACCACAACCACACACACACCACATACACACAACCACACACACACACCCCACACAAGCACAACCACACACACACACAACCACACACACCACCAAACACCCATACAACCACACACATACAACCACGCACACAACCACACACACAGCCACACACACAGCTAGACACACAGCCATACACACAGCCACACACGCAACCACACACAACCAGAACCACACACACACAATCACACACACAACCACACACACAACCACAACCACACACACAACCACAACCACACAAAACCACACACACAACCACACACACAACCACAACCACACCCACACAACCATATACACAACCACACCCACACAACCACACACACACCCACACACACAACCAAGCACACAAACACACAAATACAACTACATACAACCACACACACACAACCACAACCACACATACAACCATACACACCACACACAACCACACATACAACCACACAACCCCACACACACAACCACACACACAACCACACCCAACCATAAATCCACACACACAACCACAACCGCACCCACAACTACACCCACAACACCACACACACAACCCCACACACACACAGCCACACACACACAACCCCACACAACCCCACACACACAACCCCACACACACACAACCACACACACACAACCCCACACACACAACCACACACACACGCATAACCACAAACACACAACCACACATTACCACACACACATACAAATGACCACACACACACACAACCACACAAACACACAACCACACACCCACACCACCACAACCACACACACACACAACCACACACACCACCAAACACCCATACAACCACACACATACAACCACGCATACAACCACACACACAGCCACACACACAGCTAGACACACAGCCACACACACAGCCACACACGCAACCACACACAAGCAGAACCACACACACACAATCACACACACAACCACACACTCAACCACAACCACACACACAACCACAACCACACAAAACCACACACACAACCACACACACAACCACAACCACACCCACACAACCATACACACAACCACACCCACACAACCACACACACACCCACACACACAACCAAGCACACAAACACACAAATACAACTACATACAACCACACACACACAACCACAACCACACATACAACCATACACACCACACACAACCACACATACAACCACACATCCCCATGCACACAACCACACACACAACCACACCCAACCATAAATCCACACACACAACCACAACCGCACCCACAACTACACCCACAACACCACACACACAACCCCCCACACACACAGCCACATACACACAACCCCACACAACCCCACACACACAACCCCACACACACACAACCACACACACACAACCACACACACACAACCCCACACACACAACCACACACACACACAATCACAACCACATGCACAACCACAAACACACAACCACACATTACCACACACACATACAAACGACCACACACACACACAACCACACAAACACACAACCACACACACACACACACAACCAAACACACACACAACCACACACAACCCCACAGACAACCACAACAACACACACAACCACAATCACACACAGAACCACAACTACACCCCCACACACACAACCACACCCACACATACAACCACACACACCCACAACCACACACAACCAGGCACACAACCACACACAAAACCACAAACACACACAACCAAACCCACACACACAACCACAACCACACACACAACCACATACACACCCAACCACACACAACACCTACACAACCACACACACAACCCCACACACAACTACACCCAACCACACACACCCACAACCACACACACACAATCCCACACACACAGCTCACACAGCCACACTCAACCACACACAACCACACCCACACAACCACATATATAACCACACACACTGAACCATACACACCCAACCACACAACCACACAAACAACCACATACCCACACAAGCATGCACCCACAACCACACACACACAACCACAACCAATCACAACCACATACACACAAAACCACACACAACCAAATCCACACCCACAACCACAACCACACATACAACCACACACACCCTACCACACACAACACCTACACAACCACACACACACAACCACACACAATCACACACAACCACACACACATAACCCCACACACAACCACACACACACACAACCACACACACAACCCCACACACACACAGCCACACACACAGCCACACCCAACCACACCCACAGAACCACTGACAACCAGGCACACAACCACACACAAAACCACACACACACACAACCAAATCCATATACACAACCTCAACCACACACACACCACACCTGCAACCACACACACAACCACACACACATGCCCCACACAAGCACACAAGCACAACCACAACCACACACACAACCACACATACAACCACACACACACACCCAACCACACACAATACCTACACAACTACACACACAACACATACACAACCCCACACACACAACCTCACACACAAATATACCCAACCACACACAACCCCACACACACACAGCCACACCCAACCACACCCAAGCAGCACCAATACAACCACACACACACACACAACCACAACCACATGCACACAACCACACAACCACACCACCACACACACACAACCACACCCACAACCAGGCACACAACCACACAGACACAACCATACACACACAACCACACCCACACAACCTTACCCATACAACCACACCCACACAACCACACACACAGCCACACACACAACCACACCCACACACAAAACCACACACACCCACAACCACACACAAAACCATGCACACACACAACCACACAACCACACACACAACCACACTCAACCACACACACACAATCACACACACATACAACCACACACAACTACACATCCACACACAACCACAACTGCACCCACAACCGCACCCATAACCGCACACACACAACTCCACACACACAACCCCACACACACAACCACACACAACCGCACACACAGAACCAACCACAACCACACACAACCAAACACACAACCACAACCATACACAACCACACACACAACCACACAACTGCAACCACACACACAACCACACACACAACCACACACACCCACACACACCACACACACAACACACACACAACCACAACCCCACAAGCACACACACAACCACAACCACACACAACCACACACACAACCACACACACAAACACACACACACAAACACACACAACCACACACACACAACCACAACCACACACAACCACACCCGCAACCACACACACAACCACACACAACCACAACCACACACACAACCACAACCCCACAAGCACACAACCACACATACAACCACACACACCCACAACCACACACAACCAGGCACACAACCACACACAAAACCACACACACAACCACAACCACACACACAACCACACATACAACCACACACCCAACCACACATAACACCTACACAACCACACACAACCACACACACAACCACACACACACAATCACACACACATACAACCACACACAACCACACATACAACCACACAACCACACATACATACAACCACACACAACCTTTTTCTTTTAAATCTTTATTTCGATTATGTAAATCATAAAAGAACATACAAATACATTGAAGTCACAAAGGTTATCTTTGAAAAAAGAAAATCATTCATAAGTAAAGGATACACAAAAACTAGGGAAAATACAGTTGCAAATAAATAATAAATGGATTGAAACATAGACCTAGTGTATGATAAACAATTACATTTCATTCCGTAAGATGGATTCTTCTAATATGCCATATTGCTGCCAAATACTTGCTAATAGCAAAGACAGTACGAGAAGATAGATCACTTTTTAGCAGCCTATAGGCATCTAAATGTCGTCTGAATCCCCAGCTCCTACAGATGGGAACAATCCATTTATTCCTTGATTTCGTGTACATAGGGCAAAAAAACATTAAATGAATATCGTCCTCCAGCTCACTAGAGCATGTAGGACAATTTTTTGCAGTAGGGGGATGCCATCTACTGGTAAGTGCTCTAACTGGGAGTGCATTATATCGCCATTGTAAGAATAATTTTCTCAGGGCGACAGGATTAATGTCATTCAGGACAGTTTCTAATGAATAGTGGTCCTTGATAGTTAAAAATGTAGTTGTCATAGATCCCAAATTCTCATTAGCAAGAGTAACCGAGAGATTAAAATTGTGGTAGAGAGCCACTAGTTCTTTACGGGGTATGGTCGCACATGATTCTAGGGGTTTTGTCCAATGGGTCTGTAACCCCAGCTTAGCAAATTCATTTTTTACATAATTCAGCCATGGGATTTTACCCAGGGCTGGATGGAGATAGAGTTCCAAAAGTTCAGAGCGATAACTCAAGAGTTCAGGGGTTGTCCAAAGACGCCTCCAAAACGTTAGAGGCTTCACGCCAAGTTCCTCCCTTATCGATCTTAGTCCCATGTCGAGCCTAAGGGGAAGTAAGGGTGTGCTGGGTGGAAGGGCGGACAGGCTCCTTAAGAACTTATTTTCCGTAACGACAATCTCAGGGGCACAATCAATGCCCCAGAGTTCACCGCCATAGAGTAAAGCCCCGCGAGCCTGCAATTTATAAATTTCCATAGGCGGGCCAATCGGGTGCGTCATGGATTGGTTCCATAATTTCAGGATTCCCCCTACCCTTTGATTTAACTTTAGATTTAATTTGGTCTGATGGTGAGACCAGGTCATTTTCTCATTAAGTGTTAGACCCAAGTACTCGAAAGTGTGGACTCTTTCTAAGCTGGTTCCATTTATAGTAGGATTAGGTCGTAAAGACCTAGGGGGGTTGAAGATCATAAATTTAGTCTTAGCCGTGTTGATCTCCAACCCCCGATCGTTACAAAAGGATACAAAACCGTCCAGGACGCGTTGTAGCCCCATGGGGGTCTTAGCTAGAAGCAACGTGTCGTCGGCAAACATAATGGCCGAAATGGCCCCGCGTGGGGCATCTCTATTGGGTACCTTGTTTAAATGAGAGATGAGACCGTTTACATAAAGGCAAAAGAGGGTGGGCGCCAAGACACACCCCTGCCTTACCCCCCTTTCGACAGGGAAACTAGCTGAAAGGCTGCCACCCCTCCCACATCTTACCCTCGCATAGTTGTTGGTGTGGAGACGCACAAGTGTATGCAAGAGATGCCCTGGAAGTCCTAAATCTTGTAGCACGGCCCATAATTTTATGCGGGGAACAAGGTCGAAAGCCGCGCGGAGATCCACAAAAACTGTGTATAAGGACCCCCCTCTATCTTTACTGTTTTCCAGTAGAGCATACACAACCTAAAGATCTGATCGGTTGTGGAAACGCTCTTTCGAAAGCCAGCTTGGTAGTTGCTCAAGATCTCAGATGACTCAACCCAGTCCATAATACGATTCAGGATCAGCCTCGAGAAAAGTTTTTGTGCAACATCTATCAAGCTAATAGGCCTGTAATTCCCTGGCAACAGTGGAGAACCTTTTTTGAAAATAGGCACAACTTCGGCGCCTAACCAAGTAGAGGGAATTGGCAAGCCGTTCAAAATGGCATTGAACAATAATGTAAGATAAGGTGCCCATATACTAGGTTCATGTTTATACAAATCACCCGGTACCCCATCCAAACCGGGTGCTTTCCCCGCAGGAAGTTGGGAAATTGCAAGCTGGATTTCAGTTAGCGAAAATATTTGATGATCTCGGCTAGGTACTATGTGTAGTGGGCTTACAGGGGCAGACAACGGGGCCCTGTAGAGAGTGCTAAAGTGGATTTCCCAGGCTTCTGGAGCAATGTTGTTATTTACAATTGGAGGGGGTTCAGTTGTCCCGGTGGATACAATCGACCAAAATCTCCTCGAATCTCTTGATTTTAGGGCAGAGGTTAGATTCTCCCAATTTTCAGAAGCCCATTCCAGTTTAGCAAAACGTATCAGGGATCTATAGGTCTGTCTCTTGTGTTGGATGTCAGCCTTGGGAGCCTTGTTCTTTATAGCCCCTAGCAGGTCGCTCTTTGCCAATCTACAAGTCTTATTGTACCAATTGGGCTGATTAACAACTCCCTTTTTACAGGTAATAATAGGGTTAAATAGCCCAGACAGCATAGAAAACAGATCCTGGTGGGCAGTTGCCAATTCCTCATAGTAGTTTGGGGGGGAATGCTGATCAAGAATCCCCACTATATTGTTTAAAACCAAGGCGACAGCAGCATAGACTTGGGATATTTCTTTATCATTACGAACCATTTTGCTCCATTTAATTCTCCGCTTATTATTAGAGAGAATAGCTGAATCCGATGGCTCCGAGTTAGATGGAAGCGCCGGAACCAGAGGGGATAGACCAGATAATGAGACATCCAGTACGAGAGGATTATGGTCACTCTCCCCCCTTGGAATGACTTGAAAATCTAGAACTCTATTCCAATCCTTGGCTTGAACAAAAATGTAATCAAGCCTAGCCTCTCTACCAGGTTTATTAAATGTGGGCTTAGGAGGGTTATCTAAGGTAGTTCGACCATTGCAAGCCCTAATAGAGTGGACCATTGTCAGGGAGGTAATCTGGATAGCCAAAGGAGTCCAGGCCCTAGCCATTGGGCCGGAAACCTGAGGGATATTCCAGATTTCATCCTCTTCCTGGTTGATTTGATCCACCAAGCCCTGGAGTGGTTCAAAATGAGAATTAAAATCACCAACTATAAGAAGCATTATATGATCGGGTATTCGAGTTAAAACATTCGAAAGGGCCTCAATCACCCGGGATTCCGCACAAAAATTCACGGGTCTGGCGTATACATTAATCACCGCCAGTTTATTGTCTAGGGCCCAATCCAATATTATACATAGAATATCGTCCGACCCAGTTTCAAATTTAGTAACAGTACAACCTAAATAAATAGCAACCCAAATAGTCAGGCCGCCAGAAGGGCGGCCACGCCCGGACCACACTGCAGGAATTGAATAGGTAGCATAACCCAGTCGATGGTAATCTTGTCTTGCCCAGGTTTCTTGGAAACAACAAATTTGGTGAAGATCTATGAAGGAACCCCAAATTGGGCAATCAAGCTTGCTGGGTAGGCCAGCTAAATTCCAGGAAAGCACCTTGTGTTTTGTTATGCAATTGGAAGAGGCTGGTAGATTTTTACAAGGAGGTGGCACAGGCAGAGTCAGAGAAATAGGGGTGGTGATAGGAACAGAAATAGAAACAGGGGAAAAAGGATGATGATTAGAAGGTAGGAGCAATGGGGGCAATGAAACAGAAATGGAGCCTTCCCGTGGAAGTCAATCGACATCCTCAAGACAGGCAAACCTGTTGAAAGTTGGATAGCCAGCAGACAAAGGCTCGTCAAAATGTACGTGCCTAGGCCTGCCTCTGGCCGCATTGCCCCTAAGTTTTGACCAATTATCATCTATGTCATCCGGAATAGAAATGTGAAGAGGGGGATAGAAGAAAGACAGGGGGAGGGAGTTAATAAGAGAAGTGCTGTTACCACCAGTCCAATTAAGAATGTAGGGAGCTGTTAAGCGGTTGCTAAAATTAACCAGAATACAGTCACCTTTGATATTCTTTGTAGTGCTACCAAGCCAAGGAACCCTTCTTACCATTAAAACCTGTGACCTCACATTAGGAGGGAGAGGCCTATGCTTATTGAGCCAGTTAATGACTTTATTTTTTAGGGAAGCATAGGATTCAGTTGATGAATTAGCAAGCTCCGGGACACCTGTTAGAACAACAACATAAGGTGAAACCTCTGGTGGAAGATTAATTACGTTCCTCCTATTTATTGGGGCTATACTTGGGTTGGTATTAGTTCTTGGACCTTTATTATTTAGGTCCGAATCTGCGTATTGTAGGTTGGGTACTGTAGCTATGTTCTTAGTTTGGAATTGTAATTGACATTGAGGAGGCACAGGGGGCGTATGTTGTGAGGCAGGGAGTAGTAGCAGAGAAGTAGTTGGATTAGATTCTGGTAAATTTGGCGTAGGATTGCGGGGCCCGGGAGGAAGGAAGCCCATAGGGGTAGGGAGGGATAAAGAATGTGAATCCGCTTTTCTTGCTTCGCATACAGCACATGGTTTGGCTCTGTTCACTGATACATTTGCCGGGGGTGTAACAACCCTTTCTATTTCCTTAAGCCTAATATCAATTGCATCAAACCTAGCAGTCAATGAAATAAGGAGACCATTAATAGCAGATTGTACAATATCATTGTATCGACAAGAGGTCTCATCGGGTTCTGCAACACAATCAGAGACATGTATGGGTGTATTGGATGGCAATACAATGTGCTCTAATGGTGATTTGGGAGTGCAATTGTTAACTTGCGCTGGCCTAGGACATGTTGAAGTGCGAGCTTTATCAATGCTAGAATGGGATCTATCTAATCTAGGTTTTTTCCCTCTCTTGTTGGGCCCCACGCGTTTCCTTTTTGGAACGGCTCCCTGCTCAATATACTGTGCTCCAGTTAACGACTGGTCCAATAATCGGGAGTGCCTAATGTGGTCCGTTCCCTCAGGAATTGGTTGAAGGGTATCTCTACGTGAGGGGGAACTGGATCTTAAATCACATAAAACCGATTCAATTGTACGGTCAATACTATCCATCAATGCTACTTGAGAGTCATCAAGATTTGTGGGGGAGCCTGCAGAAGCAATTAAACCAAGGGATGACCTACGCGTACTGGCAATTCCGTCAGATAGACGCCTTTCTAGTATGTTCAATTCACCTTGGATTACAGAGTTCGCCCTAATGATAAAGTTATCCAGTGTTCCAGATATTATCGGTTGAGCTTTCAATAATTTACCTCGCGTATCCATAGTTACTTGCTGCCTTGAGCGGGGCGGAGAAATGGATGAAAGGGACAGGGCCCGGTCCGGTCTTGTCCGTGCTTGAACGGGCTTAAACGGGCCCGCCCTTGGCCCGGGCTTCGCCCCGGACTACGCCCCGCAACGCGTCCCGCAACGCGGTAGTAGGGGCGGGAGCTAAGTAGGAAGAGGAGGAGCCGGGAAGAGTGCCCAGGTGCGCTCAATCCAGTTGTACAGCAGCGCACCCTGGTCCTCGCAGTCCCAGCAGGTAACGGGCTCCAAGTGCAGGAAACAAGATATCTCCGTTAAAAGTCCTCGGTAACAAAGGCTAAAAGAGGAGCAGAGTTCTCCCGTGAACACGCCAGCGGTTAACTGAGCTTTGATCGCATACACATGGATGAGTAGTTCCGTTGTGCTATGACAGCACCTCATGTCAGGTTTTACACAAGGTGGCGCTTGTCTTGTTTGTGAATTTAAGGCTTTGTTTCTTGGTACTTTTTAGTTCAAGCATGGCTAGCGCATGTGCTGCTCTGAGAGGCATACTGTATTAGAGTATGGACACACAACCACACATATAACCACACAACCACACACACAGCCACACACACAACCACACATCCACACACAACCAGAACTGCACCCACAACCGCACCCATAACCGCACACACACAACCCCACACAACTCCACACACAAAACCCCACACACAACCACATACACACACCCACACACCAACAACCACAACCAGACAACCACACAGACAACCACAACCACAGACAACCTCAACCACAAAGACAACCACACCCACACACACAACCACACCTACACAACCATACCCACACAACCCCACACACACCCAAACCCACACACACACAACCCCATACACACCCAAACCCCCACACACACAACCCCCCCACACACACAACCCCACACACACAGCCACACCCAACCACCCACAACCACACCCACAACTACACACACAACCACACATACAACCACACATACAACCACACACACAACCACACACAACCACACACACAACCACACAACCACACAACTGCACACACAACCACACAACCACAACCACACACACAACCACACACACCCAACCACACAAACCACACACACAACCACAACCACACACAACCACACCCGCAACCACACACACAACCACACACAACCACAACCACACACACAACCACAGCCCCACAAGCACACAACCACACACACATACAAGCACACACACTCACACAAGCACACACCCACAACCACACATACAACCACACACACCCACAACCACACACAACCAGGCACACAACCACACAAAACCACATACACACAACCGAATCCACATGCACAACCACAACCACACACACAACCACACATACAACCACACATACAAGCACACACACCCAACCACACAACCCCACACACACAACCACACACAACCACACACACCCACAACCACACAACCCCACACACACACAGCCACACACAGCCACACCCAACCACACCCACACAACACCCACACAACCACACACACACAACCACACATATAACCACACACACAACCACACACACTCATCCACACACACCCAAACACACACACCCAACCACAAAACCACACACAACCACACACATAGCCACACCCACAACCACACACAGCCACACCCACAACCACATGCACAACCACAACCACGCACACACAGAACCACACAAACACAACCACAACCAATTACAACCATACCCACACACACAACCACACACACACACAACCACACCCACACATAACCATACACACAACCACACAACTGCAACCACACACCCAACCACACACCACAACCGCAACCATACACAACCACACCCGCAACCACACACACAACCACACACAACCACAACCACACACACAACCACAATCCCACAAGCACACAACCACACACACATACAACCACACACACCCACCCAAGCACACACCCACAACCACACATATAACCACACACACACACAACCACATACAACCAGGCACACAACCACACACAAAACCACACACACACACAACCAAATCCACACACACAACTACAACCACACACACCAATCCACACACAACACCTACACAACCACACACACAACCACACACAACCCCACACACACACAGCCACACACACAGCCACACCCAACCACACCCAACCACATACAACCACACTCACACCAAACCCACATAACCACAAACACACAACCACACATATAACCACACACACAACCACACACACTCATCCACACACACCCAAACACACACACCCAACCACAAAACCACACACAACCAAACACACAACCTCACACATAGCCACACCCGCAACCACTTACAGAGCCACACCCACAACCACACACACAACCACAACCACATACACACAACCACACACACACACAACCACAACCAATTACAACCACACCCACACACACACACAATCACACACACACAACTACACCCACACACACATAACCACACACACAACCAGGCACACAACCACACACACAACCACACACACACAACCACAACCACACACACCCACAACCACACACACAACCACAACCACACACATACACTCAACCACACACACAACCACACACACAACCCCAGACACACACAACCACAACCACACACATAACCACAACCAACCACACAACTGCACATACAACCAGACACACACAACCACAACCACACCCACAACCATACACACAATACACAACCATAACCACACACAACCACACACACACCACACCCACAACCACATGTACAACCACAACCACACACACACAACCACACCCCCACACAAGCACACACCCAACCACACAGAGCCACACACAACCTCACACATACAACCACAACCACACACACAACCACACACACAGCCACACACACAGCCACACACACAACCACACACAACCACACACGCAACCACACCCACACCCACAACCATACCACACACACACCACACCCGCAACCACATACACAACCACGACCACACATACACAACCACACAAGCACACACCCACACACACAACCACTCACACACAACCACACACACAACCACACCACCACACACCCACACAACCACACACATACAACCACAACCACGCACACATCAACACACAACCGCACCCACAACCACACCCACACAACCATACACATACAACCCCACACACAACCACACACACAATCACACACACACAACCACACACACAACCAGGCACACAACCACACACACAACCACAACCACACACACACAACCACAACCACACACAACCCCAGACACACACAGCCACACACAACCACAACCAACCACACACACACAGCCACAACCAATCACACAACTGCACATACAACCAGACACACAACCACACACACACACACAATACACAACCACACACAGCCACATACACAGCCACACACACAACCACACCCACACAAACAACCACAACCACACACACAACCACATACACATCACACCCACAACCACACACACAACCACACACACACAACAACACCCCCACACCCATACAAGCACACAACCACAAGCACATACACACACAACCACACACACACAACCACACACACAGAACTACACACACACCACCACACACATCCACAACCACACACATACAACCACAACCACGCACACAACCACACACACAGCCACACACAGCTAGACACACAGCCACACACTCAGCCACACACGCAACCACACACAACCAGAACCACACACACACAATCACACATACAACCACACACACACAACCCCACACACACACAACCCCACACACAAACCCACACACAATCCCACACACACACACATACACGTGTTACCATCCTTGTGGGGACTATGTGTGGATACCTGCCTTGTGGGGACTAACCTTTCCCAATGTTTTTAAAACATACTAAGAACAGAAAAATATCAAGAAAAAATTCATGATATAGGATCCTGCTTCAAATTTGAAAATATATTGTTATTTAATCGCGCGCACAGAACCATCCTTGTGGGGACCTGAACACGTGCTACCATCCTTGTGAGGACCTAGTCCATACCACCATTTGTGATTGAATACAGTTAATGGCACATGGCTAAATGTTTAATTTATCAACATAATACACAAACAACATTATAATCTATTCATATATGAATCTCTGCATGTATACTAGGGGTAGGCACAAAAGACAGATTATGTTAATGTGTCAGAATATATCACATCATGATTACCCAAGGACAATTAAGACTGTATTTAACTCATTTATTAGTGCTTAAAATATTAGGAGACAAGGGAACTAACAAAAAACTAAATTAACATATGGGACCAAGGAATATGATGTTCAAGTCCCCACAAAGATAGTGTGTTATTATAGTGTTGTTCAAGTCCCCACAAAGATAGTGTGTTATTATAGTGTTGTTCAAGTCCCCACAAAGATAGTGTGTGAAGACGATTGTGTTTAAGTCCCCACTGAAATAGTGTGCAAATTCAAAGGTTAAATCCCATTGTAAAGAGTGTGAACATGATGATGTTCACGTCCACACAGAGGTTATGTGTAATTAGAGGAGTGCTCAAGTCCCCACAGAGATGGTATGTTATTATAGTGATGTTCAAGTCCCCACAGAGATGGTGTGTTATTATATTGATATTCAAGTCCCCACACAGATAGTGTGTTATTATAGTGTTGTTCAAGTCCCCACAAAGATAGTGTGTTATTATAGTAATGTTCGGATCTCCACAGAGATACTGTGTTATTATCGTAATGTTCAGATCTCCACAGAGATGGTGTGTGAAGACGATTGTGTTTAAGTTCCCACTGAAATAGTGTGTAGAACTTTATACAGCTATACAATTCTAGCCATAAAACTCTCTATCTATACAACTCTATCTGTATATTCACAACTCTATCTTTACAATTCCATTTATCTATACAATCCAATCTATATATACAACTCTGTCTATACAACTCTATCACAACTCAATCTAAATAAATCTATGAATATCTATCTAGCTATCTAGCTATCCCTATCTATACAACCCTATCTATCTATACAACCCTATCTATCTATACAATCCTATCTATCTATACATTCCTATCTATCTATACAACTCTATCTATTTATACAACTCTATCTATTTATACAACTCTATCTATCTATACAACTCTATCTATACAACTCTATCTATCTATACAACTCTAGCTATACAACACTATCACAACTCTATCTGTGTACCTAAATACCCCTTCCCCTTTGCAAATGCATGCAAAAATATTTTTTAAGGGTAGGCAGTGGTCCCAGTGACCACTGCCTGCCCTTAAAAAATCAACCGAAAACGTTTCATTTTTTTAAAAATGCATCCTGTTTTCCTTTAAGGAAAACAGGCTGCATTTTTAAAAAGAACTGCTTTATTTAAAAGCAGTCCCAGACATGGTGGTCTGCTGAGCCCAGCACAATGGGCTCGCAGATTGCGAGAATATCATTAATATTAATGAGCCTCTCAATTTGCGACCCCATTGGGAATCGCAAATAGTGTTAAACACACTGTTGTACATTTTATTTTGCACCCCGCAATTTGTGACTTGTAATTAGTCACGAATTGCGAGGCGCAAAATAAAATGGTCGTACATCTGGCCCTATATCTTTATAACTCTTTCTCGCTATAAAACTTGATGTAAACATCTCTGTCCATCTATCTAACTCTATTTATCTATGCAACTCCTATCTATCTATCTATCTATCTATCTATCTATCTATCTATCTATCTATCTATCTATCTATCTAACTCTATCTATACCACCCTGTCCGTACAACTCTCTCTCTATACAACCCTATCTATATATACACAACTCTTTCTATACAACTCTAGCTAACAATACACATCTATACAACTCTATCTATCTATCAAACCCTATGTATCTGTCTTTGCAAGCCTGTCTATATATTTGGCTTTGCAAGCATCCTTATCTGTCTGTCTTTATAAGCCTCTCTATTTGAAGAATGTTTCAAAAAACCTTTTGGTGTTTCTAAAAGTTTATGTATAACATAGCTACTTATAGGAGGTTTCAACCAGACTTCAGCCATTAGTCTATTGTTGTGTCATTTACATTTTCATCCACTGTTAAATTATGCATCATGTTGCAATTGGCCAGCACACTTCAGCTACTGGCTGGGCTGACTTTACTCTGAGATACAGCATGCTGCCCTTTCATGAGGAACAGATGAACACACAAAGCAATCCCCTTCTGTGTCAGGGGCTACTATAGTAATTTGTGTTTTTTTAAAACCCCCAAAAATGGTTGCCTTGAGCCAATGATGATTATTGATGAGAGCCCCGCTGCTTCCCCAATAATAAAGTTCAGCACCAACCATGACAGAACAAAGCAAGAACTGTAACCAAAAGTAGCAGAAAAAGTCTTGAACCGCCAACTCTCCTCCTCTTTGGAGGAGAATCATCTCCTTGGTGACACACAGTTTGGTTTTGGGGCAAATCATAGCACTGAATCTGCCCTGCTTACAGCCACTGAGGAAATTTGCTCATCTCTCGACCTCGGAGGCAATGCAGTTCTGATTCTGTTGGATTTTTCTGCAGCCTTTGATACGGTCAACCATGAATTACTGATTGACCATATGAGGGAATTAGGGTTGGGAGACCTAACATTGGCGCTGCTTAAATCCTTCCTTTAAGGATGGCAACAAGTTGCGCCACTTGGTGATTCTGACTCAGGATCTTTTTGCCTACCATGTGGGGTCCCTCAGGGATCTTCCCTGTTCCCCACCTTGTTTAATCTTTACTTCATCCTACTCGCCACTTTGATTAAATATTTTGGGCTGTCATCGGCGTCCTATGCCGATGACACTCCGATTATAGTGTCCCTGGCTAAAGATGTGCTGCTGGCGCCACATTTACCAACTGTATGAGTGCAGTGAGCAAATGGATGGCCCTTCATTGCTTGAGGCTTAATTCTTCCAAAACCGAAGTAATCCAATTTGGGAACGATTCAGTCATTTGGTCTCCCCTCTGGTGGCCATCCGATATGGGAATTGCACCCCAGCCAATTCCCAAAGTAAAAACCTCAGGTTTCATCTTAGACAGTGAACTAAAATACAAAGATCTAATCAACCAAATCACCTCACCTTGTTTTTGTTGTCTCTAAATTTTAAAGAAAATGTTTTCCGCCTGATTTACTGAAAGAAGTGGTCATCGCAACTAGACTACTGCTAAAGCCTCTATATTAGCCTCTCAAAAGGTCTGCTTAAAAAATTGCAGACCATTCAGAATGCAGCAGCCCGATTTCTTCTGGGAATCCCTAAACATCAGCCAGGGCCTCTATTAGACAACTTCATTGGCTTCCGGTCTGCCATCAGATCACTTTTAAGGCTCTTTGTTTAGCCTATAAAACTCTTTATGGAAAAGCCCTGCCTTCTTTACGAAGAATTTTGATCAGTATATTCCCGGCAGAGCACTGCGCTCTGGCTCCACCAACCTGTTCAAGGTTGCCTCCTTTAAGCGTGCTGCATGGGGGGGAAAAGCTTCTTCAGGCTTACAGCCCGTCAGTGGAATTGTTTGCCACTCTGAAAATGGCACCCTCACTCATGGTTTTAAGGAAAAGCCTTAAAATCTGGTTATTTAATAAATGATTCTCGCGCATTTTGCTTTTGTTTGCTCCCTACAGTTCTGACTAGCGCCAAGACGCCTCCGGGTATGTGTGCGCTTCACAAATCATAAATCATAAGAACTGCAATGGCCAAAAGGTTAGCAGCCTATTGTCTTTGCTAATGCTTGCTTGTTTTGAAACTAACTTTGGAGTTTGCTGATAAATGATCACAAACATTTGGCCAAGAAATGAAGTGTCCTAAAACATGTAAATTCCTATAGGATGTTTTAGGAATTGATACAGAAAAAAACAGCTGAATTGAATTACACCAAATTCGGCAAAAAAGTTAGAACTTTACAGTGAAAGCTTGCTTTTCTTTATTTAGTATAAATCAGGTCAGCCTTTAGACTAGAGAAACTCGCATTGAAAGAGGTGATCAGCGTGGTCGTGAAGGGGCTATAAGGTGGTTGCCACATGGTGCAGATATTGACAGGGGGCACCTCAGCCCCCAACCTGAGGCCGCAGTGTTAATGGGGGGATCCTGCTAGGGCCCCCCCAAAGTTACTTTCTAGCTGGCTTTCCATGTCAGAAAGCCACACGTGGAAAGCCTGTCAGAAACTGATATCGCAATACCTACGGCGGAAACATCATCCATAGGGATTACGCTCAGGCCTCCGACTGGCCGATGGGCTCCTTAAGCCCATCAGAATCCAGCTGTAATGACTGTCCAGTTTCACTTTCGACTGCCTTCATCGTAATGCGGCAGTCGAAAGTTAAACTCGCGATGAGACTTGGAAAGCTTTTCGAGTCTCATCATAATGAGGCCCCAATTGTCTTGACTGTGGCTAATGTCACAATGTGCAAGTACAGAGAAAGTTAGCTTGGCAGTGGTACTACAGTTTTGTTGAGGGGTAGAGACACATTCTAAAAATGTGTGCATGTTATAAATTGCCTTTTGAAAGTTTCCAGTGATTTGGGGACAAGTCATTGAAGGCCATATGTATGATTTGATTCTGGATTTGATTCTGGAATTTATATAGCGCACGATTGCCCGGGAGCGTCTAGGCGCTTTGCGGAGGAGATTGTCGGAGATGGTGCATTAATTTGAAAAAAGCCATGTCTATAGCAATTTTCTGAAACCAAGCAGTGTTGGGCAGCTTTTGATATTTAACAGAAGCGAGTTCCACAGCCTCACAGTACCCAGGACAAAGCTTCTTCCTCCCCAGCTTACTTTCTTGAATATTGGTGTTTGGAGTAGTTTGCTCTGTGCTGAGCGTAGGTGCCTTGATGGATGGTATCAGGTGAAGTGTTGCTTCATGAACGTTAGCCCATTTCCGTGGACAGCTTTGTATGCTAGACATAGTGCTTTAAAGTCTATCCTTTTCTAGACAGCAAGCCAGTGGAGTTTTTCCAAACCTTCGGAGATGGTTTGGAATTTGGGAACATCTAGCAGCAATCTGGCGGCAGCGTTCTGTGCTTGCTGAAGTTTAATCATATGTTGTTTCTGAAGGCCTAAGTATAGTTCCATAGTCCAGTTTAGCCAAGGTCAGGACAGTCACTGGCGTTTTTACTGCTTCAGGGGGAATGAAGGAGCGCACTTTATGGATTGATTGTACTAGAGCATTTTCCCATGGACTTAGAATGGGGAAAACCCTTTGATGCATCTGCCCTGAGTCTTCTAACGGCAGCCTCAATATTTTCTTTTACTTTGTGGCAGCCAAACAAATCCTTTCGGATCCTCTAACTTTCTTTGTGGATTCAAAATGGCTGAATGGAGAAAAAACGTACTTAGCCAATTTGTATTGCCTATTTTTTTAATTCAACATTATCTACAGCTCCTCAGTGGTTCAGCTAGTACTATCTTTTTCTTAAATTTAACCCTTTCAACCCCAACACAAGCCTCTCTTTACATGCGATTTTCTCAACGTATGAACATGTAGAAGAATGTGTTAAGCAGACCTGAAACCCAAACAGAACCACTGGGTCAACAGGGCCCAACATGTTGACGTTCTCCATCAGTGGATCTATTAGAAACCCCATCAAAATCTGAAGAGGTGGTACCTCGAGTGGAGAATAGCCTGGAAAGTGGGGGGGTGGGACCGGGTCAGGAGGTGTAAGTGGTATATACCGTGGTGGATGCCTTCGCAACCCAATGTATCACACAGACCAAAAGTCAACAAAAGGAGAAACTAGTGAGTGCAGATCCGAGGCCACAGGTCCTGCAAAAGAAAATGTACGGTTAGCATGGCAGTGAGTTCCAGCAGAAGATGGAAGTTCTGTACAAACAGCACCAAAGGCAGTCAAGCATCACTCACAGAGAGCTGGGTGGATTCCTGCTTCATGTTCTGCAAGTGGGATATATTGTCACCTTTTGCAGTTCGTAGGGCCTTCGCCGTACCAAGACGGTGAAAAACGCACATTCCACATATGCTCCAAGTCAGGCACCATTCATCCAGATCCTCCAGAGCAGCAAGTGAGGATTCCTAGTTCAAGGACCAGTCAGGCAAGGCCAGCATGCATTTGGCTTTGGTAGGGGGAGTGCATCAGCCGTTGTTTGCCTTTCTACTGGAAGAGGAGACCAAAGGGGTGAGTCCATTTCTATTTGAGACCCTGTTCCTGCAGGTTCTCTGTGACTGGGTTGAAGTCCCTCTGCTTCTTAAGCATCACTGAAGAGAGGTCCCGAAAGATTTGTAGGGTGTGCCTGCAAAAGGCCAGGTCTGCCTTACCCTGGGCCGCTCTAAGGATAGTCTCTTTCTCCTGAAAAAAGTGGACTCTGGTTAGAATGTCAGGGGGTGTCCGCGTTACCTGCCATAGCCGCAATGCGATGGGCTTCATCTAGGATCAGGGGTTGGTCTTCCAAACCTCCTCGGATGGTCTGGAGTAAGTCTCTTGTGAAGGTCATGGTGTCCTCCCCATCCACATCCCGAGGGAATCCCCAGATGCATATGTGATTCCTGCACCTGCGGTTCTCCAAATGTTCCTGCCTTGCCTGGAGTTCGATCTGTTGGTCCTCCAGAGCAGTTACATGGCACCAGAGCATTTCTTAGTGCTCCTTGCAAGAGTACATGGTGCGCTCGAGGTAGTCCACCCATGTGCTCGACTCTGTGATATCTGCAGAAGTCCAGCATGCAGATTTTGATATCCGCTTTAAATGAGCCAATTTCATACTTAATGTAATTTAAGAATGTGTCCATATAGTCCTGGGTGATTGCATGAGTCGTAGAAGGTCCCGGAGGATGTGTTGATGTTTCCCCCACAGTAGACCTGTTTGCTGAGGAAGGCATCGACCATAGGGACATGACAGAGCTGTCTCTGTAGGGCTTACCCCTCGGCGTATTATTGTGAGGAGGTCAAACAAGTGGAATTCAGGCAGAAGGGAGTCTGCATGTCCATTGATACCCAAGCATCACAAGGCCAGTTAGGCCTTCAGATAGATGCTCAAGGCATCGTTTTGCGTTAGCTGGTAGGGCCTGAAGGCTGAATGGTGCGAAGTCCCCACACAGAGGTGAGGGGGAACCTGCAGTTAATGAAGGAAATACCTCATGAGGTCTTCACAGATGAAGCCTGGTGGTGTCACTGTAACTTAACAAACAGGCTTATGATCCAGGACAATGAGCTGAGTATGTAGACCTGTAACAAGCCCAATATTCATTAGTGGGACCCCGCCACAGCCAACTGTCACAGGCACTAGAGCCCATTTATAAGCCCCCCCAGCAAAGAAAAATTGAAGAGTCCTCAGGGCCCCACCGGAGTCCAGGAACAACACTTCCCTTGTATCTAACCGGGACTGCAGAGTGTCCTGCCTCCCCATGTCGTGGCCGTACCTTAATTGCCATCTGCTAGTTTTCCAGACCCACTGTAGTCCTTTCAAGAAGTACCAAATAGTCAGCTTCATGCAGAGATGAGATATGCTTGCTCCTCAACTTTGGAGGACTTCTTAAACAGCCCCCCTCCTTAGCAAGGTCCCTCATGTCATATTTAAAAGAAAGTGGCAAGCGCACAGCCCTGGCTCATGCTGGCATGGCTATGGTCAAGTCTACAGTAATCTTTCAAGTGAAATTAAGGGTTTCCCACACTGTACCATGGACATCACATAAAATCTGGACAACTGACAGTGTTAATCTGATTGCTGGGGCACCATTTTACATTGTATCCGGAACTGTGGTAAATTCAATTTATATGCTGAATACCAAATATAACTTATTTAAATGCATAGGATTATTTAACAGTTTCAGAAATATAACACAATTTAAAAGATGTGCCCTGTTTTATACATCCTATTTGTATTCTTGTCATGCCTTTTAGAATCCCAACAATTGATTCGAAATCCTATTGGAAACCTTTCAAAAATATTTGTCCCCAATTTCCAATATTTATATTTCTAAACAATAGCCCCGGTTACATGCACAACAAACATCCAGGTGAATTGCGACCTAAAATCAAATGGGATAGAGTAGCTCATGTTATAAGTTGCCAATAGGGAGACGCGCATAGATCCCTTTCAGCACGTCATATGCAGGGCCACTGGAATTATGAGGCGGGAAGGACCAAATTATCCAGCAGGGTTGACTAAATTATGTGGTAATAAAACCCAAAGTTTGCTGCATAATGCAGCACATTTTGGGACAGTATTACTTCATTATTTTTGCACTTTGGTTTAATCTCATAACAACCATTTTAACTCCTATATGTAATAAGCAAAGGAAAGGTGACCAGTCAGTCTTGGTGAAGGGTCCTCCAATGCGCAGCAACATGCATGCATCTCCGAGTTTTTAGTCGTTTTTAATCCACTTGAGCTAGAAAAAAATGTTTTTGTAAAAATCTGCCGCAAATGCAGCAGATGATTTATTATGTCCCGAATGCTGGAAATCCTTAAATATATGCCGAAAAAGCTGTGGGCCAAAAATCATATAGTTCTTATTGTTCTGATTATATGTAATTGACTGTGTGGCAGAACACCATTAGAAATGTAAAGACCAGCTCACTGAAAGTATTTTACTAAAAGAAATGCTGCTTGTGGAGTGCTCTTTTAAACAGTTCTTTTATGAAAGATGCCAACATTTAATTGGAAAGGTCAAGCTCCAAAAACACACAAAATTTGGCATGCAGTCAGCATTTGTGTATGAACACACATTTAAGACAATGTTACTGTCACAGTTTCTGGAAATAAGATTTGACCTTGAATTGCACTATAATTCCTTTCGTAGGACATCTCCTTCCAACGCAAGTTGCGCTTCTTTATTTGAGTGAAAGGATGGTGAAGGGATACAGCTCTGATAACCTTTATCGTTCAATGCACGGCATTCCCTGTATGCTGTAAATTTGTCGGGGTGACTGTGTGTATTGAAACTGCAGACTGCAGTTCACTTGGAGACACCTGGGCGAGGGGCTGGAAGTGACTCGGCTGGAGCTGGGAGTGTCAAGGTCGAGGCCTGTTTTCATGCAGAGTTGCCTGGGCAATCGCCCATTCACACCTGTTCCTTGGCCGCCTGCAAGACAAAAGAAGCCCTTGCCTAGTATATTTGCAGGAGGGAGGATGGGCGCCACAGAGGATGGGGCACTTTCTGAAAAGTGCTCAGGTTTGCAGCCACGGGGAAAGGGGGCTTTGATTCTCAGACGGAATAAGAGCATTTCAGCACACTACATGCTCATTCTAAAAATAGACGTGAATCAATTTTGTGGGGAAAAATCCCGAGCACATCAATAGAAAAATGCAAAATGTAACATTTGAAATCTGTGAAAGTTAAATAATACCATCTCTACACCTGCATTAGCCACTGGGTATTTATGAAAAAAAACCTTTGATGTGCCTGTCATTTTTGAATAATTTGAAGTTTATCTGTAAAATGCCCGACTATAAATATGTTCCATTCCACGCTGCAAACATGGTTTCTGTGCACAGGATTCTAGCAAGCCTACTAGCTAACTAGGACCTTTAGCCCTGAAAAACTGGAATCTCTAACATTACGGACTTTATTCTTCATATTCTGGAGTTTAGTTATTCCGTTTGCTAATGTATGGCTATATGCTTCTTAATCCAAAAAACACAAGTTGAGCGTCTGCAATTTGGGTGACTTAATCTCTTGTAATTAACATATCTATAAGGTTAGAATATCAGTAAGAGTGAATTTTGTGTCCTACACCTTGTAACCTGTAAACAGCAGACTCATCATTAAATTCTAAATTTTTCCTATTCTAAGTACAAGTAGCCAGTTCAATGTCGTTTTTTTCTTTGTGTCTAGGCATGAACTTGAATCAATTGCTGTCTGAGCCTTGCTCTACACTATCGGAAACTGCAAAAGTGCCCAGACGAGACTGCAGTCTTGTGCCAAGCTCAGTCTGCAGCTATGTGCCGAGCTCTCACTGCAGGTGCCGATTTCCAATTGCAGGCCTTTGCCCATCTGCGGCTGCACCCCTATGCCCAGATCTCACAGCAGTCCTGTGCACGAATGAGAGTACAACCCTATGTCTTAACCTGCAGGCTTGCTGCTGTCAGGTGATCACAGCAGTGCAGACTTATTTGGACACATATCTGTAGTTGGAGCTGGGCACAGGCAAGAGATCTGACTTGGGAACACAGGCAAACATTCTTAGGCTGGCTCAAGTCTGCAGTCTCAGGTAAAGGCTTACTGTTTCAGTTGGGCATTAAATTGCAATCTGCAGTGGTCTAGGCCTGAGGTCTGCAACTTAACTGAGCTGAAGCTGGAGCTGATCACTGGACTGCAATCTGGCTGCTGCAGTAAGAAAGGAAAATGTTTCCCATCAATGCCTAGTCGTCTCTGCGAAATAGTCACAATAGGCCTGCTGCTCTGTCTCCTATGGGAGAAACTAATGTCCATCAAGGGAAAAAAAGTACATATATGGCATAGTCAAGTTTATTTACAGGCTATTATGGATACAAAACAAATCAGTTACCAAAATTATATTTTATTTTTGGACATGCATGTCCACGTTTTCTTATGATGAAAGTATCATAACATTTTTGCTGGGTATTGTACCCTCTTACATTCAAGATTACTCTCAGATTTAGATCCATCATCCCCCACTGTTTTAATTTTTCCCCTAACTTACACTATTCCTCTCTTCCATCTCAAATTGTGTACTTGTGGAAAATACACACTCCACATGAACATCTAAAAATAACTATTCCTAATTGCGCATTTGCCTCTCTAGGTAAGTTGTATAATAGTGGCATAATTAACTTTCTCAACTTGCCCCTACCAGGTCAAACCCAAGAATCATAAAGGATGCATGTATGAATGCCAGTCGAAAGGTTTACAGGACTATTACATGACTGTTTAAACATGAGCAACCACCCACCGTTCCTCCTCATTCTCCCCAGCCACCCCTCAGCTCACTCAGTTGTTGACCCATCACCCATGGAACCCTAGCTCTGTGCCTTCTGACAGCTGCAGGTGATCCCCCTCTCATCTCCAACCAAGAGGAATCTCCTCAGTCAAAGATTGCTGCTCTGTGGATATTGTCTCCATTGAAGGCTAGACTCTTCTTCCTCGTCATAATTTTCCAGGCTGTGTTAGTGTTAAGGGACTGCCTCTCCTACAAAGCAGGTCTTCTGTGCCGGGCTGCAGGCATCCATACTGACTCCATCAGGATTCCAAAGAGGGGAGCAGCCTAAACCCTTTCCTATGGGTCCAGAGCTTCCTGCCCATGTTCAGCTCTGCCATTCCCACAAAGGCCCCCTCAGCATTCTTCACCATGAACTGCCACCCTATTTGGGCACAAGGACTCCTTACCAGGGGCGTAGCTTTCATTGGTGCTGCAGGGGAAGTTTATCTGGGCCCACTGAGCCCTGGTTATTACTGTATTTCAAAATTCATACAACAGCCAGTGGGCCCATTTCTTTCCTTACACTAGGGCCCATGACGCACTGGCTGTGCCCCTGCTCTCTACGCTGGACGTCCACTGCTCTGTTGGGTCCTGGAATCAAGCTGAAGGGCCTGCTCCACTTCATTGTAGATGCCCAGGGACTCTCAATTGATGGTTGCAATCTTGCTCAGTCAGTCACCGCTTGGTTCCAAGGTTTCTTAGCCCGGAACTCCAACTCCAGGGTAATTCTGCACTGCAAACCTGGTCGCTGCAGTCATCCTCTGATTCCATGCAAAACCAATTTGAGAAGGAGTTTGAAATTAAGCCGGGGGGGGCCTGGTGCTGAAAAGCCCATGTACAGGAGACACACTTCATGCTCATCTTGTCTTTGCCCATTGTAGGGCAGTTTTTAGAAAAAAACAATCAATAGAGGGCATGCTCGGGAGACGTGAAAAACGGGAGTGGTATCACAAAAAGCTTTGAGATAACTGATTATATGACATATTTTTGGTCTTTATGGGAATTTCCTGAGCTACTCTGTTGAATGTGTGACTGGATGTTTTTGGTGATATGTTATAGTTACATTTAAATACTGCTTCAATCCATTGATGCAGTACCAAAGTGCACTTCAAGAGAAAAGCATGCTACGTCATGCAAGTGTTTGTTCTGCGCTATGCATGAGAACAACAGTTGTGTTTTTATCATTACTATTTTTGCTGTGCCTTGGCATGTAGTGAAGCAAAATGAAGAGAAAGGACACTGACGCCCTCATTAATAGTAACCATGTTAATTCTGGTTCCATGTTTAAATATCGATGTCAAAAATATAGTTTACAAAAATATAGATGTAAAAAATTTGAATACAAAAATATCGATACCCTACACTTAAACAGGTAAGTAGAATAATATTGAATCAAAAATATCGAAGTAAAATATATAGATGTAAAAAATATTGACTTAAAAATATATATAACTTAAACAAAATATATTAAATAATATTAATATTTTTAACAAAATAAATTACATTTAATATATATTTTAACTAAATATAACAAATGAACGTAATTAAAAATTATCTGTATTTAATTTATAAACGTTTTAAATTATATATAAATAAAATACATATATCTATCAATAATTTAAAATAAATAAAACATCCCATAATTAATTAACACATTAAACTATTTTAAAAAAAAGCAACATACATTTCACAACACAATAATTGCAATAGCAGGGAAAATGTTGGATTGCGGAGGGGTAAAAATGACTATTCCCACTCCAGTGAGTGCAACAGCTGGGAAAGTGCTGGATAGCGGAGGGGTAAAAATTACTATTCCCACTCCAGTGAGTGCAAAAGCAGGGAAAGTGATGGATAGTGGAGGAGTAAAAATTACTGTTCCCACTCCAGTGAGTGCAACAGTAGAGAAAGTGTTGGATAGCGGAGGGGTAAGAATTACTATTCCCTCTCCAGTGAGTGCAACAGTAGGGAAAGTGTTGGATAGCACTAGCACAGCAAATATATATATATTTTAAAAACACCTGTAGGTTTTGTTAGGTTTTGTTTTGTTAGGATGGTGTGTGATCATATAGAAGTCCCCACAGGGATGGTGTGTGATCAAACTGAAACCTGCCCAGGGATGACATGGTTATTTTGAAGCCCCCAGGGTTGGTGTGTGATCATACTGAAATCTTCTGAATGTTTTGTGTTATTGTAATAATGTCCTCACAGGGATGGGGTATGTTCATACTGAAGTGCCTGCAGGATTCTATGTTATCATTTTGAATGCCCCACAGGGATAGTGTGTGATCATATTAAGGCCTAAACAGGGACAAGGTGTGAATATATTGATGTTGTCACTAGGATGTTGTTTGATTATAGTAAAATCATCACAGGCATGGTGTGTTATTATATAGAAGTCTACACAAAGGTTGTGTATCATAGTGAATACACCATAGTGATGATGTGCAATCAAATTGAAGCTACCACAGACATGGTGTCCGAGTATACTGAGATCCTCTCAGGGTTCTTTGTTATCATCTTGAAGTCCTCACAGAGATGCTGTGTGATCATTCTGAAGTCCTCACAGATATGGTGAATGATCATATAAACATCCCCACAGTGATGGTGAATGATCATATTGAGGCCCCCACACGGAGAGTGTGTGATCATATTAAGGTCCAAGCAGGGACAAGGTGATAATATATTGATGCTGGCACTTGGATATTGTGTAATCATATTGACATTTTTGCAGGCATGGTGTGGTAGTGTAATGATGTCTGCACAGTGGTGGTGTTTCATAGTGAATACCCCATAAAGATTATGTGTAATCATATTGAAGCTATCACAGACATGGTGTCCAATTATACTGAGTTCTTTGCAGTGTTCGGTTTTATTATCTTTACGTCCCAACAGAGACAATTTAGAAGCCCCTCCACAGGGATAGTGTCTGGTCATATTAAGGTTGCAGAGATATGGTGGGAATAGATTGATGTTGACACTTGTATGTTGTGTGATCATATTGAAGTCCTCACAGGCATGGTGTTTTATTGTATTGAAGTCTGCTCAGTGGCGATGTGTCATAGTAAGTACCCCATAGTGAAGATTTGCAATCATATTGACTCTCTCAGGGGCATAGTGTCTGATTATACTGAGGTCTTCTCAGGGTTCTGTGTTATCATCTTGAAGTCACCACAAAGATGGTGTATGAACATACTGAAGTCCCCACAGAAATGGTGTGTGATCACACTAAAACCTGTACAAGGATGCTGTACAATAATATTGAAGTTAGGTCTCGAAGTCATTTTAATTATGCTGGAGTAATCTGAGTGATTTTGGTAAATCCGCATTACACTTTGATGTGGAATTAGCAATAATAATGCGATTACATCTGCTAGCATGCTAGCATGATGAGGAGTTATTTGGGGGGAAAAATACTACCATAAGAGCACATTTAACAAGTGTGAGTGGCTGCTTGCACTGCTGGTTATATTGTGTTGCATTTAGCATTTAACCACATAAAGCATTTCTGTGTCCATTTTGGATGCAAGTGTTAATTTTGTGCTTACCAACTCATGATAAATACCATCAGTAAGTTGGGAGAAAATCCTACCCCAAATCCACATTTAACAAGCAGCTGCTCTTTCATGCTGTTCATGTTCTGTTGCAATTACTTCTATTTCTTAGTGCAATAGCATCCTCACATCCATTTTGGAAGTGAGGGGGCATCTGGTACATTTTAAAAATGATCTGAAGAATTTGTCCTTTCATTCCCCATGACTCACATAAAACAGTTGTTACGGCATTGGCCCTGTCCAGACTGGACTACGGCAATGCTCTGAATGCAGGGATTCAAACCCAACATCTAACAATTTTAGCGTCTCCAGAACGCAGCAGCAAGGTTAGTGCTAGATATTCCCAGATCCGAACCAGTCTCTCACAGACTAAGGGCCCTCCACTGGTTACCGGTGGAAAAAAGGATTATGTTCAAGACTTTGTGTCTGGCATATAAGGCCCTTCATGGCTCAGGACCTCAGTTCTTGAGAACACACCTGAAATGGTATGTACCAGCAAGAAGTCTGAGATCTGCTCACGCAAAACTTCTACAAGTACCTAAGTTCAAGCAAGCTAGGTGGGGAGGGAGAAGCTTTCTGTTGAGGACAGCCAAAATGTGGAAACTCCTCCCTATCACAATAAAAAGTAGCCCTTCGCTTCTGTCTTTCAGAAAGGCAGTAAAAACCTGGCTCTTTCTCTGCTAAGCCAGAATTTCACCTCAGCCGTAACCCGTAGCTTATCGAACATTAGGGCCAAGACACCTCTGGGCAATCGCGCGTTTTATAAGTATTCAAATCAAATCATTTTTGTTAAGAAAATAGCACCAATTGGAAAATTACTCTTCTTGCGCAAGTCTGCATTATAGCGCTGAATTTTATTAAACCTGCACAGGGATGACATGGTTCTATTGATGTCCTCACAAGGATGGTGTGTGCTCATATTGAAGTCCTGAGAGGGTTTTGTGGTACAGTAATTATGTCCTCGCATGGGTTGTGCATGTTCATATTGAAGTGCCTACATGATTCTATGTTATCATTATGAATTCCTCACAGTGAGAGTGTACTATCATATTTAGGCCCAAACAGGGAGGAGATATAAATGTATTGACATTGTCACTTGGATATTGTTTAATAATATTGAAGTGTTGACCTGCATGGCTATTATTGTGTTGAAATCTGCACAGCGATCATTTGTCGAAGCAAAAACCAACTAAATACTGATGTGTAATCATACTGAAGATAGCACAGACATGCTGTCTGATAATACAGAGATCATGTCAGAGTTCTGTGTTATCATATTGAAGTCCCCACAGAGATTGTTTGTAATCATATAGAAGTCTCCATAGGGATGGTGTGTGATCATATCAAGGTCCAAGCAAGGACAATATGTGAATATATTGATGTTGTGTTATCATATAGAAGTTATGTCTGGAAATGATTTTAATTACGCCGCAGTAATCAAAGTAATTTTCATAAATCCTCATTACTCTTTATGTGAAATTACAGATAATAATGTAAATACACCTGCTTGTGCAATTAAGAGTAATTTGAGGGGAAAATCCTACCACAAGAGCACATTTAGCAAGCGTGAGCAGCTGCTCACGCTGCTAGATATGTTCTGCAGCATTTCAAGCTATTTTTCTTTCTTTAAAAAAATATCTCTATTGCATGTTACAAGATGTTGGTGTGATTTACATAGTTAACGCATCTACCATACATTATTTAACTCTGTGTTTGGAGACCGAAGTCCGATATCATGCAATTGATTGTGGTCCCATATCCCCAGGATATATGTACGTTGGGGTCCCCGCCCTCCCGCACAGCCCAACTCCGGGGTGTAAGACCAGGTGCTTGGCCTAATAGGGATCTAGTGTTTGTCCATAGTGGGCCAGTGACACACGTTTTGGTCCCATTGGTTATCCTGTCTACTAACAGTACAGCAAAAGGTACAGTGTATTCACCTCTTAAAATTAAGTTTCACTCAACAATAAAGAGAAAAGGTAATACAAGGAAAAGAAAACAAAATGTATATACCCGTCCTCCTACCCCCCTTGAGTAAGTGTCTCTATGGTTGTGACCCAGTTCACCACTCTTCTATATTCAATGCCTATTTTGCTCCTCATTGAAGGTTACACTATAGATGGAGAGTGTACTGCTTGTTGTCACCCGAGGACAGTCACTCGGTGGTGCCCACACCTAGATAGATATCTGATTGTCCTGCTAAGGGTGATGACCAAGGGCATTTTAGAGCTATTTTCCTAGCACAAAATGCATCCTTTTCCATTTTCGACGTGAGGGTTTATTTTGTGCTAAGAAACTAGTGCTAAATACCAGGAGTAATTTGGGGGAAAAGCCGACCCCAAGTGCACATTTAGCAAGCAGCTGCTCACGCTCACTATTCATGTTCTGTTATATTTAGAGCTATTTCTTAGTGCAAAATGCGATCCTTATGTCCTTTTTGGATGTGAGGGGGCATTTTAGCGCTAAGAATAAACTGACAAATGCAAAATTACTCTTCTCACGTATTTCCATGTGATCTTGCATAATATTTTGGGAAGTCTGCTTGATTACGCTACAGGGAATTACGAGAGGTATGTGTATGATCATATTAGGGCACAAACTGAGATGAGGTGTGAATTTATTGATGTTGTCACTTGGATGTTGTGTGATCATATTGAAGTCCTCGCAGGCATGGTGCGTTATTGTATTGACGTCTGTACAGTGGTGGTGTGTCGTAGTGAATACCGGATAGTGATGATGTGTAATCATTTTAAATCTCTCATGGGCATAGTGTCTGATTATAATAAGATCCTCTCTGGGTTCTGTGTTATCGTCTTGAAGTCACCACAGAGACAGTGTGTGATCATATTGAAGTCCTCACAGTGATAATGTATGATCATATTGAAACCTTAATTTGAATGTTGTGGGTTCATGCTAAAATCTTCACAAGGTTGAGGTTTGATCCTATTGAAGTCCTCAAATGCATGGTGTGTGGTTATATTGAACTCTTAGAGGATTTTGTGTTATCATAATGATGTTCTCACAGAGATGGTGTGCTACCATAAATAAGCACTCACATGCATGGAGTATGGTCATATTGAAGAGCCCTTTGTTATCATCTTGAATTTCCCACAGGGATAGTGTGTGATCAAATTAAGGCCCAAACAGAGATGAGTTGTGAATATATTGAAGTTTGTGAAATATTGTGTGATTATATTGTAGTCCTCACAGGCAAGGTGTGTTATTGTATTTTTAGTCTGCACAGGGGCGGAAGTGTCATAGTAAAACCCCCACAATGATTAATTGTAATCACATTGAAGCTATCACAGACATGGTGTCCGGGTATACTGAGACACTCTCAGGGTTCTGTGCTATCATCTTGAAGTGCCCACAGAGATGGTGTGTGATTATATACAAGTCTCCACAGGGACGGTGTGGGATCATATTGAAGTACTCACTCACAGTTATAGTGTATGTTCATACAGAGGGCCGCACAGGGATGGTGTGTGATTATATAGAAACCCCCACAGGGATAGTGTGTATTCATATGAAGGTCCAAGCAAGGACAAGGTGTGAATATATTAATGTTGTCACATGGATGTTGTGTAATCATTTTGATGTTCCACCTGGAAAAATTACGTCTGAGTAATTTTTCCAAATGCGCATTACTCTTTGGCTCGGTAACTTCCTTGCTTGCATAATTGAAAGTAATTTGTTTTTTGTTTTGTTAAAACAAAAAATCAATGGCCCTGACATGGTGGAAGATTTCTTTTGTTTTATGTTCAGGATATGTTGACTGACCACGTAATGAATGGGCCTTTGGTCAAAGGTTTCCAGTTTGCAAAGGTTTTACCATATAGTCTTCTAATTTGCACCTGCTGAGAGCTTGTTCAAATAGTGGGAAACCTGCATTCACCTGTTATGTTCTTTAGGCAAGCTGTGCTTCAGCAATACGTACGAAGTGACGTGCTGATTCTTGATTTGTGATTAAAAAATACACAGTTTGAGTAAAATTACACTCAACTTATACCATGGAATACATGTTGAAAGAGATAGTGGAAAACGTCAAGGGAAAATAGCCATGCTGGATGTCAACACACATAAATATGTTTGACTGAGATGCAGTGCTACTTGCTGGGTTTAAATCCTAAAAACCTCAGAGCAGGCAGAAGGCTAAATAGTTAAGTCCCAAATCAATAAATCCAGATGGAGGTAAAAATGAAATGCCAGGAGCCGGTCTACTGAATGCTAGTTGCATTTTGTTGGCTTGCGGGGGCATATTTACAATAAAGTGGCGAAGTGTGTTAGTCAAGAAGGCTAATGACAATCTTCATCAGTTTGGAAACGCAGGGCTGCACCATATTTACTAGAATATGGTGCAGCCCTGCATTTGCCCCCTGTGCTAACATTAGCTGCCTAGTGCCAACGCAGGCCCCCTTGCATCCTAGTGCAAGGGAGCCTGTGTTGAGGGGGAAGATGTTTATGTGCAAGAAGGTCCCCGTTCCTGCACTTAAACAATCTTTAAATGCCTTTTTGCAACTTCTATGCGTGCTGCTTAATGCAGAACATATTAAAGTTGCAAAACAGCATTTTTTTTGATCGTTTACTTGCAGGAAGGGGGGTCTTCCTGCACATAAACAATCATAGGTAGTTCACCGTTTCTATGTGTGCTGCACAAAACAGCACACTTAGAAACGGCAAATACTAGGAGAAATAAATAACTTCTCCTCATTTTGCCTGTTTAAGACCAGGTTTTCCCTGATCTTAATTTTGATGCTGCCTCAAATTTATGCTATCCCTGTAAATGGGGCCAGCATCAAAATCAATTAAGTGTTGCGGTAGAATGCCCACAGTAACACCCATTACCCTCCCCTGTCACGCTAAATACAGCGTGAAAGGGTACCTTATTTATAAGGCCAGATCCCTATCGCCATCACAACGTCACTGAAAGTTACGTTGTGGTGGCAATATCCCTTTCTCTGAGGGACCCGTGAAAGTTTGAAAGAAATTCCCCCGGCATTAACTATGAAGCGCACTGCGGTAATTTCCGTCCCTGGTCATCACGAAGATAGGAGCAAGAGCAGCAGCTCTATCTGAGAATCAGGCAATCAGAAATCGCTGACCACTAACATGAAGCCCTGATGAGAGTCCCGGTACCAGAGGACCGGGTCTTGAAATGCGTCAGCACTTTTTTTCAACACAGAGGAATTTGAATAAACTTTTGACGTGAGGGTTTTGCATTAAATCGTACGCCCACACTCTAAATATTTTCCCATGTTTGGCACATGTTCCATTTGGATGTATGACGTAACAACGCAAGTCATTACAACGCGTGCAGTTACATCGCGGTCGTTACAACGACTGCGATGTTACTACGCTATGCCATTACAACGCAAGTCTTTACATCGACTTGCGCTAGAGGGCGTGCTAACATTAGAAAAGCGTAATTTACTATTCCAACTCCAGTCAACTTAACAGTAGGGAAGGTGTTGGGATAGTAAACTACACTATTTGTAATGTTAGCACGCCATCTAGCGCAAGTCGATGTAAAGACTTGCGTTGTAATGGCATCGCGTGGTTACATCGCGTTCGTTGTAAAAGTTTCGTTGTAATGGTAGTGTGTTGTAAAAGTTGCGTTGTAAAGGTTGTTTACCGTTCCATTTGCTCCAAAAGCAAGATAGCGATAGGATCACTCGTATGTTATGATGCAAAAGTCCGTTATTGTATATATATGTGTTTATATATAAGCATTTCATGCGTTGTCTATTGTGAATTGTTATAAGTATTTTTCATGTTTTGTATGTTAATTTGAAAAATGTGTGTCACTTCTCATGCAATCAAAATCTTTTTGATAAACAAACAATTGCAAAGAATAGGAATGGTTTAATAAAAATTCCATTCAAGCAGAAAAGATAGTGGTCTGTTTGCTGCTCAAAAATAATAAGAGCAGAACGTCAAACCGAGCCAGGTTCCCCCTTTTTTTGTAATCAATTTAGTACGGCCCTACCTGGCTCTGGTCCCTACCCCCCCCCCCAGTTTTTGTAACCAATAGACTGCGGCATTGTACATATTCTATGGTTTTGTACAGCCCTTCACACATACTGGCTCAAAATTTGGGAATATTCAAAAGGAACAATGACTTTACATGCCAATAGATGTTGCAAAAAAAGATGTGCTCTTCGCAGAGGGAAATCTCATAACTTTCCAGGAATCGAAGTCTGACCCTAATAACTATATGTAGATACCTGAGATGCACACTCAACGAGGAGGGGTGTGGGTAAGGTCTATGTCTTTTCTGGGCATATATACACAGAACGTTTCTTGAGCCCTGACAGGATTGGTGGGTGTAGAAGGAAGTTGAGGCCTCAAAGTGTCAAGTCTGTTAATTGAACGAAACCTGTTTCCAGAGGTTTCACCCATGGCTTTTGGCACTTTCCAGGAGTTACTAACACTGATAAACATTGGAATGCATCAAAATTCTACTTCTCCCCAGGTGAGGCGCAATGAGGGGAAATATATTTATTTCTCCTTGTTTTTTCTTCTTTCTAACAACTCTCAGGGTTGCTTTTGTGCAGGAAGGTGCCTCTTCCTGCACAAAAGCAATCCTGCTTACAATGCAGGCACCCTTGCACGATGGTGCATGGGTGCCTTCGCTTGTGCTAGGCAGTCCATCGTGCGCCAGCGCTGGGAAATGGCAGGAATGCCCTGTATAATGTTAAGTACAGCGCATTCCTGCCCTTTTCCTATCAAGCAGTGCAGCGCAGCAAGGTGGCTTGCTGCGTTGCATCGCATGATTTGTTGATCAATGTGCCCCTTAATGAGAGTGTGTAACGCCTCTTGTAACTCATACCACATCAGTATTGAATGTGTGTACTTTGCAGAATTAAGCGAATACATTGTAAATGGCATACTCACAGTCTATGAAATAATATCCGCCTTCACGAAATTAAAAAAGCAAATTATGCACACATAAGTACAAAATATGTGTGAACTATGCATCTAAAGTGAAATTTTGCATCAGATTCTGAGGCTTTATTTCTAGTATTTTTACCATTTAACATGCATTGATACAAATTACAATGTTGCAGAAGGTGCAGTGGTTTAAGAAACGCAACTACGAGTTCAGTAAGTGATAATAAAATTGTTATTTACCAGCATAATAGTGTGTATTTTGTGCATGGATGCCCCAGAACACCATTTTATGAATGCTGTTCATTGAAGCTCTTACATTTATTTTGGCAACTTTTATACAGCGCAAAATCGACCCGAAGGTATTGGAGCGCATTACATGAGCAGCACTTACTTTACACAAGGATATTTTTTTTTCAAGCACTGGGAGATTAGGTGATTTGCCTAGAATCACTGGATCTGACGCTGAGACTCAAACCACGATCTCCAGTTCCAACGTTAGCAGCTCTGGCCATAGGCCACATCCTCCCCATTAAAGGAGCTAGTGTAAAACAAATGTTGAATTAAAAAGAAAATAAAAGCACAAAAGCACAAGTGTACTTGTTTTTTGTTTTAAACTGTGTTTTCAATTTTGGGTGTCTAAGTGTTCACATTATTGAGCCTCTGGAAGCACCTCCTTCCATCAGAAAAAAGCCCTGACAATCCGTACAAAAATGTAATTATTATTATTAACCTGTCTCAATGTAGCACTCAGGTGCTGAATACATATGAGATACCTTTTGCGGTTATTCTAAAACATGAGACCTGTTGAAAAAAGTACTGTGTTTAGAACAGTGGCAGTGAAATACCCCTAATTTCAGGAAAATTGCTTGTAATGCAAACATGAGAATGCTTGTCGATTTAAAACCAAACAGGTTCATGACAAAGAACAAGCTTTTCGCGCCTTTAGTGAAAGGCATGAAAGTGTTTCATGTTGTGTTGCATCCTGAAGAGGATACAAGAAAGGCCTTCCTTCCAGACATCAAGTGGAATACTCTCTGCCTTGGACAGAAACTCAAGGCAGGACTTCAGACTGGCAGAGTTGCAAATGCGGGTCTCTGTGCATAACAAAAGGGTCATTAGCATCGCAAGAGACCCGTGCGGCCGGAAACCCCTGAAGTCTGCTACCTTCCCAGACTGGGGGATGGGTTTGCTCCTCACACACCTGCCATCAAGTAAGCAGCATGGGAAAGCTCTGATATGCGGCCGGTATTGCAGAAAGGATGGGGCTGAGGCGTGCAGACAAAGCCTGTCTGTGAGCAGAAAGTCAATCTCCAAATAAATTTGCAATTGTAACAATCACGCAGCGTTTATTATTTTAAAGGGAAGAACTAACTTTAAAGTGTACTTTATTTTATTTGTAATTAAATAGCTGCATCTCTGCCATGACTTTGTGAAGGAGGAAAGGCCTCATATCTCGAGCCCTTCACAAAGTGAACGCTTGGAGTTGTGTTTTGTCAAGTTGTTCGTTTAATTGAAATGGAGAGATGTGGGGAAGGAGAAAGTGACAGAGCTACAAAATAAAACATATAAAGGGGAGACCACGGAGAGGCATGACGTAAAAAGGACACGGACTGTTTGGGGATTGCTTTTTGAAGAAGGATAAAATGTAGAAAGTGTGCAGAACTGTCTAAGATTAGAGAAATATGTATAAGGCTTTAGTGGAACTTTAGAGAAGGAAGAGAATTACAGGAATGGTGTGATGAATATGTAGGGAAGTTCAGATGGATAGATTTGGGATGATGTGAAATGGGTAAGAGGCGCATTACATACAACATTTTTAAATGCACATGCAGGCCACCATCTCTGTGATTGTAGCCAATCATAATGGGTTGCAATTTGCGACCTAGCTCATGCATGCTTATACGGTAGGTCAGATTCCAACCCACTGTGATTCTGTATGATGTGAACTGACCTATTAGTACATTGGTTGGTTCGCAAAATACAGATGCATTCGGTGAAATTCAACGTGCAAACTGCAACCCCTTTTACCAGATTTAATAAATTATCAAGCGGCGCAGTGCAGCAGCTGCAAATGCTGCATTGCGTGAGAAGGAGCGTGCAGGAGCGAGCAGGAGAGCACCACATTTACAGAAATATGGCACTCTCCCTAGCACCAGCACAGAAATATGCTTCTGTGCACCATGCATACACCTTTGCACCATAGTGCAAGGGTGCCTGCGTGAGTCTAGCATAGGTTTTGTACTAGAAGGATACCCTTTTAGTACAAAATACTATGCTTAGACTAACTTTAAAACTTTTTTCACCTTGTATGTTTGCTGTACAGTGCAGCAAACATGCAAAGTCGGAAAAAAAAGAAATAAAAGCATTTCACAGTGATAGCACCTGGTTGAAGTGGCCACTATTTTTTGACGCAAAACCCTCTCTACTTTTTTAAGTGAATAGGGTTTTGTGTCAGAAACCTTGGGTGGTTGCATGGGAACACCCATGCACCACCAATGGAACGCTCCCTTGACAATAAATAAGCTGCTTTGCACTAATTTAAAGTGATTTTCCAGTGCAAAACAAGATTTGCCCTGGAAAGTAAATTAGTCAAAAAAAATAAAAAGCATTGATTTGCATCACTTTTGAGATGCAAACACAGCTCTAAATCTTAGTAAATATACCCCCAAGTATTCTTAAATAACGAATCATAAAAGTTTCTATTTAAGACTCTGGACCCATAGTACATAACATTTTGCTATTTCTAAATACTGGAAAAATTACTTTTTGTACATGAGGCCCTTAAAGTAGCACAAGCAAATGAAAACTATCAAGACAAGATACGATTCAATTTGCATTTCTCTGGGTGGGAAGAGGGTAGAGGTGGTGGAATGATGCATATTTTCCCGTAATGGGTATTCTTTGAGTAACTTAAGGCTCAGTTACTGACTTAATATGTATAGAGGTTTCCAAGACTCTGTTGCCAAATGAAAATAATCCCATATTCCATACTATGACTAGTTTTAGGGCAACACACTAGCGTATACAAAAATATTATGAATGGAATATTTGAATTCATCTCAGCCACTGGTAATGACTCTGGCTGCATCCCAGTCTATTGATTTTTTGTACACTATGCCACCTTGGACACATCCATATGCGAATCAGTCTCGACCCTGCTCCAATGGGAACAGTCTATCCCAAACTGCTAGGCCCAGACCCTTCCTGACCCGCAACACAAGCAACCCAGGAACGGTTTTCGCTTTAGTAAGGGCTCATCAGACAGGTATAGCTTGGTTCCAGTGATGCAGTGTGTATGGGACCCACAACTTTGTATAATGTAACAGGTGCTCATGTAAAGTGCTCCAATACCCTCAGAGCAGACAGCACTGAAAAGCCTTTTGGAAGGGATATGTAGGAACTGTTGATATACCAGAAATGGCTTTGGGACACCACCTAGAGTGATTTAAATAGATATTGCTATAAAGTAAAATGCCTGAAGGGCTGTCACATATGTTTCATTCAAAAGAGGGCACAGGGCACCTTCTCTCAATTTACCTCAGGGTAAATCTAGAGGCTCATTTGTGCAAAAATAAAAATAATAATAAAGGGGCTTGTAAAGCGCATGGTGACGCCATCCCGGCGTGTCCCCGCGCTGTGGAGAAAAGTCAAGGCCAAGAGAGGGAAGTTAAAGAGAAAACAGATGGGTTTTTAAAAGTTTTCTGAACAAGGTCTCTGAATCCGCTAGCCTGATATTCATGGGGAGAGAGTTCCATTCTTTGGCAGCCATGACACGAAAAGAACAGCCACCCATTCTGGCTTTCTTGACGCGGGGAATTTTAAGCAATCCAGTTCCCCCAGAGCGGAGAGTTCTGCTAGGCTCGTAGGGGATAGCCAGATCTGTCATGTAAAGGGGAGCTTTGTGTGAGATGATCCTATAGCACATTAGAAGTGCTTTAAATAGGACTCTCTTTTTTATGGGGAGCCAGTGCAGAGTGGCTAGGGCTGGCATAGAGGCTGATCTTTTCGGAAGTCTAAGGACTAGGCGTGCTGCTGTATTTTGGAGTACTTGAAGTCTCCTGAAGTTTTTTTGTGTAGTTCCGAGCAGAAGCACATTACCATAGTCTATCCTCGAGGTCACTAGAGCTTGAGTCATAGTGCGCCTGGCTTCAAGAGGGAGAAGGTCTAGGGTACGGTTCAAGGTCTTCATCACCCCGAAGCATTTCCCTACCACTTTGTGTACATGGTTGTCATAAGAGAGTCTTGGATCAACCCAGATCCCCAGATTCTTAGCTGCTTTACAGGGAGTGGGTAGCGGCCCCAAACATGATGGCCACCACTCCTTAGTCCAGCTCGCGTCCCTTCCTCCAATTACCAGAACCTCCGTTTTTGAGCCATTTAGCTTCAGGCAGTGCTGGGTCATCCAGCCTGCCAGAGCCTGCATGCAGGTTTTAAAGTTGTTAGCATCAATGGAGGGTGCTTGGGACAGGGAAATGAGGAGTTGGGTATCGTCGGCATATGAGACTAATTCAATGCCGAACGATTCAACCACTTCAGCCAAGGGGGCCATGTAGAGATTGAACAGGGTGGGGCTCAGGCCGGAGCCCTGAGGTACCCCCTGTTCTAAAGCTATGCTATTAGAGCGATGCATGCCTCTCTGAACCTGGAAGCAGCGGTTGGTGAGAAAGGCTTTAAGCCAGCCCAGTGCTTCCTGGGTGACCCCGGCTTTGTTCAGACACTGCAGCAAGATGGAATGTGCCACAGTGTCGAACGCGGCACTAAGGTCAAGCATAATCAATGCCATAGTCTGGCCCTCATCCGCGCCTGCTCGTAAGGTTTCGGTAGCTCTCAGAAGGGCGGTTTCAGTAGAATATCCTGCCCTAAACCCAGATTGAGAGCTGTGGAAGGCATTATTAGACTCTAGATGGGCCATGAGTTGGCTGTTAGCTATTTTTTCGGCCACCTTCGCCAGATAAGGTAGCAGCGAAATAGGCTGTAGATTTTCTAGGATATCCTGACTTATGTTCGGTTTTTTCTTTATTGGAAGTACAATGGCTTGCTTCCACTCCACAGGGAGGGTGGCCGTAGAAAAGGAGAGTTGGAGAATATGTCTGAAGTGTTGTTCTAAGACTTTAAGGCTAGCTGCTAATATCTTGGGAGGGGCAGGATCTCGAGGGGAGCCCGATTTGATGCTTTTACAGATATTAATTAGGGTTGTAGTAGAAGGGACAGAGAAGCAGTATAGGCATGCCTTAGCATAAGTAATCTCCAAATTCTCAGTAAAGTCAGAGCCCAAGGGTAGATCCTTAGAGAAGTTTGCATAGATGTTGGTGATTTTGCTGGCAAAGTATTTAGCAATATTATTGCATGATTCAACAGAGTCACTCTGGGCATTGCTCTCATTAGATACTACCGAGATTTCTTTAAAAATTTTAAAGAGCTCTTTTGAGGAGTTCTCAGCCTCTCCAATGCGGGTCTTATAATAAAGTGCTTTAGCGGAACGAATAAGTTTATAGTATCCCGCTTGCGCTTTTTTATATTGGATTTTGGCTGTGGGGCAAAATTTAATGCACCATTCACGTTCCAGTTTTTTACATGCAGATTTTGCAACCTGACGTTCAGAAGTAAACCATGGGGAGGGTTTTCTCAATTTCTTATTAATTACTGACCTACGAGTAGGAGCAGTATTATCTAGGGCAGTTAGGACACAGTTCTTAAGGCATGTATATGCAGCCTCACAATCGGACCCTCCAGGAGGTCCTGCCGCTTCAAGATTGTCGATAAAGGTGTCTAAGTTGAAGTTTTTCCACTTTCGACATTGGTAAATCTGCGTACTATCACTCCTAGTTTCAGACTCGGACACCCATATTCGTAAGGGAATGACAAAGTGGTCAGACCAAGGAACGGGTATTGGAGGAAGCGCTTCTACTCCATTCCAGTTGCCAAATATGGGGTCGAGCAGGTGACCTTGTCTGTGAGTAGGCTCTTGGTTTTTAAGAGTAAGCTGCAGGGAGAGTAATTCATCTTTTATACAGGAGGCATCCTTGTCTTGGACATCATCAAAATGAATGTTCATGTCGCCGAGTACCAGGAGTCTGGATTTCCTCAAGGCGAGATGTGCTGTCGCCTCTACTAGACTAGCTGTAAAATCAAACAGTCTACCTGGGGGTCTGTATATAAGAATACCTGATAGGGAGTGTTGGGGCCCCAGTGAGATAATGAATGAAGCAGCTTCGCAGTGGTCAATTGTCAGGGGGAGTAAGGAGCATTCCAGTGGGACTCTAACAGCAATAGCTATTCCTCCACCCCGACTGTCTTGCCTGTCAAGTCTTGCGAGAGAATATCCAGGAGGCATCGCCTCTATGATGTCTGGGTCAGAGTGTTCGCCGAGCCAGGTCTCAGTTAACATCAAAATATCAAGTGCTTCATCCTCAAGTAGATTATAAACTTGGATGCAGTGTTTACTGAGAGATCTACAGTTAAGCAGAGCGGCTTTTATCAGTTTTTTAGGGGGGACTGTTATGGAGGCCACCTCAGGAGTAAAAGGGCACATAGAACAGTTGTGAACTGATAAAGCCCTCATAGAGTGTAGACATGGTAGTGTTATAGCGGGACGGAAATTCAACAAAGTTTGTTTATCGTACCGTAAGTGGCGGGGGTTTGGTAGGCCAGGGTGTATGGCCCCGCGCCCCGTCCGGCTGCGGACGGGCGCAGACGGGCTAGACTTTGGCTCAACTTCGGCGCGCTTCCGGCGCGCCCGCTGCACGCGTCCGCTGCGCGGTCGCTGGCCAACACACATTTATAGGCAGTAGGGGCCACTAGAGCGCTAACCTGGCCGCTCGAGCCCGGAAGTGCTGGCTCCTCCTCACCCTCCGCAACAATCGCCCAGAAATGGACGCGGCGGACCGGGGCGGGAGTCGGCAAGGAAGTGGGTGACAGAACAAAAGGTGAACACACAGAATCGAATTAAGTCTTACCACTGGAGATGGACTTTCCATTCTTTATAATTTAGACTCATGGGCCGATTCCGATCCGGGTCAGAAAGCACTCCGACTGAGCCGGATCCGGAGTGTTTTCCTACTGAGCCGGAGTCCTGCAGTCCGACCGAGCAAGTACGATGCGGCCGTATGCTGCTGGACTCGGTTCGGTCGGACTCCCAAAGAAGTCAATGGGAGCCGGTCTTACGACGCGTACATGGGCTCCCATTGACTGAATGGGTACGTCGTGGACAAGTGCGCCCCCTACAGTGGGTACGCGTCGGTGCCATCCGCACCGTACATGCCTGTGTTGGGGGAGACCCATGGGTCTCCCCCTGTGTCCGAGTCGTAGGGCTGCGGGTGACAGGGAGTCCGACGCGGACCCCTCAAAGGCAACCACCCGGACAATTTGCGAGCCGGACACTCCGGCTCACACAGGCTGTCCAACGCGTGCATCGTACTGGCTCAGTCATGAATCGCATCCATTGCACGCCACGGTTAGCTTCCGACCGAGACGTACGGAGTGGTTCGGACCCGGAAATGACTCGGTCGGTGAATTTCATGTAGCTCGCATCGTACTTGCTCGCTAATACAGCTGTATGAGTCGGAAGGAAAACACGCGTACGGCTCGTAGTTTTTCCGTCTGGATCGCGTTCGGTGCCCTTCCGGCCCGGATCGGAATCGGCCCCATAGTAAGTAGCAGTGAACAGCACTTAACATCAATAGCCAGTCTGTACTTTATGTTGTTAAAAGAAAAGGACTTTATTTAACTGGTATATAAATAGAACAGAAATAAATAAGATAAGCAATGAAAGATAAAAGGAGATAGTATTTTATTTGGTCGGGCGGGAACACCAAAAATCTTTTTAAATGGGTTAAAGTCACTGCTGCTGTACATGGAGAGGATATTGGAAATCAGTAAGGAGTTCCGTGATCCTGTTTAGCAGAATATGGCTAAAATCCAAATTTCTTTGTAGGCCATTCAAATTCGAAGGTGATTTGCAATATCCTTTTAACATACAGCAGAGAGGACTTTATGGCTTATAATACATGGTCACACCATCACTCGTCTCAAAAACCACTTAAATTCTCGTTATCTTGCTCTTTCAAATAAAAGATAATCTGCTTGCAAACATGATGTATTACAATGAAATCTGTAGTATGGAATTTAGCACACCATAAAGGAGCCAGTTTATTGTATTTCAATTGCTTTATATAGCTCTTACTACCACTGACGCGATATTTAAGTGTTTTGTGTAGGTAGCACACTATTTCAGTGCTTAAGGTCTGTGGTTATTCTGGTGGTCATTAGGGATTGTTAGTTATTTTTGATTAGTGGGGCTAGTGTTGTGCTCAAGAAACTCTTGCATGCGTTTCCTCCAGTGTTTTGTGGTAGATTAAGTTATTAGGAGGGAGGTGTGATCAATAATGTGAGTTCATGTTAATGGAAAGCGGAATGAATATTTCCTTTGTTTACAATTTTATGCTTCCCTTTTTCTAATGTGAGGTACTGTGTTATGCCTGATTTTTATACCTTGGGTTTGTCAGGTGAGATTTGGAGGAGTGGATCATCTCTGTGATTTGTAACTATTGTTCTTTATGCATTTTTGAGACGGACACATGACTGATATATTTGTAGGGTGATCTGGTTCTCCCCTGATGTTACTAAGGGGGGTGTTTATAAAAGGTATTGTGCTTTAGTTCTCCCTTGATCTTAAAGGGTCTTGCAGTGTCGCCTGTTTATAGGCAGAGTGGTCAGAATGTATGAGAGTACTCGTTGTGAAAGAGATCATATAGTTTCTCTGATTTATTATGTTGGGAAAACCTCAATCTTAACCATCTTTGGAAGTCTATGTGATTCTCAGCAGCTCTAATCATTTCATGAAGGGAGTTCCATAGTTTGGTGGCTTGAATGGAGAAGGTAGTATCACCTACACTTTTCTTCTGGGCAGGCATTAGTAAACACAGTACCAGCTTATGATGTAAGCTCCCTGGATGGAAATATTTGGTGTATTTTGATCAGAGGAATTTCATTTCTTTGCTTTTTATTGCTCTGTGAGTGATGCAACAGCTTACAAAAGTATATTTTTGCAGTGGGGAGCCAGTTTTGTAGGGGCATGACCACTTACTTCTCATTGAGGTCATCTACCTACAAATGGTTCACTTTAGGGTGAAGACAGGGCCTATTTGGAACTTGCCACCTAATGGGGTCTGGGTGTCTGGAGAGAGTGGACTCTGTGAAGACCTTTGAACAAAGCAAAGGTTTTACGTTCTACGGGCTAGGCAAACCACATCTCATAGATTGCGCATGAAAGATCCCCTACGCACAAAAAGCAAAGGCTGTGTGTTGTAGCGAGGGTTGGCCAGCCATGTCTCATTGATTATAAACAAGAGATTGTCTACGTAAAAAGGGTCTGGTACAGGGCAAAGACTGTGATTAGTAGGGTTTTGGACACCAAATGGGACTAGAGTGTCTGGAGGGAGTTGGTGATCCATGAAGACTTCTGTACAAAGTGAAGGCTGTGCACTGTAGGGGCTTGGTCACACACATCTCATTCATTAAACATGAAAGGTCACCTACACACAGCGGTCCAGTACAGCGCCCCCCCAATGCTTCGCCATCCAAATAAATGTCAGGCTCCTGGGGCCCAGGGGCAGAAAGCAGCTCGGAGAGGGACGTCGCATGCTCTTAACTATTTTGAAAAATCTGCCCTAGCCCATCCCGGTGGGTTTTTTTCTCAAAAAGTCAGCCCTTTTTTAAACAAAAGCTACCACGGATCATCCACAAATTCACACTAATCATTTAAGCTCTTGGTCCCAGATTGGTCCCTCTGGGACCCCACAACCAGGCCTTGGGAGACTTTGTTGATGTGGTGGCAGCCAATCAGGACATATCTTTTTATCTGTTGTATCCACAGATCCTCCACAGCTTGAGATACATATATACCACTTGACACGGATGGTACAGTGATTCGTGAAGGCGGAGTTTCATGCTATCTTCGTTTAACCTTAAAAGAATCACACAATCGAGGGAAATCGTTGCAATATTCTTTAATAAGCAACTTGATGAAAATCGCTCCGACAAACGTGTTTCGGCTATAAGCCTTTGTCATTGTCGGGTTAACCGGCATTCATAACATACTCAACCTATACTCGCCATTTCAATTGGTTGGCAATGTATATTAGCAAAATAGGAAACGGATCATTCTTTTACTAATGGTAAATATACGACAGCCATCTTTGCACAGTTTTAGAGGTTATGCATTTCACGTCTCATAACATTTCATTTCCTCTGTCTTATTATGTCAACCACAATTCCTTTTTATTTACAATTTATCTTCAATTGTGATACGTCAGTTCATTTTGGAAAAAATAATCATTGTGTATGTACAAACTATTCACATTACTTCTCTAATGTTGGGTGTTAGTGGTATAGGAAGTGATGGCGCCTAGCTGCTTCAGCGTGTAGTGTGCTGGATATCTAATAAGTAGGGTGTAAAAAGGTAGGGGAAACACCCTATAACCCCTGAGTAGGTGAAGGAAAGAATCCTGCACAATGCTGTGAACTGGAGTCCTATGCACATGATAAATGTTTCAATGAAAGTTCATCAAGTGATTTGAGCACAATAGTCAATAAAGTCCAATTAAATGGTCAAATGTAAATGTCTTAGTGAATCCGCAATCAAAATCATGTGGTATGTTCCATATTTGCTTATTTTAAATAAGTATTGTTTATAAATGTATTTATTTTAGAAAATAGTTCTACCTTTTTGATATCTGTAATGAATATATTTAACGTTAATGTTAAATATATTTAATCACTTTTTTAAATATTGTTTATTTTTTATATTTACATTTTTAAAAATATTTAAATATTATTAATTTGTTTCTCTGCTATCCAACACTTTCCTTACTGTTGCACTCACTGGAGAGGGAATAGTAATTTTTACTCCTCCGCCATCCAGCACTTTCTCTACTGTTGCACTCACTGGAGTGGTAACAGTAATATTTACTCATACGCTATCCAGCTCTTTTCCTACTGTTGCACTCACTGGAGTGGGAATAGTAATTTTTACCCCTCCGCCATCCAGCACTTTCCTTACTGTTGCACTCACTGGAGTGGGAATAGTAATTTTTACTCCTCCGCCATTCAGCACTTTCCCTACTGTTGCACTTACCAGAGTGGGAATAGTAATTTTTACTCATTCGCTATCCAGTACTTTCCCTACTGTTGCACTCAATGGAGTGGGAATAGTAATTTTTACTCCTCCTCCATCCAGCACTTACCCTACTGTTGCACTCACTGGAGTGGGAATAGTAATTTTTACTCATACGCTATCCAGCTCTTTCTCTACTGTTGCACTCACTGGAGTGGGAATAGTAAATTTTACCCCTTCGCCATCCAGCACTTTCCTTACTGTTGCACTCACTGGAGTGGGAATAGTAATTTTTATTCCTCTGCCATCCAGCACTTTCCCTACTGTTGCACTTACTGGAGACGGGAATAGTAATTTTTACTCATCTGCTATCTAGCTCTTTCCCTACTGTTGCACTCACTGGGGTGGAATAGTAATTTTTACCCCTCCGCTATCCAGCACTTTCCCTACTGTTGCACTCACTGGAGTGGGAGTATTAATTTTTAACCCTCCGTCATCCAGCACTTTCCCTACTGTTGCACTCACTGGAGTGGGACCAGTAATTTTCACTCACCCGCTAGCCAGCTCTTTCCCTACTGTTGCACTCACTGGAGTGGGAATAGTAATTTTTACCCCTCCGCCATCCAGTACTTTCCTTACTGTTGCACTCACTGGACTGGGAATAGTAATTTTTACTCATCCGCTATCCAGCTCTTTTCCTACTGTTGTACTCACTGGAGTGGGAATAGTAATTTTTACTCATCCGCTATCCAGCACTTTCCTAACTGTTGCACTCACTGGAGTGGGAATAGTAATTTTTAGTTAACTGTTTGAATTCATTGTAAAATGGTTATTTTTTTATTTTAAATTATTGATATATGTATATATTTTTTTATATTTAAAAGTTAAAAAATGAAATAAAGATAATAGTTAATAAATTATATTTAAGTAAATATATGTATATGTAGACATTTTTATGTTTGTGTGTTTATATATTTTTAATTAAGTTTATTTGTTATATTTAGTTAAAATGTATATTAAATTTAATTTATTTTGTTAAAAATAATAATATTTGATATATTTATTTTATGTAATATATATATTTAAGTCGATATTTTGTACATCTATATTTTTTACTTCAATATTTTTTCTTTGATATTCTTGTACTTACCTGTTTAAATATAGGGAGTCGATATTTTTGTGCTCTATGGGGCCTATTACGATGGCGGACGGACTATGTTCGCCCGCCACCGCATCGGGGCACAGGACTGACCGCCGATGTTGCAGCGGTCCCGCCATCCAAATTAGGATGCGCCCGCCACAGTGGCGGGCGCATCCCGCATTTTTTACTTTGCGGAGGGCGGTGCTGTAAGCGCCACCCGCCGCAATGTAAAAAAGGCATGTTGTGCATTTGCATGCACAATGTGACAGGCACCTCCGGTGCCTGCCACCTTGTGCATGCAAATGTAGGGGAGTACCATAGGTACCCCCCATGTGCACCCCCCAACACCCTGGGGGCCCGCAATGGGCCCCCAACAGCAGCAACGGCCTGCCTTTCCATGGCGGCAATGCCGCCATGGAAAGGCTGCTCTCTGCCAGCATCGTAATAGGGATGGCAGTGTCTTGCAGACACGGCCACCATGTTATGCTCCTTTTCCGCCGGTCTAATATGGCGGGGGGTCTTTCAGGTATAGATGACGGGCCCGGCGGGGGCGATCCACCCGCCATGCTAATTGGCCCCTATATTTTTGCATCGATATTTTTGTATATCGATATTTTGTACATCGATATTTCATCAGTGAACCTCAAATCTGCATATACATAGTGTGTGATTATAGGGATGTTCAAGTTTTCCAAAGATTGTGTGTGCTTATAGGTACGATCAAGACCTCAAAGAGACGGTGTGAGAAGGTAATGATGATCAAATTCCCACAAAAAAAGAGCATGAAAATACTGTGTGTAGATAATGATGTATAAGTCCACAAAGAAATGAAGCGATTACATGAAAGTTCAAGACCTCACAGCCATTGTGTGTGAAGGTGATCATGTTCAAGTCGCCACAAAGATAGTGGTTGATGATCATGCTCAAGTCTCCACTAAAATGTTGTTCTAGTATCATTGAGATACTGTGGTCCTGATTCATAAAGGTCAAATTAAACTTTTGTTTAAGCTTACAAATTTTTGCAATTCACAAAGGCATTTTACGAGTAGTATCTTTACGGCTGCAGAGCCTCTAAACTCGTGGCAGGGACTCTGCACATAAAAAGATAAGGAGTTGTAAAGATACTACTTGTAAAATTGCATTGTGAATTGCAAAATGTCATAAACATACACAAAAATGTAAGTTTACCTTTGTGAATCAGGACATGTGTGATTATGGGAATGTTCAAGGCCTCCCACAGATTGTGTGTGAAGTTAATCATATTCAAGTCCCCACAAAGATAGTGTGTGAATATAATAGTCAAATCTCCCCACAGAGATAGTATGTGGTTACTGGGTGTTCAAGCAGCCACAAAGATAGTGTGTGTTTATTATTATATTCAAGTCCCTACAGAGATAGTGTGCAACAAAAGTAGTCTTCGAGTCCCCACAGTGACAGTGTTTAAAGATGATTTTCATGTCCTTACATAGATAGCATGTGAAGGTACAATTGTTCATGTTCATGCATTATAGGCATGTTCAACCCCGCACATACTTAGGGCCTCATTACGATGTTGGTCGGAAACTACACTACCCGACTCCTTGTCGGATTCGGTTCTAACTAACTCGTGGTCGGTGGTTCTGCCCGACCAATTACGATGCTTCCAGACACCGTTCGGAAGGAATCCCATTGGCTTCAATGAGAGCCTGTGTTCCGACTGACAACACAGGCTCCTATTGGGAAAATGGGTGTCTGTGGAAGACCTTGCTCCCTGTTGCGGGCACCCCATGGTGCCTGCCACACTGTGCATGGTTTCTCAGGGGGTCCCTTGGATATCCCCTCTAGCCCAAACCGGAGGACTCAGGATAAAGGGAGGCATGCTAGGGCCCCCCAAAGTCAGTTTCCAACAGCCTTTTTGGGTCGGAAAGGCTGTTGGAATCTGACATTATAATTGGTCAGGCAGAAACGCTGACAGTTGAACTGTAAGAATCAGTTCCGACCCACTCGGATTCTCCAAATGCTGGTCGGAACAGATTCAGAAGTCACCTTCCGTCCGCGACAATCATAAACGGTCCGTCAGAATTGTTTCTGACTGAGCTGGACGGATGGGTACCAACACGGTCTAGGTGAATCCGACTGTCGGTCAGACGCTTTCAAACCGACATCGTAATGAGGATAGTGTGTGATTATAGGAATGTTTAAGATCGCAAAGAGATTGTGTGTGAAGGTAATCATGTTCGAGTCACCTCAACGATTGTGTGTGAAGATTATGATGTTTAAGTGCCCACACAAATAGTGTGTGATTATAGGACTGTTCAAGAGCTCACACAGATTGTGTCTTATTCAAGTCCCCACAAAGAAAGTGTGTGAATATAATGTTCAACTCTCTCCATAAATAAAGCGTAGTTACTAACATGTTCAAGTCCCCACAGAGATAAGGTGTAGTTATTGGGAAGTTCAGCCACTCTTGAGAAGTCTTCCCTGACTGGCTGCAAATCCACAAACACACCTGTTGTGGATGATCACAGTTCAGTGGACAGTCTAAGACTCTTCTTACTCAAGTTACATGCTTAAAGAGTCCAGAAAGCATATCATGCTGAAGGGAGCAGTATACCTGCTTTGAATTAACCCAGAATGTCTATGTGGGCATGCAATAACTTGATAAGTACAAGTTAGTGAATAAGCTGGAGCTAGCACAGCTCAGAAACAGGGGTGTTGTGTTGCTTCAGCAGCTACAGTGGGAGCTGTAGTTCTTTTGCTCCTATTCTGTCTGCACCTGAGCAGACTAAATGTCGTAATTAATGCAATAAAGGAATTCTGCCTCAACAGAAAAGCAAACAGGAGAAAGGAAGAACAAAAGATGAGTAAAAAAGGAAAAGGAAAGAAAGAAGGAATATTTAAAGGAAGGATGGGTGAAAGGAAGGAAGATGGGTGTATGAGTAGGTGGATGAATGAGTGGGTTAATGGATGAGCGGGTGAAAGGATGCATGAAATGAATGGATAGTTGGATGGACAGGTGAAAGGATGGCAGAGTAAATGGCTGGATGGATGAGAGAGCACATTAATAGGTGGATGAACATGTGAAAGGATGGCAGAGGTAAGACATGGATGGATGGCAAAGTGATGGATGGATAGATAAATGGAAGGATAGGTGAAAGAATGGCAGAGTAAATAGCTAGATGTATGAGAGAGTGAATGGATTGGATGGATGAACATTTGCAAGGATGGCAGAGGTAAGACATGGATGGCAGCGTAAAGCAATGGATAGGTGAATGGACAGGTGAAATGATGGCAGAGTAAAGGTATTGCTGGATGGATGAATGAATAGGTGGATGGGCAGGTGAAAGGATGACAGATTAAAGTGATGGATGGATGGATAGATTGATCGCTGAGTGGATGAAATTAGTTAATGTAAGGCAGAGTGGATGAATGAGTGAATGGATGACAGAGTGGATGGATGGCAGAGTGGATAGATGGATGGATGGATGATGATGGTTGAGTGGGTAGATGAATGGCACAGTGGATGGATGGATGGATGATGATGGATGGCTAGATGGATGGCTGAGTGAGTATATAGATGGTAGAGTGGATGGGTGGATGGTAGAGTGGATAATGGATGGATGGCAGAGTGGATGATGGATGGATGGCAGAATGGAGAGAGAGATGACAGAGTGGGTGGATGGATGGATGGATGGATGCATGGCAGAGTGGATGGATAGCAAAGTGGATGGATGCATGGCAGACTGGATAGATGGATGGTTTGATGGATGGAATGGGGAAGAATGAATGACGGATGAAAAAATGAATCACTGACACATTGTAAAGGTGAAATAGTAGATATCAAATGGTGGTAGGGTGAAAGGATGCTTGGATGGAGGAGACAAGGGAGCTCAGCTAGGGCGGGTTGGTCTCACTTACTTGATGCCATCAAAGCTCTAGTTCAAAATCGGGAAGTATGTTCATTTTCTGGCTACTCTCTAGTTCAGAAACATGGAGCTGTGGTGCCACCCAGTGATCTAGATAAACTAAACATGGGACAGTGCTATATAAACATTTGTAATATTCCATTGCACTCCCTTGGACAAACAGTAAAAATAGTACAGCACCATATTTCCAATGATGTCTGTTTTGTGTGATTCTAAGCATTGCATGACAGTGATAAGGAAAGCTAGTAGTGCCTTTTGTGAAATTTATATATGATGAAGCTCTCCAGTACAAATTTTAACACAATGTCAAGTAAGCTGTGTCAAGTGGATATTTTTGCAGAAATTACATGTGTGTCAGGAAATATCCTAGGCTTTTCCGTATACCCATTGCTTGCTCCTGGTTTCATTTGGTGGTATAACTTCATGCAAAGGCAGGACACATTAGATGAGTAGATCTGGCTTTGTGCGTATTCCAGTTGTCTTTGAACTGTTCCCACCCTGATAGTGGGTTTGTGCACCACAGAGCAGAGAATTTGGTGATGCACTCACGTCAACGTTTGACACAAAAATCATTTTATGTGGCAAAGTTGATTGAATCCCTCTCAATGCCACATGGGTACATGATCAAAATGTGAATAAATCATGGTTGTAGTTATAGAATATACTGTCTACAGCTTAGCCACTAACTTAGACTATTTCCATGCTAGGGTATGAGCTGTAGGTAAAGTAGTGCAATTTCATTCCAAAACAGACACACATCTACTGTTTTCTGCCTGCACCCATATCCATGCTATGGCTCTTTCTTCTTAGATGTATACCAATAATTTTCTAGGTTTACCCAAAATATTAGGTGTAGTGCCTCATTTTAAGAAGTGCTGCCCTCCTTAAATGACAGTCTATTTACAGCAACATTCATGCTTCAATTCCAATATAAGTATGGTAGATTCCTTGCTAAAGGTAGGCTTCCAAATGTTATAAACACTCTTTATAGTCTGCAGTTAAGCGAATCCCACAGTCTCTGCTCCCAACTGCTGACCAATATGATCATAGACAACATATTATGCCAAAAAAAATTCACTTCTAAACAAGAGATTTTTCACCCCCTTAATGTGATATACTTTTCCATTCTTTATGCACACTATGTCTGCGGTGAAAGCCTTTCTTCTCTTGGGTGGAGTATGAGCAGTAGTCTAGATCACCCTCACCCATGGCTGTGAATGCATTAGTAGGCTTGACCCACACAAAAGTTCTTATGGTGAAGCAATAAAAGCCACTTCTCATATACTTCTGTAAATCCCTCATTCCCACCAGTGCTGTGCTTGTGTCATTCCTCTTTGAAGCACTTTACATGAGCACCAGTTAAGTCATGTACAATTTCTTTAGGCACAGGGAGATAAAGTGATTTTACCAGAATCACAGGATGTCAAGCCAATGTCAAGAATCGAGTTCCAAGTTTGCAGCTCTAGCATAACGCCACATCCTCTCCACACTTTCGGCTTGAAGACCTTCTCAGTCATAAGGCAGGTGGTTGAGCACAGCCTATGCTACTGCAGTATGTTGTAGTTAAACTAGTATGATCTTGGAAGGCAAACTATATTTAAATACACAGGAAGGGCAAATTGAAGTGGACACCAACATGAGATGGCCCATTTTACAGCAGAACTTTGCACCTTAACTGAAGCACTAAGTCCAAACTGTAATAAGTGTGGGTGCCAACGCAGTAGTAAGGGCACAGTGAGCCCTAATGCAAGATAGGGATTTGGTCTCCTATCCACCTCCCCTGTTTTGGCTTTTAAAACATAGCCACTAATTAGGGTGAACCAGGACCCTGTGTCTCTGCACCTACTTTGTTAAGGTTCATATATACCAGAGTCTGCATTTTATAATTGAATAAGGCCAAGGAGGCTCTGACAACTTCTTTATATACTGTGATCAGTAGTGGCAGCATCAGTGATTTTTCTTTTCCCCACCTCCACTGTTGATAGTGTTGAGCCCTCACACACCCCACCCTCCTGCCAGCAATAAAAATAAGTGTCATGATGTGGTCTGTTTTGGCTGCATCATAGTGCTTTTAATTTGTTTTAATTTCAATTGCATCCATGCGGCAGAGCAGGGACGCTGCTGTACAGCAGGTCAAAAAAACTCTGTCAAAGCCAGTAGCTGTCTCGTAGGTGACACCTGTTGGCTTTGCCAATGCTTGTTATATGACTGTTCTTCACCCATCTTTAGGAATGAAGCTGCTTTAATTTGTAAAGCATTGGGAATAGTTTGGAAATTAAGCAATTCAAAGGATTTAAATGTAACTTCATCTTATGGCAACATTTGAATATATTTTCGAAGAATGTAGCTAATGTTCTAAGAACATGCTTTTTCTATTAAAATTAAACTTCTATGACATTACTACAGTTCGGCGTCTGAGAGAGCGCAGCTGTTAGCACAATGCAACTCTAGGAACTCACTCATCTAGCCATCATCTGAAGAACATATTCCAAAGTGAATATTAATATGGAATCAAATTTGCAAAAAATGATCAGATCAGTTTATATTGTATCATGTTTTAATGCACCATCATTCTTTAATTGCAGATAAGGATCAAACTGCAATAGTGACGTAATCTGGGATTTAAAACGTACCCAAATTGCTTTTAGCAATGTTTATACAACCACTAACAATTTTTAAACTTAAATAGTTTAAATTCAAAATTTTCATGTAAATAAAGTTTTACTTTATTAAATGGGGAAAATGTTACTTTGCATGAAAAATATTTTTTAACACAGGATTTTGCAGCTTTACCTTTGAAATATCTGTGCTTTCTGCTGCTAACTTGTGTTCCTGGTGAACAAAGTGTGTTTAAATGCAAAGTGTGTTTAAGACTGCAGTACCGCCTCCTGTCTACAGGGGCAGAGCTGAGCAGAAATATAAACACACTTTATGAAACACAGGTCCCCACAAGGCAATTTTTTAAAAAGTTGTAAAAATTGACACAGATGTTCCTGAAGCCATTTTCTATCATTTAAAGGACATTGCCTTGTGGGGACCTGGGTTCAGGTCCCCACAGTGCAATCAAGTCCCCACAGCGTGAGTGTGTTATCACACCCAAGTCCCCACAAGGATAGTAACACAAACCCAACCCCACACACACAACCATAACACACACACAACCACAACCACACACGCAACCACACACACAACCACACCCACACATACAACCACACACACACACAACCACATATACAACCACACACACCCAACCACACATAACCACACCCAAACAACCACACACACAACCACACACACACAACCTCACACACAACCACAACCACACACAACCACACACCCAACCACACACACCCACACAACCATACACCCACAACCACACACACAACCACACATAACCACACACACAAACAACCACACACACACAACCACATACCCACACCACCACAACTACACACACACAACCACACACACAACCACATACACACAACCACACACACAACCACACACAACCACATAGACAATCACAACCACACAGACAAACACAACCACACACACAACCACAACTCCACCCACACATACAACCGCACACACCCACAACCACACACACAACCAGGCACATACAACCCCACATACATAACCACACACACAACCCCACACACACTCATAAACCCACACACACAACCCCACACACAACCCCCCCACACACAACCCCACACACACACAACCACACACACACACCCACACAACCACACCCGTAACCACACACATAACCACAACCACACACGCAACCACACACACACAACTACACACACACAACCACACCCACAAACACACACAACCACAACCACACACACACCACATACACACAACCACACACACACACCCCACACAAGCACAACCACACACACACACAACCACACACACCACCAAACACCCATACAACCACACACATACAACCACGCACACAACCACACACACAGCCACACACACAGCTAGACACACAGCCATACACACAGCCACACACGCAACCACACACAACCAGAACCACACACACACAATCACACACACAACCACACACACAACCACAACCACACACACAACCACAACCACACAAAACCACACACACAACCACACACACAACCACAACCACACCCACACAACCATATACACAACCACACCCACACAACCACACACACACCCACACACACAACCAAGCACACAAACACACAAATACAACTACATACAACCACACACACACAACCACAACCACACATACAACCATACACACCACACACAACCACACATACAACCACACAACCCCACACACACAACCACACACACAACCACACCCAACCATAAATCCACACACACAACCACAACCGCACCCACAACTACACCCACAACACCACACACACAACCCCACACACACACAGCCACACACACACAACCCCACACAACCCCACACACACAACCCCACACACACACAACCACACACACACAACCCCACACACACAACCACACACACACGCACAACCACAAACACACAACCACACATTACCACACACACATACAAATGACCACACACACACACAACCACACAAACACACAACCACACACCCACACCACCACAACCACACACACACACACAACCACACACACCACCAAACACCCATACAACCACACACATACAACCACGCATACAACCACACACACAGCCACACACACAGCTAGACACAGAGCCACACACACAGCCACACACGCAACCACACACAAGCAGAACCACACACACACAATCACACACACAACCACACACTCAACCACAACCACACACACAACCACAACCACACAAAACCACACACACAACCACACACACAACCACAACCACACCCACACAACCATACACACAACCACACCCACACAACCACACACACACCCACACACACAACCAAGCACACAAACACACAAATACAACTACATACAACCACACACACACAACCACAACCACACATACAACCATACACACCACACACAACCACACATACAACCACACAACCCCATGCACACAACCACACACACAACCACACCCAACCATAAATCCACACACACAACCACAACCGCACCCACAACTACACCCACAACACCACACACACAACCCCCCACACACACAGCCACATACACACAACCCCACACAACCCCACACACACAACCCCACACACACACAACCACACACACACAACCCCACACACACAACCACACACACACACAATCACAACCACATGCACAACCACAAACACACAACCACACATTACCACACACACATACAAACGACCACACACACACACAACCACACAAACACACAACCACACACCCACACCACCACAACCACACACACAAACAACCACACACACACAAACACAACCAAACACACACACAACCACACACAACCCCACAGACAACCACAACAACACACACAACCACAATCACACACACAACCACAACTACACCCCCACACACACAACCACACCCACACATACAACCACACACACCCACAACCACACACAACCAGGCACACAACCACACACAAAACCACAAACACACACAACCAAACCCACACACACAACCACAACCACACACACAACCACATACACACCCAACCACACACAACACCTACACAACCACACACACACAACCCCACACACAACTACACCCAACCACACACACCCACAACCACACACACACAATCCCACACACACAGCTCACACAGCCACACTCAACCACACACAACCACACCCACACAACCACATATATAACCACACACACTGAACCACACACACCCAACCACACAACCACACAAACAACCACATACCCACACAAGCATGCACCCACAACCACACACACACAACCACAACCAATCACAACCAAATACACACAAAACCACACCCAACCAAATCCACACCCACAACCACAACCACACATACAACCACACACACCCTACTACACACAACACCTACACAACCACACACACACAACCACACACAATCACACACAACCACACACACATAACCCCACACACAACCACACACACACACAACCACACACACAGCCCCACACACACACAGCCACACACACAGCCACACCCAACCACACCCACAGAACCACTGACAACCAGGCACACAACCACACACAAAACCACACACACACACAACCAAATCCACATACACAACCTCAACCACACACACACCACACCTGCAACCACACACACAACCACACACACACGCCCCACACAAGCACACAAGCACAACCACAACCACACACACAACCACACATACAACCACACACACACACACCCAACCACACACAATACCTACACAACTACACACACAACACATACACAACCCCACACACACAACCTCACACACAAATATACCCAACCACACACAACCCCACACACACACAGCCACACCCAACCACACCCAAGCAGCACCAATACAACCACACACACACACACAACCACAACCACATGCACACAACCACACAACCACACTACCACACACACACAACCACACCCACAACCAGGCACACAACCACACAGACACAACCATACACACACAACCACACCCACACAACCTTACCCATACAACCACACCCACACAACACCACACACAGCCACACACACAACCACACCCACACACAAAACCACACACACCCACAACCACACACAAAACCATGCACACACACAACCACACAACCACACACACAACCACACTCAACCACACACACACAATCACACACACATACAACCACACACAACTACACATCCACACACAACCACAACTGCACCCACAACCGCACCAATAACCGCACACACACAACTCCACACACACAACCCCACACACACAACCACACACAACCGCACACACAGAACCAACCACAACCACACACACAACCACAACCATACACAACCACACACACAACCACACAACTGCAACCACACACACAACCACACACACAACCACACACACCCACACACACCACACACACAACACACACACAACCACAACCCCACAAGCACACACACAATCACAACCACACACAACCACACACACAACCACACACACAAACACACACACACAAACACACACAACCACACACACACAACCACAACCACACACAACCACACCCGCAACCACACACACAACCACACACAACCACAACCACACACACAACCACAACCCCACAAGCACACAACCACACATACAACCACACACACCCACAACCACACACAACCAGCACACAACCACACACAAAACCACACACACAACCACAACCACACACACAACCACACATACAACCACACACCCAACCACACATAACACCTACACAACCACACACAACCACACACACAACCACACACACACAATCACACACACATACAACCACACACAACCACACATACAACCACACAACCACACATACATACAACCACACACAACCACACATATAACCACACAACCACACACACAGCCACACACACAACCACACATCCACACACAACCAGAACTGCACCCACAACCGCACCCATAACCGCACACACACAACCCCACACAACTCCACACACAAAACCCCACACACAACCACATACACACACCCACACACCAACAACCACAACCAGACAACCACACAGACCTCCACAACCACAGACAACCTCAACCACAAAGACAACCACAACCACACCCACACACACAACCACACCTACACAACCATACCCACACAACCCCACACACACCCAAACCCACACACACACAACCCCATACACACCCAAACCCACACACACACACCCCCCCCACACACACAACCCCACACACACAGCCACACCCAACCACCCACAACCACACCCACAACTACACACACAACCACACATACAACCACACATACAACCACACACACAACCACACACAACCACACACACAACCACACAACCACACAACTGCACACACAACCACACAACCACAACCACACACACAACCACACACACCCAACCACACAAACCACACACACAACCACAACCACACACAACCACACCCGCAACCACACACACAACCACACACAACCACAACCACACACACAACCACAGCCCCACAAGCACACAACCACACACACATACAAGCACACACACTCACACAAGCACACACCCACAACCACACATACAACCACACACACCCACAACCACACACAACCAGGCACACAACCACACAAAACCACATACACACAACCGAATCCACATGCACAACCACAACCACACACACAACCACACATACAACCACACATACAACCACACACACCCAACCACACAACCCCACACACACACAACCACACACAACCACACACACCCACAACCACACAACCCCACACACACACAGCCACACACAGCCACACCCAACCACACCCACACAACAACCACACAACCACACACACACAACCACACATATAACCACACACACAACCACACACACTCATCCACACACACCCAAACACACACACCCAACCACAAAACCACCCACAACCACACACATAGCCACACCCACAACCACACACAGCCACACCCACAACCACATGCACAACCACAACCACGCACACACAGAACCACACAAACACAACCACAACCAATTACAACCATACCCACACACACAACCACACACACACACAACCACACCCACACATAACCATACACACAACCACACAACTGCAACCACACACCCAACCACACACCACAACCGCAACCACACACAACCACACCCGCAACCACACACACAACCACACACAACCACAACCACACACACAACCACAATCCCACAAGTACACAACCACACACACATACAACCACACACACCCACCCAAGCACACACCCACAACCACACATATAACCACACACACACACAACCACATACAACCAGGCACACAACCACACACAAAACCACACACACACACAACCAAATCCACACACACAACTACAACCACACACACCAATCCACACACAACACCTACACAACCACACACACAACCACACACAACCCCACACACACACAGCCACACACACAGCCACACCCAACCACACCCAACCACATACAACCACACTCACACCAAACCCACATAACCACACACACACAACCACACATATAACCACACACACAACCACACACACTCATCCACACACACCCAAACACACACACCCAACCACAAAACCACACACAACCAAACACACAACCTCACACATAGCCACACCCGCAACCACTTACACAGCCACACCCACAACCACACACAAAACCACAACCACATACACACAACCACACATACACACAACCACAACCAATTACAACCACACCCACACACACACACAATCACACACACACAACTACACCCACACACACATAACCACACACACAACCAGGCACACAACCACACACACAACCACACACACACAACCACAACCACACACACCCACAACCACACACACAACCACAACCACACACATACACTCAACCACACACACAACCCCAGACACACACAACCACAACCACACACATAACCACAACCAACCACACAACTGCACATACAACCAGACACACACAACCACAACCACACCCACAACCATACACACAATACACAACCATAACCACACACAACCACACACACACCACACCCGCAACCACATGTACAACCACAACCACACACACACAACCACACCCCCACACAAGCACACACCCAACCACACAGAGCCACACACAACCACACACATACAACCACAACCACACACACAACCACACACACAGCCACACACACAGCCACACACACAACCACACACAACCACACACGCAACCACACCCACACCCACAACCATACCACACACACACCACACCCGCAACCACATACACAACCACGACCACACATACACAACCACACCCCCACACAAGCACACACCCACACACAACCACTCACACACTACCACACACACAACCACACCACCACACACCCACACAACCACACACATACAACCACAACCACACACACATCAACACACAACCGCACCCACAACCACACCCACACAACCATACACATACAACCCCACACACAACCACACACACAACCACACACACACAACCCCACACACACACACCCACACACACACAACTAAACACACGACAACCACATAGACAACCACAACCACAGACAACCACAACGATAGACAATCATAACCACACCCACAAAACCACACACAACCACACACAACCACAAAAACCCACAAACACACAACCCCACACACACACAATCACAATCACACACACAACCACAAACACTCACCCACACATAACCACACACACATACAAACAACCACACACACACAACCACACACCCACACCACCACAACCACACACACACACACAACCACACACACAATCACAACCACCCACAAAACCACAAACACAACCACACATAACCACACACACATACAAACAAACACACACACAACCACACAACCACACACACACATACAACCACACCCACCCACAACCATACACACAACCACACACACCCCCAACCACACTCAACACCTATACAACCACACACACAAACCCCACACACACAACCTCACACACAACCACACACAACCACACACACCCACAACCACACACAACCCCACACACACAGCCACACTCAACCACTCACAACCACACACACACACACACAACCACATATATAATCACACACACTGAACCACAAACACACAACCACACAACCACACACACAACCACAACCACACACACACAACCAAGCACACACAACCACAACCAATCACAACCACACACACACAACCACACACACACAAACACACACACAACCACACACACAACCACACACACAACCCCAGACACACACAACCACAACCACACATACCACAACCAACCACACACACACAACCACAACCAACCACACAACTGCACATACAACCAGATGCACACAACCACACAACCACATACACAACCACACACACACACAACCACACACACAACCACACATATAACCACACACACACACAACCACACACACAACCACACACACAACCCCAGACACACACAACCACACACAACCACAACCACACATACCACAACCAATCACACACACACACAACCACACAACTGCACATACAACCAGACACACACAACCACACACACAATACACAACCACACACAGCCACATACAGAGCAACACACACAACCACATCCCCACCACACCCGCAACCACACTCACAAACGCAACCACACACAACCACACACACACCCTACCCGCAACCACACACACAACCACACACAGACAACCACACCCCCACACAAGCACACACCCACTACCACAATCACACACCCACACCACCACACACCCACACAACCACACCCATACAACCACAACCACACACAACCACACACACAGCCACACACACAGCCACACACGCAACCACACCCACAACCACACCCACAACCACACCCACAACCACACACAACCAGAACCACACACACACAACCACACAACCACACACACACAACCACACCCACACACAACCACACACAAACACAACCACACACACAACCACACACACAACCACACACAACCACAACCACACACAAACCACTACCACACACACACCCACAACCACACATACACCCACAACCACACACACAACCACACACACACAACCACAACCACACACACCCACAACCACACACACAACCACACATACAATCACACATACAACCACAACCACACACATACACTCAACCACACACACAACCACACACACAAAACCACACACATACAACCACAACCACACACACAAGCACAACCATACACACAACCACACACACAACCACAACCATACCCACACAACCGCACACACACAACCAAACACACACCCACAACCACACACACAACCACACACACACACACAACCACACATACAACCACACACACAACCACACACACAACCCCAGACACACACAACCACACATACCACAACCAATCACACACACACAACCACAACCAACCACACAACTGCACATACAACCAGACACACACAACCACACACTCACAAACACAACCACACACAACCACACATACCACAACCAATCACACACATACACAACCACACAACTGCACATACAACCAGACACACACAACCACACACACAATACACAAAAACACACAGCCACATACAGAGCAACACACACAACCACACCCCCACCACACCTGCAACCACACTCACAAACACAACCACACACACACCCAACCACACACACCCTACCCGCAACCACACACACAACCACACACACACAACCACACCCCCACACAAGCACACACCCACAACCACAATCACACACCCACACCACCACACACCCACACAACCACACACATACAACCACAACCACACACACAACCACACACACAGCCACACCCACATCCACACCCACAACCACACCCACAACCACATACAACCAGAACCACACACACACAACCACACAACCACACACACACAACCACACCCACACACAACCACTCACAACCACAACCACACACACAACCACACACACAACCACATACAACCACACACAAACCACTACCACACCCACACCCACACACACACCCACAACCACACACACAACCACACACACAACCACAACCACACACACCCACAATCACACACACAACCACACATACAACCACACATACAACCACAACCACACGCATACACTCAACCACACACACAACCACACACACACCACACACACAAAACCACACACATACAACCACAATCACACACACAAGCACAACCATACACACAACCACAACCATACCCACACAACCGCACACACACAACCACACACACACCCACAACCACACACACAACCACACACACACAACCACACACACAATCACACATACAACCACACACACAACCACACACACAACCACACACACAACCCCAGACACACACAACCACACACAACCACAACCACACATACCACAACCAATCACACACACACAACCACAACCAACCACACAACTGCACATACAACCAGACACACACAACCACAACCACACAATACACAACCACACACTGCCACATACAGAGCAACACACACAACCACACACACACCACACCCACAACCACACTCACAAAAACAACCACACACACACAACCACACACACCCTACCCGCAACCACACACACAACCACACATACAACCACACCCCCACACAAGCACACACCCACAACCACAACCACACACCCACACCACCACACACCCACACAACCACACATATACAACCACAACCACGCACACAACCACACACACAACCACACACACAGCCACACACACAGCCACACACACAGCCACACACGCAACCACACCCACAACCACACCCACAACCACACCCACAACCACACACAACCAGAACCACACACACACAACCACACACACACAACCACACCCACACACAACCACAACCACATACACAACCACACACAAACCACAACCACACACACACCCACAACCACACACACACCCAAAACCACACACACAACCACACACACCCACAACCACACACACAACCACACATACAACCACACATACAACCACAACCACACACATACACTCAACCACACACACAACCACACACACACCACACACATACAACCACAACCACACACACAAGCACAACCATACACACAACCACACACACAACCACACACAACCACAACCATACCCACACAACCACACCCACACAAGCACACACACACCCACAACCACACACACACCCACATCCACACACACACACACCCACAACCACACACACACCCACAACCACAAACACAACCACAACCACACACACAGACAACCACAACCACACATACACACAACCACACACACACAACCATACACAACTACACACACACAACCACAACCACATGTACAACCAAACACACAACCACACAGCCACACACAAACACACAACTACACACACAACCACACAACCACAACTGCACTGACAACTGCACCCACAACTGCACACACAAAACAACACTCACACAACCACACACACAACCTCACACACAACCCCCCCACACACAACCCCACACACAACCCGACACACACAACCCCCACACACACAACCACACCCACACACACACATAACCACATATATAATCACACACACTGAACCACAAACACACAACCACACACAACCACAACCACACACACAACCAAACACACACAACCACAACCAATCACAACCACACACACACAACCACACCCACACATACACACACACGACCACATACACAACCTGTAGGAGAGTAGGGTCTGCTATCCTATGGTCACCCCAAATTTTTGCTTTTTGCTTCACTGGTTTTTGACATATTGAGGCTGTGGGCCTGCCAATCAGACCCCCAGCCTGCTGTTCTCTATACTAAATTAAAACTATGCACCCTAGGTGCATAACCAATTGGAAGTGGATCACCCTGTCAGCCCCTGTACCAGTGTACACTAGGTACCCAGAGCATTGGTGTACCCAAGGCCTGCCAGGGGCTGAAGCATGTATTATGCCACCCCAGGCTTGGCCTAACAATTTGACACAACTGGCTGATCACTCAGCTGGGGTAAGTTGGTGTAATCACCTCTTACTTAGGTGTAGTATACCTATACCTAACCTTAAATGGGACACCTGGTAACCTAGAAGTCACTCCTATGGCAGGCCTTAACAATCCTGAAGGCAGAGTGCTTGGTTCCATGTGAGATGGTGCTCTGGCATGAGCTGAGCCTGTCTGCAGTGGTCGGAACAACTTCCTTCTACTGTTTCCAGATATCGTCATACCATATACTCTTAAGTGCATTATGAACCTCGCGGTTAAATGCTATCTTTGGTTTGGCTTTATCAAAACATGTCGAGTAAGGTGTCATACGAATTGGAATACTAACCCCTCGCCAATTCTGGCGACGGGGTTAGCATTCCACCCTTCTAGAGGGACACGACATGTACAGTACCTGAAACCCGGGTAAAATCATAGCCTCAGCTCCACAAAATGGATGCTGCCACCACAGACACAAGTCTGCCCTCCTGCTGCTGGGAGTCCTTCCAGCTTGGGAGGTGGGGACAAAGGGTTTCCTGCCAGGGGAGGTGCATGCACCACCCCAGACAGGATTTTGTGTATTGGTCAGGTAGGGCTTGAAAGAAACCAGACATGCCTGTGGCTCACAAGGAGCCTCGGTGCATATGCCAGTTCAAACCGGTCCTGGGGCACACCAGTCCCGGGCCTGGGGTGAGCTGGACAAAGGATTGGGGGTGTAACCACCCCCCTTCCTGGTCCCACCCATAGGGAGGGACCTAGCAGGTAGTCCGGCCCCTAGAATCCGCTTAAAGGTAGGAGCTGTGTCCTAAGACTTCGGACATCCTGGAATCAACTTGAAACTAAGAAGAAGACGGGAACTTCGACATTCTGCTGCACAGAAGACTGAAGGAAATCTCCCCTGTGGTCAGGGAGTGACCACCTTGCTAACGCAAGCACCATCCAGTGAGTCAACATCTGCTTTGCCGCCGCCTCCCGCCGGAGCCCGAGCCCAGAGACTGACAAGACCTGGACCTCCAGACCTCTCACTGCCTGATCCACAGTCCCTGAAAAGAGGAGACCCGTGGAGGCACCGAGACACGTGGAGCCAGCCATCTTGAAACGACCACAACAAGCTGACAAGTGCAACAACTGAGGCTCCCTCCAAGTTGTGCTTTGGGATCTGAGAAGCCCAACCCTCGAGCAGCATCTGCACCAAAGGTGAGCACTCCACCATCTCCACGATCTGCGTGGGGCCCTTCTGCATTTTGCCACTCGACGCGCCTAACCGGTTGCTGGCCTGCTGGCTAGTAGCCATCTTGGCGACGAACTTTACAAAATACACCGCTGGTCTGGTTGCTCCAGACTGGCCCTTGCTCCCCTCCAAAGGAGCAGTCCTTCTGACCTTGCTGGTCAGAACCATCAGCTTATTTCATCTCCTACAACAATTGCTTTTGCCAAGGCTTGTTTGCTTCGATCAAGTCGCCGACACCGCCGACAGCGAGAGCCTGCGTGGGACAGCTCGTGAACCGACTCCTGGACGTCGTCGACCTCCAGGGACCACGTGGCTGCAGAGACAAGCTACACCTTTCTTCCTGTTTGCACCCGACATTGCCTGGTACCCACCTGGTGCCACGCTGGTCACTGGCTAGTGACTGTGAACACTGTCCCCTCTGCTTACAGGTCTTCAACATCTCCGATCCACTCTTGGATCCACCGCATCTCTCCCGGACCGACCGCCTGCAGCATCTTTGTCTTCAGGCTCCACGGAACAGATAGAAGAAACCCGACGCACTTCGAGGCCTATGCACCCGCTTCCTGTGGGTGAGGTAAAGCTGGCACTCCTGTGCCCAAGTGTAGTATTACATCTCTAGTGCCTGTGTTCCAAATCTTGAGTTCCTAGTCCATCCGGAAGATCCTCTTTGCAGTAACTTTGTACTTTTTACGCACCCATTGAAACCTATGGGAGCACGCGTGTGACTATTTGCTCTGCACACGCCACCCGTGGACCTCCTGGTCACTAACTGAAGTTAGCTCCTTGTAGGTCCAGCGATTCTAGAGGCCCTAGACCTTTTCCCTTTTCTGTTCGTGGTACTTATACCACTATTTTAGTATATGGTTCGAGCGGCCACCAGGGCCTATCCATATAAAGTGCAACTTCTGTGTATTCTACTGTAATCTTGTTTGACGATTTGTGCTCCTGTGCTCATAAAGAGACTAGGGGTTACTTTGAGAAATAAATACATATATATTTTGAATATATATCTGTGTGGTGTCCTTTCATTGGTATAAAAGGGGGTTACATTTGGTAAAACAGCTGGCTTAACACGCTTCACGAGTTTAGCCTCAAAGACTGCTTAGCCTACGCTACCACTAGGGCAGCTAGTCCGAAAAGGTTGACTTACAACCACACCATAAGGGTTGCTTGGCATGGTACAAGGTGATCACTTTAACTAGTGAGCATCATATACCAGGCCAACTTCTCACATTGGTGAGCAGCGGTTGGATTTGAGCTTGCTGTGTTTTACCATTGTAATCTCTTGGTTACCAATTGAAAGATCACATAGGTACCTGTAGGTACATATAAAACAAGATTAGATATACATAAGTTCTACTGAACTTAGTTGTTGTAGAGCAAAGGGAGTAGCACACCCTGACTACAACTACTAGATAGGTTTAGTAGGTAAACCCAAGTGTAGGTAGATTGCAACACATCCACCCACACTTAAGAGCAATGGCTGGGGCAGAGGGGTCCACTGTACCTATCTCTGTTGAGAGTGACCCCCAGAGGGCACCATCCATCTTTGCTACCCTTAATCAGAATGAGCTCAGGCATTTGGCAACTCTTAGAGGCCTTAAACAGCCCAAGAACCCTACCTCTGCTGAGCTCAGAGAACTCTTGCAAAATGATGAAAATCAGAGAGAGCTCAAGAAAGCTTCCCAGTTAGCCCCCTTAGGGTCAGGAACAGGAGGCCCCCCTTCTGAAGATGCTACAGAAGTACCCCTTTCCAATAGCCATCCCTTAGATGAGAACCATACTACAGAGGAGGAAAGTGGGGAGGATACAGAGAGTAGTGATGATGAAGGGAGAACTAGCCCAGTGCCAAGTGTTATACTTGGCCCAGCTAAACTAAGGCTATTGGGGACTGACAATGGGATCATCCCATTGGATCTCCCCAGTGGACTTAACCAGGGACTAGGGAGGCAAAGGAATCGCTCAGGTGACTCTAATGCTTCTCATGCCTCTAGAGGCTCTCAAGGTCACTCCAGGAAAAGGATGACCACCCCTCAGAGGAGGGAACATGAGGCCAGAATGCAGGAAGCCCAGCTGAGGAGCAGGAAGCAGGAGCTAGAAGTAGCCCTGATGGAAGAAAAACTGAACAAGGCTAGGCAACCTAGAGAGAGTGGGTCTATACCCACTGGTGGCAGCATTGTCCCTAAGGACAAAGATAGGGTCTTTGATAATAGGAACCTGTCTAAGGTTGTGCCCCCCTACAAAAGTGGGGATGACATCCACAAATGGATAACTGCTCTTGAGAGAGCCTGCAAAGTACAGCAGGTTCCTGAAGACCAGTGGGCAGCAATCCTCTGGCTCTCCTTTGAAGGAAGAGGCAGAGACAGACTCCTCACTGTTAGAGAAGAGGGTGTCAGAAATTACAGAGTCCTGAAGAGTGTTCTGGTTGATGGGTTAGGCTTAACCACTGAACAGTACAGGTTAATGTTCAGAGACACCCAAAAGACACAGACTCAGGACTGGTCTGAATATGTTGAATGTGCCACTAAGGCTTTGGAGGGTTGGTTGCTGGGAAGTAAAGTATCTGATTTTACAGGATTGTATAATTTGATGATGAGAGAACAGATTTTAAATAACTGTCAAAACCAGCAACTGCATCAACACTTGGTTGACTCTGATCTGACCTCTCCCCAAGAATTGGGAAAGAAGGCAGACAAATGGGTCAGAACCAGGGTTAAGCAAAAGAACCAGAACCAGGGCCAAGGGGGTGATCAGAAGAAAACAGACCAAAAGGGTGGAGATCAGAAATCTAAAGACCAGAAGTCTTCAACAGGGCCCCAAACTACTGCTAAGGAGGGTGGGTCCCAACAACAATCCAAGGGAAAGAAGAAAGAAGGTCAAAAGAAACCCTGGTGCAATCATTGTAAGAATACAACTCACTAGACTAGTGATTGTAAAAAGGGTGGAGCCCCCAACACTGTTGCCCCTAAGGCACCTGCTCCCAGTACTACTGTTAGCAGTGTTGGTCCCCAGACAAAGGGTGTAGTGGGAATCACTATGGGAACTGAAGGAGATTCTTACTTAGACAGAACCCTGACACAGGCAGTCTTGATCTGTGATGGGGACATTGATTTGTCCCTGTAGGAGAGTAGGGTCTGCTATCCTATGGTCACCCCAAATTTTTGCTTTTTGCTTCACTGGTTTTTGACATATTGAGGCTGTGGGCCTGCCAATCAGACCCCCAGCCTGCTGTTCTCTCTACTAAATTAAAACTATGCACCCTAGGTGCATAACCAATTGGAAGTGGATCACCCTGTCAGCCCCTGTACCAGTGTACACTAGGTACCCAGGGCATTGGTGTACCCAAGGCCTGCCAGGGGCTGAAGCATGTATTATGCCACCCCAGGCTTGGCCTAACAATTTGACACAACTGGCTGATCACTCAGCTGGGGTAAGTTGGTGTAATCACCTCTTACTTAGGTGTAGTATACCTATACCTAACCTTAAATGGGACACATGGTAACCTATAAGTCACTCCTATGGCAGGCCTTAACAATCCTGAAGGTAGAGTGCTTGGTTCCATGTGAGATGGTGCTCTGGCATGAGCTGAGCCTGTCTGCAGTGGTCGGAACAACTTCCTTCTACTGTTTCCAGATATCGTCATACCATATACTCTTAAGTGCATTATGAACCTCGCGGTTAAATGCTAACTTTGGTTTGGCTTTATCAAAACATGTCGAGTAAGGTGTCATACGAATTGGAATACTAACCCCTCGCCAATTCTGGCGACGGGGTTAGCATTCCACCCTTCTAGAGGGACACAACATGTACAGTACCTGAAACCCGGGTAAAATCAGACATAGCCTCAGCTCCACAAAATGGATGCTGCCACCACAGACACAAGTCTGCCCTCCTGCTGCTGGGAGTCCTTCCAGCTTGGGAGGTGTGGACAAAGGGTTTCCTGCCAGGGGAGGTGCATGCACCACCCCAGACAGGATTTCGTGTATTGGTCAGGTAGGGCTTGAAAGAAACCAGACATGCCTGTGGCTCACAAGGAGCCTCGGTGCATATGCCAGTTCAAACCGGTCCTGGGGCACACCAGTCCCGGGCCTGGGGCGAGCTGGACAAAGGATTGGGGGTGTAACCACCCCCCTTCCTGGTCCCACCCATAGGGAGGGACCTAGCAGGTAGTCCGGCCCCTAGAATCCGCTTAAAGGTAGGAGCTGTGTCCTAAGACTTCAGACATCCTGGAATCAACTTGAAACTAAGAAGAAGACGGGAACTTCGACATTCTGCTGCACAGAAGACTGAAGGAAATCTCCCCTGTGGTCAGGGAGTGACCACCTTGCTAACGCAAGCACCATCCAGCGAATCAATGTCTGCTTTGCCGCCGCCTCCTGCCGGAGCCCGAGCCCAGAGACTGACAAGACCTGGACCTCCAGACCTCTCACCGCCCGATCCACAGTCCCTGAAAAGAGGAGACCCGTGGAGGCACCGAGACACGTGGAGCCAGCCATCTTGAAACGACCACGACAAGCTGACAAGTGCAACAACCGAGGCTCCCTCCAAGTTGTGCTTTGGGATCTGAGAAGCCCAACCCTCGAGCAGCATCTGCACCAAAGGTGAGCCCTCCAGCATCTCCACGATCTGCGTGGGGCCCTTCTGCATTTTGCCACTCGACGCGCCTACCCGGTTGCTGGCCCGCTGGCTAGTAGCCATCTTGGCGATGAACTCTACGAAATACTCCACTGGTCTGGTTGCTCCAGACTGGCCCTGGCTCCCCTCCAAAGGAGCAGTTCTTCTGACCTTGCTGGTCAGAACCATCAGCTTATTTCATCTCCTACAACAATTGCTTTTGCCAAGGCTTGTTTGCTCCGATCAAGTCGCCGACACCGCCGCCAGCGAGGGCCTGCGTGGTGCAGCTCGTGAACCGACTCCTGGACGTCGTCGACCTCCAGGGACCACGTGGCTGCAGAGACAAGCTACACCTTTCTTCCTGTTTGCACCCGACATTGCCTGGTACCCACCTGGTGCCACGCTGGTCACTGGCTAGTGACTGTGAACACTGTCCCCTCTGCTTACAGGTCTTCAACATCTCCGATCCAACCCTGGATCCACTGCATCTCTCCCGGACCGACCGCCTGCAGCATCTTTGTCTTCAAGCTCCACGGAACAGATAGAAGAAACCCGACGCACTTCGAGGCCTATGCACCCGCTTCCTGTGGGTGAGGTAAAGCTGGCACACCTGTGCCCAAGTGTAGTATTACATCTCTAGTGCCTGTGTTCCAAATCTTGAGTTCCTAGTACATCCGGAAGATCCTCTTTGCAGTAACTTTGTACTTTTTACGCACCCATTGAAACCTATGGGAGCACGCGTGTGACTATTTGCTCTGCACACGCCCCCCGTGGACCTCCTGGTCACTAACGGAAGTTAGATCCTTGTAGGCCCAGCGATTCTAGAGGCCCTAGGCCTTTTCCCTTTTCTGTTCGTGGTACTTATACCACTATTTTAGTATATGGTTCGAGTGGCCACCAGGGCCTATCCATATAAAGTGCAACTTCTGTGTATTCTACTGTAATCTTGTTTGACGATTTGTGCTCCTGTGCTCATAAAGAGACTAGGGGTTACTTTAAGAAATAAATACATATATATTTTGAATATATATCTGTGTGGTGTCCTTTCATTGGTATAAAAGGGGGTTGCATTTGGTAAAACAGCTGGCTTAACACGCTTCACGAGTTTAGCCTCAAAGACTGCTTAGCCTACGCTACCACTAGGGCAGCTAGTCCGAAAAGGTTGACTTACAACCACACCATAAGGGTTGCTTGGCATGGTACAAGGTGATCACTTTAACTAGTGAGCATCATATACCAGGCCAACTTCTCACATTGGTGAGCAGCGGTTGGATTTGAGCTTGCTGTGTTTTACCATTGTAATCTCTTGGTTACCAATTGAAAGATCACATAGGTACCTGTAGGTACATATAAAACAAGATTAGATATACATAAGTTCTACTGAACTTAGTTGTTGTAGAGCAAAGGGAGTAGCACACCCTGACTACAACTACTAGATAGGTTTAGTAGGTAAACCCAAGTGTAGGTAGATTGCAACACATCCACCCACACTTAAGAGCAATGGCTGGGGCAGAGGGGTCCACTGTACCCATCTCTGTTGAGAGTGACCCCCAGAGGGCACCATCCATCTTTGCTACCCTTAATCAGAATGAGCTCAGGCATTTGGCAACTCTTAGAGGCCTTAAACAGCCCAAGAACCCTACCTCTGCTGAGCTCAGAGAACTCTTGCAAAATGATGAGAATCAGAGAGAGCTCAAGAAAGCTTCCCAGTTAGCCCCCTTAGGGACAGGAACAGGAGGCCCCCCTTCTGAAGATGCTACAGAGGTACCCAGTTCCAATAGTCACCCCTTAGATGGCAATAATACCACAGAGGATGAGAGTGATAAAGGTGCTGATACAGAAAGTAGTGACGATGAAGGGAGAACTAGCCCAGTGCCAAGTGTTATACTTGGCCCAGCTAAACTAAGGCTATTGGGGACTGACAGTGGGTTTACCCCATTGGATCTCCCCAGTGGACTTAACACAGGGCTTGGGAGGCAAAGGAATCGCTCAGGTGACTCCAATGCTTCTCATGGCTCTGGAGGTTCTCAAGGTCACTCCAGGAAAAGGATGACCACCCCTCAGAGGAGGGAACATGAGGCCAGAATGCAGGAAGCCCAGCTGAGGATCAGGAAGCAGGAGCTAGAAGTAGCCCTGATGGAAGAAAAACTGAACAAGGCTAGGCAACCTAGAGAGAGTGGGTCTATACCCACTGGTGGCAGCATTGTCCCTAAGGACAAAGATAGGGTCTTTGATAATAGGAACCTGTCTAAGGTTGTGCCCCCCTACAAAAGTGGGGATGACATCCACAAATGGATAACTGCTCTTGAGAGAGCCTGCAAAGTACAGCAGGTTCCTGAAGACCAGTGGGCAGCAATCCTCTGGCTCTCCTTTGAAGGAAGAGGCAGAGACAGACTCCTCACTGTTAGATAAGAGGATGTCAGATATTACAGAGTCCTGAAGAGTGTTCTGGTAGATGGGTTAGGCTTAACCACTGAACAGTACAGGTTAATGTTCAGAGACACCCAAAAGACACAGACTCAGGACTGGTCTGAATATGTTGAATGTGCCACTAAGGCTTTGGAGGGTTGGTTGCTGGGAAGTAAGGTATCTGATTTCACAGGTTTGTATAATTTGATGATGAGAGAACAGATTTTAAATAACTGTCAAAACCAGCAACTGCATCAACACTTGGTTGACTCTGATCTGACCTATCCCCAAGAATTGGGAAAGAAGGCAGACAAATGGGTCAGAACCAGGGTTAAGCAAAAGAACCAGAACCAGGGCCAAGGGGGTGATCAGAAGAAAACAGACCAAAAGGGTGGAGATCAGAAATCTAAAGACCAGAAGTCTTCAACAGGGCCCCAAACTACTGCTAAGGAGGGTGGGTCCCAACAACAAACTAAGGGAAAGAAGAAAGAAGGTCAAAAGAAACCCTGGTGCAATCATTGCAAGAATACAACTCACTGGACCAGTGATTGTAAGAAGGGTGGAGCCCCCAACACTGTTGCCCCTAAGGCACCTGCTCCCAGTACTACTGTTAGCAGTGTTGGTCCCCAGACAAAGGGTGTAGTGGGAATCACTATGGGAACTGAAGGAGATTCTGACTTAGACAGAACCCTGACACAGGCAGTCTTGATCTGTGATGGGGACATTGATTTGTCCCTGACTGTGAGCCCCAGTAACCTGGGCAAGTACAGACAGACTCCTTTAATAAATGAAAAAGTGGCTCAAGCCTACAGGGACACATGTGCCAGTGTCACTATGGTGACACCAGGCTTTGTGGACCCTGGACAGTACATACCAGGTGAGAATTACCTGGTGACCAATGCCAGCAATGCCACTACTTCACATAGTGTGGCAGTTGTTAACTTCTCATGGGGAGGGGTAACTGGCCTCAAAAGGGTTGTGGTTAGTGCAGACCTCCCAGTAGAATGTTTGTTGGGCAATGACCTAGAGAGTTCTCTATGGTCAGAAGTGGAGTACAGGACTCATGCAGAGATGTTAGGTATATCATCACATGTCCTTGCTGTGACCAGGTCACAGGCCAAAAAGTGCCTCACTGAACCTCAGGTCTTGGATCCTGGAACAATGGACCAAGCACCTACCAAGAAGAAGAACAGGAGGGTCAAGGCTGTGCCTTCCCCCCTGCCTCAGAGTGATGATCAGCCTTCCCAGGAAGCTGATCTAGAGGACCCTGAAGGAACTGTCCCTGAAGAGCTTGAACCTGATCAGGTTGAGTTTCTGGGGACAGGGGGACCTTCAAGGGCTGACTTGAGGCAGGCTCAGTTATCCTGTCCCTCTCTTGAACCCCTCAGACAGCTGGCTGCTGCTGAGGCTGCTGGGAATGCTCAAGGTACCCATAAAGTGTATTGGGATGAAGGGCTCCTTTATTCAGAGGCTAGAGACCCCAAGCCTGGTGCCACCAGGAGGTTGGTTATACCTCTGCAATTTAGGGGCTTCCTTCTTACCTTGGCCCATGATATTCCTTTAGCAGGACACTTAGGCCAGAATAAGACTTGGGACAGGCTTGTCCCTCACTTTCACTGGCCTCATATGAATGAAGATACAAAGGAGTTTTGTCGCTCCTGTGTGACCTGCCAAGCCAGTGGCAAATCAGGTGGCACAACAAAGGCCCCCCTAATACCACTACCTGTGGTGGGGGTCCCCTTTGAAAGAGTGGGAATAGACATAGTGGGTCCCATGGATCCTCCCACTGCATCTGGGCACAGATTTATACTGGTGGTAGTGGATCATGCCACCAGGTATCCAGAGGCAATTCCCCTTAGGACCACTACAGCACCTGTTGTGGCCAGGGCCCTGCTGGGAGTATTCTCCAGAGTGGGGTTTCCTAAGGAGGTAGTATCTGACAGAGGTACCAACTTTATGTCAGGATACTTGACAGCTATGTGGAAGGAATGTGGTGTCAACTACAAGTTCACCACCCCTTATCACCCACAATGCAATGGGCTTGTTGAGAGATTCAACAAGACCCTAAATGGTATGATCAAAGGATTACCTGAAAAGCTCAGGCGAAGATGGGACATCCTTCTACCCTGCCTTCTGTTTGCTTACAGAGAGGTCCCACAAAAAGGAGTTGGCTACAGCCCCTTTGAATTGTTGTTTGGGCACCCTGTAAGAGGCCCACTGTGTTTAGTGAAGGAAGGATGGGAGTTACCTCTCAAAAAGCCTAAGCAAGACATAGTGGACTATGTACTTGGTCTCCGCTCCAGGATGGCTGAGTATATGGAGAAGGCATCCAAAAACCTTGAGGCAAGCCAGGCCTTACAGAAAGCTTGGCATGACCAAAAGGCTGTCTTGGTTGAGTTTCAGCCAGGACAGAAGGTATGGGTGTTGGAGCCAGTGGCCCCAGCAGCACTCCAAGACAAATGGTCTGGACCCCATACAATCCTGGAAAAGAAGGGAGAGGTCACCTACTTGGTCGACCTAGGAACTCCCAGGAGTCCCCACAGGGTACTCCATGTTAACAGGCTTAAAGCATATGTTGACAGGGCAGACATGGGCTTGCTCATGGCTGCAGATGAGGGACAGGAGGAAGAGAGTGACCCTCTCCCAGACCTGTTGTCTCAGAACCCTGAAGATGGCTCAGTTGAAGGAGTGACCCTTGGAGGCAACCTAACTGCCCATCAGCAGACTGAATGTAGACAGGTTCTACAATCATTTTCACATATGTTTTCCTTAATACCTAGTCAAACTGACTGGTGTACCCATGTGGTGGACACTGGTGACAGTCTGCCTGTAAAGAACAAGCTTTACAGACAACCTGACCACGTCAGGGACTGTATAAAGGCTGAGGTACATAAAATGCTGGAATTAGGTGTCATTGAACCCTCAGAGAGCCCCTGGGCTAGCCCAGTGGTTCTGGTCCCCAAACCTCACACCAAAGATGGCAAGAGAGAGATGAGGTTCTGTGTGGACTACAGGGGTCTCAATGCTGTCACCAGGACAGATGCACACCCTATTCCAAGGGCAGATGAGCTCATAGACAAACTAGCTTCTGCAAAGTTTTTGAGCACATTTGACTTAACAGCTGGCTATTGGCAAATCAGATTAGCTGAGGAGTCTAAGGCCAAAACAGCATTCTCAACCCCAGGTGGGCACTACCAGTTTGTGGTGATGCCCTTTGGTCTGAAGAATGCACCTGCCACCTTCCAAAGGCTGGTGAACCAAGTCCTTACTGGGTTGGATGACTTTTGCGCAGCATATCTGGATGACATTGCTGTCTTTAGCTCCACCTGGGAGGATCACCTGATCCACCTGAAGAAGGCTCTTGAGGCTCTGCAAAGGGCAGGCCTCACTATCAAGGCTACTAAGTGCCAGATAGGGCAGAGTAAGGTTGTATATTTGGGCCACCTTGTAGGTGGAGGCCAAGTTCAACCACTGGAGAGTAAGATACAATCCATCAAGGACTGGTCCCCTCCAACCACCCAGACTCAAGTTCGAGCTTTCTTGGGCTTGACTGGGTACTACAGGAAGTTTGTTAAGAACTATGGTTCCATTGTGACTCCTCTTAATGATCTGACATCCAAGAAGATGCCCAAAAAGGTTCAGTGGACAGTAAGCTGTCAAAAGGCATTTGTTGACCTGAAGGAGGCCATGTGCTCTGCACCTATCCTGAAAAGTCCTGACTACTCCAAAGAGTTTATTGTCCAAACAGATGCTTCTGAGTTGGGTGTGGGAGCTGTGCTGTCACAACTTAATGTAGATGGTCAAGACCAACCCATTGCTTTTATTAGCAGAAGGTTGACCCCCAGAGAGAAGAATTGGTCAGCTATTGAGAGGGAGGCCTTTGCTGTGGTGTGGGCCCTGAAGAAGCTGAGGCCATACTTGTTTGGCACTCACTTCAAGATTCAGACCGACCATAAGCCCCTCTTGTGGCTAAATCAGATGAAGGGTGAAAACCCCAAACTGCTTAGGTGGTTCATTTCCCTACAGGGTATGGACTTTACAGTGGAGCACCGGCCAGGTACTGACCATGGGAATGCAGATGGTCTCTCCAGGTACTTCCACTTAGGACATGAAGACGAGACTGGTCAAGGCTAGTTTAATGTCCCAGCGTTCGGGGGGGGGGGGTTGTGTAGGACAGTAGGGTCTGCTATCCTATGGTCACCCCAAATTTTTGCTTTTTGCTTCACTGGTTTTTGACATATTGAGGCTGTGGGCCTGCCAATCAGACCCCCAGCCTGCTGTTCTCTCTACTAAATTAAAACTATGCACCCTAGGTGCATAACCAATTGGAAGTGGATCACCCTGTCAGCCCCTGTACCAGTGTACACTATGTACCCAGGGCATTGGTGAACCCAAGGCCTGCCAGGGGCTGAAGCATGTATTGTGCCACCCCAGGCTTGGCCTAACAATTTGACACAACTGGCTGATCACTCAGCTGGGGTAAGTTGGTGTAATCACCTCTTACTTAGGTGTAGTATACCTATACCTAACCTTAAATGGGACACCTGGTAACCTATAAGTCACTCCTATGGCAGGCCTTAACAATCCTGAAGGCAGAGTGCTTGGTTCCATGTGAGATGGTGCTCTGGCATGAGCTGAGCCTGTCTGCAGTGGTCGGAACAACTTCCTTCTACTGTTTCCAGATATCGTCATACCATATACTCTTAAGTGCATTATGAACCTCACGGTTAAATGCTAACTTTGGTTTGGCTTTATCAAAACATGTTGAGTAAGGTGTCATACGAATTGGAATACTAACCCCTCGCCAATTCTGGCGACGGGGTTAGCATTCCACCCTTCTAGAGGGACACGACATGTACAGTACCTGAAACCCGGGTAAAATCAGACATAGCCTCAGCTCCACAAAATGGATGCTGCCACCACAGACACAAGTCTGCCCTCCTGCTGCTGGGAGTCCTTCCAGCTTGGGAGGTGTGGACAAAGGGTTTCCTGCCAGGGGAGGTGCATGCACCACCCCAGACAGGATTTTGTGTATTGGGCAGGTAGGGCTTGAAAGAAACCAGACATGCCTGTGGCTCACAAGGAGCCTCGGTGCATATGCCAGTTCAAACCGGTCCTGGGGCACACCAGTCCCGGGCCTGGGGCGAGCTGGACAAAGGATTGGGGGTGTAACCACCCCCCTTCCTGGTCCCGCCCATAGGGAGGGACCTAGCAGGTAGTCCGGCCCCTAGAATCCGCTTAAAGGTAGGAGCTGTGTCCTAAGACTTCAGACATCCTGGAATCAACTTGAAACTAAGAAGAAGACGGGAACTTCGACATTCTGCTGCACAGAAGACTGAAGGAAATCTCCCCTGTGGTCAGGGAGTGACCACCTTGCTAACGCAAGCACCATCCAGCGAATCAACGTCTGCTTTGCCGCCGCCTCCCACCGGAGCCCGAGCCCAGAGACTGAAAAGACCTGGACCTCCAGACCTCTCACCGCCCGTTCCACAGTCCCTGAAAAGAGGAGACCCATGGAGGCACCGAGACACGTGGAGCCAGCCACCTTGAAACGACCACGACAAGCTGACAAGTGCAACAACCGAGGCTCCCTCCAAGTTGTGCTTTGGGATCTGAGAAGCCCAACCCTCGAGCAGCATCTGCACCAAAGGTGAGCCCTCCAGCATCTCCACGATCTGCGTGGGGCCCTTCTGCATTTTGCCACTCGTCGTGCCTAACCGGTTGCTGGCCCGCTGGCTAGTAGCCATCTTGGCGACAAACTTTACAAAATACACCGCTGGTCTGGTTGCTCCAGACTGGCCCTTGCTCCCCTCCAAAGGAGCAGTCCTTCTGACCTTGCTGGTCAGAACCATCAGCTTATTTCATCTCCTACAACAATTGCTTTTGCCAAGGCTTGTTTGCTTCGATCAAGTCGCCGACACCGCCGACAGCGAGAGCCTGCGTGGGACAGCTCGTGAACCAACTCCTGGACGTCGTCGACCTCCAGGGACCACGTGGCTGCAGAGACAAGCTACACCTTTCTTCCTGTTTGCACCCGACATTGCCTGGTACCCACCTGGTGCCACGCTGGTCACTGGCTAGTGACTGTGAACACTGTCCCCTCTGCTTACAGGTCTTCAACATCTCCGATCCACTCTTGGATCCACTGCATCTCTCCCGGACCGACCGCCTGCAGCATCTTTGTCTTCAAGCTCCACGGAACAGATAGAAGAAACCCGACGCACTTCGAGGCCTATGCACCCGCTTCCTGTGGGTGAGGTAAAGCTGGCACACCTGTGCCCAAGTGTAGTTTTACATCTCTAGTGCCTGTGTTCCAAATCTTGAGTTCCTAGTCCATCCGGAAGATCCTCTTTGCAGTAACTTTGTACTTTTTACGCACCCATTGAAACCTATGGGAGCACGTGTGTGACTATTTGCTCTGCACACGCCACCCGTGGACCTCCTGGTCACTAACTGAAGTTAGCTCCTTGTAGGCCCAGCGATTCTAGAGGCCCTAGGCCTTTTCCCTTTTCTGTTCGTGGTACTTATACCACTATTTAATATATGGTTTGAGCGGCCACCAGGGCCTATCCATATAAAGTGCAACTTCTGTGTATTCTACTGTAATCTTGTTTGACGATTTGTGCTCCTGTGCTCATAAAGAGACTAGGGGTTACTTTGAGAAATAAATACATATATATTTTGAATATATATCTGTGTGGTGTCCTTTCATTGGTATAAAAGGGGGTTGCATTTGGTAAAACAGCTGGCTTAACACGCTTCACGAGTTTAGCCTCAAAGACTGCTTAGCCTACGCTACCACTAGGGCAGCTAGTCCGAAAAGGTTGACTTACAACCACACCATAAGGGTTGCTTGGCATGGTACAAGGTGGTCACTTTAACTAGTGAACATCATATACCAGGCCAACTTCTCACAAGGGTGAAAACCCCAAACTGCTTAGGTGGTCCATTTCCCTACAGGGGATGGACTTTACAGTGGAGCACCGGCCAGGTACTGACCATGGGAATGCAGATGGTCTCTCCAGGTACTTCCACTTAGGACATGAAGACGAGACTGGTCAAGGCTAGTTTAATGTCCCAGCGTTTGGGGGGGGGGTTGTGTAGGAGAGTAGGGTCTGCTATCCTATGGTCACCCCAAATTTTTGCTTTTTGCTTCACTGGTTTTTTTACATATTGAGGCTGTGGGCCTGCCAATCAGACCCCCAGCCTGCTGTTCTCTCTACTAAATTAAAACTATGCACCCTAGGTGCATAACCAATTGGAAGTGGATCACCCTGTCAGCCCCTGTACCAGTGTACACTAGGTACCCAGGGCATTGGTGTACCCAAGGCCTGCCAGGGGCTGAAGCATGTATTATGCCACCCCAGGCTTGGCCTAACGATTTGACACAACTGGCTGATCACTCAGCTGGGGTAAGTTGGTGTAATCACCTCTTACTTAGGTGTAGTATACCTATACCTAACCTTAAATGGGACACCTGGTAACCTATAAGTCACTCCTATGGCAGGCCTTAACAATCCTGAAGGCAGAGTGCTTGGTTCCATGTGAGATGGTGCTCTGGCATGAGCTGAGCCTGTCTGCAGTGGTCGGAACAACTTCCTTCTACTGTTTCCAGATATCGTCATACCATATACTCTTAAGTGCATTATGAACCTCGCGGTTAAATGCTATCTTTGGTTTGGCTTTATCAAAACATGTCGAGTAAGGTGTCATACGAATTGGAATACTAACCCCTCACCAATTCTGGCGACGGGGTTAGCATTCCACCCTTCTAGAGGGACACGACATGTACAGTACCTGAAACCCGGGTAAAATCAGACATAGCCTCAGCTCCACAAAATGGATGCTGCCACCACAGACACAAGTCTGCCCTCCTGCTGCTGGGAGTCCTTCCAGCTTGGGAGGTGTGGACAAAGGGTTTCCTGCCAGGGGAGGTGCATGCACCACCCCAGACAGGATTTTGTGTATTGGTCAGGTAGGGCTTGAAAGAAACCAGACATGCCTGTGGCTCACAAGGAGCCTCGGTGCATATGCCAGTTCAAACCGGTCCTGGGGCATACCAGTCCCGGGCCTGGGGCGAGCTGGACAAAGGATTGGGGGTGTAACCACCCCCCTTCCTGGTCCCACCCATAGGGAGGGACCTAGCAGGTAGTCCGGCCCCTAGAATCCGCTTAAAGGTAGGAGCTGTGTCCTAAGACTTCGGACATCCTGGAATCAACTTGAAACTAAGAAGAAGACGGGAACTTTGACATTCTGTTGCACAGAAGACTGAAGGAAATCTCCCCTGTGGTCAGGGAGTGACCACCTTGCTAACGCAAGCACCATCCAGCGAGTCAACGTCTGCTTTGCCGCCGCCTCCCGCCGGAGCCCGAGCCCAGAGACTGACAAGACCTGGACCTCCAGACCTCTCACCGCCCGATCCACAGTCCCTGAAAAGAGGAGACCCGTGGAGGCACCGAGACACGTGGAGCCAGCCATCTTGAAACGACCACAACAAGCTGACAAGTGCAACAACCGAGGCTCCCTCCAAGTTGTGCTTTGGGATCTGAGAAGCCCAACCCTCGAGCAGCATCTGCACCAAAGGTGAGCCCTCCAGCATCTCCACGATCTGCGTGGGGCCCTTCTGCATTTTGCCACTCGACGCGCCTAACCGGTTGCTGGCCCACTGGCTAGTAGCCATCTTGGCGACGAACTTTACAAAATACTCCGCTGGTCTGGTTGCTCCAGACTGGCCCTTGCTCCCCTCCAAAGGAGCAGTCCTTCTGACCTTGCTGGTCAGAACCATCAGCTTATTTCATCTCCTACAACAATTGCTTTTGCCAAGGCTTGTTTGCTTCGATCAAGTCGCCGACACCGCCGACAGCGAGAGCCTGCGTGGGACAGCTCGTGAACCGACTCCTGGACGTCGTCGACCTCCAGGGACCACGTGGCTGCAGAGACAAGCTACACCTTTCTTCCTGTTTGCACCCGAAATTGCCTGGTACCCACCTGGTGCCACACTGGTCACTGGCTAGTGACTGTGAACACTGTCCCCTCTGCTTACAGGTCTTCAACATCTCCGATCCACTCTTGGATCCACCGCATCTCTCCCGGACCGACCGCCTGCAGCATCTTTGTCTTCAGGCTCCACGGAACAGATAGAAGAAACCCGACGCACTTCAAGGCCTATGCACCCGCTTCCTGTGGGTGAGGTAAAGCTGGCACTCCTGTGCCCAAGTGTAGTATTACATCTCTAGTGCCTGTGTTCCAAATCTTGAGTTCCTAGTCCATCCGGAAGATCCTCTTTGCAGTAACTTTGTACTTTTTACGCACCCATTGAAACCTATGGGAGCACGCGTGTGACAATTTGCTCTGCACACGCCACCCGTGGACCTCCTGGTCACTAACTGAAGTTAGCTCCTTGTAGGCCCAGCGATTCTAGAGGCCCTAGACCTTTTCCCTTTTCTGTTCGTGGTACTTATACCACTATTTTAGTATATGGTTCGAGCGGCCACCAGGGCCTATCCATATAAAGTGCAACTTCTGTGTATTCTACTGTAATCTTGTTTGACGATTTGTGCTCCTGTGCTCATAAAGAGACTAGGGGTTACTTTGAGAAATAAATACATATATATTTTGAATATATATCTGTGTGGTGTCCTTTCATTGGTATAAAAGGGGGTTACATTTGGTAAAACAGCTGGCTTAACACGCTTCACGAGTTTAGCCTCAAAGACTGCTTAGCCTACGCTACCACTAGGGCAGCTAGTCCGAAAAGGTTGACTTACAACCACACCATAAGGGTTGCTTGGCATGGTACAAGGTGATCACTTTAACTAGTGAGCATCATATACCAGGCCAACTTCTCACACAACCACACACACAACCCCAGACACACACAACCACATACAACCACAACCACACATACCACAACCAACCACACATACACAACCACAACCAACCACACAACTGCACATACAACCAGACGCACACAACCACACAACCACATACACAACCACACACACACACAACCACACACACAACCACACATAAAACCACACACACACACCCACACACACAACCACACACACAACCACACACACAACCCCACACACACACAACCACACACAACCACAACCACACATACCACAACCAATCACACAACCACACAACTGCACATACAACCAGACACACACAACCACACACACAATACACAACCACACACAGCCACATACAGAGCAACACACACAACCACACCCCACCACACCTGCAACCACACTCACAAACACAACTACACACACACACAACCACACACACACCCTACCCGCAACCACACACACAACCACACACACACAACCACACCCCCACACAAGCACACACCCACAACCACAATCACACACCCACACCACCACACACCCACACAACCACACACATACAACCATAACCACACATACAACCACACACACAGCCACACACACAGCCACACACGCAACCACACCCACAACCACAACCACACCCACAACCACACACAACCAGAACCACACACACACAACCACACAACCACACACACACAACCACACCCACACACAACCACACACAACCACAACCACACACATAACCACACACACAACCACACACAACCACAACCACACACAAACCACTACCACACACACACACAACCACACACACACCCACAACCACACACACTACCACAACCACACACACCCACAACCACACACACATCCACACATACAACCACACATACAACCACAACCACACACATACACTCAACCACACACACAACCACACACACACCACACACACAAAACCACACACATACAACCACAACCACACACACAAGCACAACCATACACACAACCACACACACAACCACAACCATACCCACACAACCGCACACACACAACCACACACACACCCACAACCACACACACAACCACACACACACACAACCACACACACAACCACACATACAACCACACACACAACCACACACACAACCCCAGACACACACAACCACAACCACACATACCACAACCAATCACACACACACAACCACAACCAACCACACAACTGCACATACAACCAGACACACACAACCACACACTCACAAACACAACCACACACAACCACAACCACACATACCACAACCAATCACACACACAACCACACAACTGCACATACACAGCCACACACGCAACCACACCCACAACCACACCCACACCCTCACCCACAACCACACACAACCAGAACCACACACACACAACCACACAACCACACACACACAACCACACCCACACCCACAACCACACACACAGCCACACACACACAACCACAACCACACACACCCACAACCACACACACATAACCACACATACAACCACACATACAACCACAACCACACACATACACTCAACCACACACTCAACCACACACAACCACAACCACACACACACCCACAACCACACACACAGCCACACACACACAACCACAACCACACACACCCACAACCACACACACATAACCACACATACAACCACACATACAACCACAACCACACACATACACTCAACCACACACACAACCACACACACACCACACCCATACAACCACAACCACACACACAAGCACAACCATACACACAACCACACACACAACCACAACCATACCCACACAACCACACCCACACAACCACACACACACCCACAACCACACACACACCCACAACCACACACACACACCCACAACCACACACACACCCACAACCACAAACACAACCACAACCACACACACAGACAACCACATCCACAAATACACACAACCACACACACAGAACCACACACAACTACACACACACAACCACAACCACACATACAACCAAACACACAACCACACACACACACACACACAACTACACACACAACCACACAACCACAACTGCACTGACAACTGCACCCACAACTGCACACACAAAACCACACTCACACAACCACACACACAACCATACACACAACCCCCCCCACACACACAACCCCACACACAACCCCACACACACAACCCCCCACACACACACAACTACACACACAATCACACAGACAACCACAACCACACCCATACCCACACAACCACATCCACACAACCCCACTGTGAGAAGTTGGCCTGGTATATGATGCTCACTAGTTAAAGTGATCACCTTGTACCATGCCAAGCAACCCTTATGGTGTGGTTGTAAGTCAACCTTTTCGGACTAGCTGCCCTAGTGGTAGCGTAGGCTAAGCAGTCTTTGAGGCTAAACTCGTGAAGCGTGTTAAGCCAGCTGTTTTACCAAATGTAACCCCCTTTTATACCAATGAAAGGACACCACACAGATATATATTCAAAATATATATGTATTTATTTCTCAAAGTAACCCCTAGTCTCTTTATGAGCACAGGAGCACAAATCGTCAAACAAGATTATCACAGAATACACAGAAGTTGCACGTTATATGGATAGGCCCTGGTGGCCACTCAAACCATATACTAAAATAGTGGTATAAGTACCACGAACAGAAAAGGGAAAAGGCCTAGGGCCTCTAGAATCGCTGGGCCTACAAGGAGCTAACGTCAGTTAGTGACCAGGAGGTCCACGGGTGGCGTGTGCAGAGCAAATAGTCACACGCGTGCTCCCATAGGTTTCAATGGGTGCGTAAAAAGTACAAAGTTACTGCAAAGAGGATCTTCCGGATGGACTAGGAACTCAAGATTTGGAACACAGGCACTAGAGATGTAATACTACACTTGGGCACAGGTGTGCCAGCTTTACCTCACCCACGGGAAGCGGGTGCATAGGCCTCGAAGTGCGTCGGGTTGCTTCTATCTGTTCCGTGGAGCTTGAAGACAAAGATGCTGCAGGCGGTCGGTCCGGGAGAGATGCAGTGGATCCAAGAGTGGATCGGAGATGTTGAAGACCTGTAAGCAGAGGGGACAGTGTTCACAGTCACTAGCCAGTGACCAGCGTGGCACCAGGTGGGTACCAGGCGATGTCGGGTGCAAACAGGTGATGAGGGGTAGCTTGTCTCCGCAGCCACGTGGTCCCTGAAGGTCGACGACGTCCAGAAGTCGGCTCACGAGCTGTCCCACGCAGGCTCTCGCTGTCGGCGGTGTCGGCGACTTGATCGAAGCAAACAAGCCTTGGCAAAAGCAATTGTAGGAGGATTCGGAAATCAGCTGTTGGTTCTGACCAGCAAGGTCAGAGGGATTGCTCCTTTGGAGGGGAGCAAGGGCCAGTCTGGAGCAACCAGACCAGCAGTGTATTTCGTAGAGTTTGTCGCCAAGATGGCCACTAGCCAGCGGGCCAGCAACCGGTTAGGCGCGTCGAGTGGCAAAATGCAGAAGGGCCCCACGCAGATCGTGGAGATGCTGGAGGGCTCACCTTTGGTGCAGATGCTGCTCGGGGGTTGGGCTTCTCAGATCCCAAAGCACAACTTGGAGGGAGCCTCGGTTGTTGCACTTGTCAGCTTGTCGTAGTCGTTCCAAGATGGCTGGCTCCACGTGTCTCGGTGCCTCCACGGGTCTCTTCTTCTCAGGGACTGTGGATCGGGCGGTGAGAGTTCTGGAGGTCCAGGTCTTGTCAGTCTCTGGGCTCGGGCTCCGGCGGGAGGCGGCGGCAAAGCAGATGTTGATGCGCTGGATGGTGCTTGCGTTAGCAAGGTGGTCACTCCCTGACCACAGGGGAGATTTTCTTCAGTCTTCTGTGCAGCAGAATGTCGAAGTTCCCGTCTTCTTCTTAGTTTCAAGTTGATTCCAGGATGTCTGAAGTCTTAGGACACAGCTCCTACCTTTAAGCGGATTCTAGGGGCCGGACTACCTGCTAGGTCCCTCCCTATGGGTGGGACCAGGAAGGGGGGTGGTTACACCCCCAATCCTTTGTCCAGCTCGCCCCAGGCCCGGGACTGGTGTGCCCCAGGACCGGTCTGAACTGGCATATGCACCGAGGCTCCTTGTGAGCCACAGGCATGTCTGGTTCTACCCGGGTTTCAGGCACTGTACATGTCGCGTCCCTCTAGAAGGGTGGAATGCTAACCCCGTCGCCAGAATTGGCGAGGGGTTAGTATTCCAATTCGTATGACACCTTACTCGACATGTTTTGATAAAGCCAAACCAAAGTTAGCATTTAACCGCGAGGTTCATAATGCACTTAAGAGTATATGGTATGACGATATCTGGAAACAGTAGAAGGAAGTTGTTCCGACCACTGCAGACAGGCTCAGCTCATGCCAGAGCACCATCTCACATGGAACCAAGCACTCTGCCTTCAGGATTGTTAAGGCCTGCCATAGGAGTGACTTATAGGTTACCAGGTGTCCCATTTAAGGTTAGGTATAGGTATACTACACCTAAGTAAGAGGTGATTACACCAACTTACCCCAGCTGAGTGATCAGCCAGTTGTGTCAGATTGTTAGGCCAAGCCTGGGGTGGCATAATACATGCTGCAGCCCCTGGCAGGCCTTGGGTACACCAATGCCCTGGGTACCTAGTGTACACTGGTACAGGGGCTGACAGGGTGATCCAACCAATTGGGTATGTACCTAGGGTACATGGAGTCCATTTTAAAGAGAGAACAGCCAGGCTGAGATCCTGAATGGCAGGATCTCAGGCCAACTAAGTCGAAAAACCAGCTAGACACTAGGCAAAAATTTGGGGGTAACCATAGTCAGATATCCACCTTCCTACACAACCCCCCCCCAAACGAAGGGAGATAAGGCTGACCTTGACCAGGTAAGCCTATATTGCCCAAGTGGCCATATAAGGAGGAACCAGCACTGGCATGGTTACCCCCTGTCTCATGGTCCACTAAGCAATCCCTCACCCTAAGGGTATCAGAGGGTCTCCACCATAGGGAATCTCTACCTTTGGTGTGTCTTGGCAAAGTAAAAGGCTGGTGTTGAGATGGAGTACTGAAGTGAGTGTCCTCAAAGTGAGGCCTCAGCTTCCTCCAATCATCCTCCACCATGGATGCCTTTCTTTCCTTAACTGAGTTGCACTGTGCTCTCAGGGTCAGCCTCTGGCTACCTAAAGCTGGAGGCTGGGTCCCTTTTGTGGGCTTACTGGAGGGACAGGTCAGGTCTGGGGCCCTAAGGTCCCATGTTTGCCTGTACCCAACAGAATCCCTCTGGGGGAGGTCCCTAACTACCTGTAAAGGAGATCCCTCAGGAATGTTTTTACCCATCACCTGACTAGGGCTACTAGCCAGGCAATCCTCATTCTTTTGATGGGGGGGTTCTTGTGGACAGGGGCCCTCTTGGGGTCCACTGGCCTCCCTGACCTCTGCAGCCCTGGGCTGACTGAGGCAGGGTAGAGAGAGGCAGGCTACCTGCACCAGACTGGGTCCCACCTTGGAAGGGGCCACTGACATCAGAGGCTCTGCCAGGCCAGGCCTGGCTACCTCTGGGGCAGTTCCTTCACAAGGGGTGAGGTCAGCTCCCTGAGGAGGCTGACGTTTTCCTAATGTCTGGGGAGAGGGAGACTTTTCTTCCTCCCCACTACTCTCTGTTTGTGTGGAGTGATCCATAGTTTCAGGCTTCACTACACCTATGTCAGTCTGAGTATAGGCTGAGACCATTACAGCCTTGCCAACCTTTTCAGGGAGGCACTCAGTTTGTGTTTGAGCTGTGACTGTCACAGCTCTGCCAGTCTCTACAGGGAAGTCTGTCTGTGCCTGGGCTGTGGCTACCACTGCCCTTCCAACCTTTCCAGGGAGGAAATCTATTTGGACAGGGGTTGTGAATGGCACAACCCCACTACCCTTTTGTGAAAGGCCTACCATTTTAGAATGGGTGTCTTGTTCAACTCCAGCCCAAGCTGAGAGTTCTAAGTCATTCCCCAGTAAGCAGTCTACAGGCAAGGTTGGGGACACTGCCACCCTTTTAGGGCCAGTGACACCTCCCCAGCTGAGACATACCTCTGCCATGGGATGACTGTTCTGTTTGCCATCAATGTTGGTCACCTGGTAGGAGAAACCAGGCAAAAGCTGCTCAGAGGGAACTAGCCAATGGGCCACCATTGTGATGCTAGCTCCAGTGTCTCTGTAGGCCTCAGCTTTTGTACCATTGATGTAGGGCTCCTGTCTGTACCTACCCAAAGTGTTGGGACAGGCAGTGAAGTTGGCAAACCCCATGCCACCATCACAGACAAGAGTATCTGCTGCAGGGGAATTGGCTAAGCCAGGGTCCCCCTGTGTTCCCCAAGTAAACCCACCCAAATTTTTGGGGGCACTCCCACCACCTGGGGGATTACTGCTGACAGTAATAGGTGGTGTGACAGGAGTAATTGGAGGAACAGTTTTGTTTGTAGCCCTTGGGCAACTGCTGTCAGTTTTCCAATGCCCAGGAGTTTTACACTCATGGCAGTAAGGCTTTTTACCTGTGGTAGAGGAGGGAGCTTGGGACCCACCACCCTGTGTGGAGTTTTGGGGCCTTGAGGAAGATTTCTCTTTTGCCTTATCCCCTCCCTTCTCTTGAGGTTTGGTGGTATCTTTCTTTTGGTCACCACCCTGATTCTTAGGCCTGATCCTGGTCCTGACCCATTTATCTGCCCTCTTTCCCAATTCTTGGGGAGAGGTCAAATCTGAGTCTACCAGGTGTTGATGGAGGAGCTGGTTTTGACAGTTACTTAAAATCTGTTCTCTCATCATCAAATTGTACAATCCTGTATAATCAGATACCTTACTTCCCAGCAACCAACCCTCCAAAGCCTTAGTGGCACATTCAACATATTCAGACCAGTCCTGAGTCTGTGTCTTTTGGGTATCTCTGAACATTAACCTGTACTGTTCAGTGGTTAAGCCTAACCCATCAACCAGAACACTCTTCAGGACTCTGTAGTTTCTGACATCCTCTTCTCTAACAGTGAGGAGTCTGTCTCTGCCTCTTCCTTCAAAGGAGAGCCAGAGGATTGCTGCCCACTGGTCTTCAGGAACCTGCTGTACTTTGCAGGCTCTCTCAAGAGCAGTTATCCATTTGTGGATGTCATCCCCACTTTTGTAGGGGGGCACAACCTTAGACAGGTTCCTATTATCAAAGACCCTATCTTTGTCCTTAGGGACAATGCTGCCACCAGTGGGTATAGACCCACTCTCTCTAGGTTGCCTAGCCTTCCTCAGTTTTTCTTCCATCAGGGCTACCTCTAGCTCCTGCTTCCTGATCCTCAGCTGGGCTTCCTGCATTCTGGCCTCATGTTCCCTCCTCTGAGGGGTGGTCATCCTTTTCCTGGAGTGACCTTAAAAGCCTCTAGAGCCATGAGAAGCATTGGAGTCACCTGAGCGATTCCTTTGCCTCCCAAGCCCTGTGTTAAGTCCACTGGGGAGATCCAATGGGGTGAACCCATTGTCAGTCCCCAATAGCCTTAGTTTAGCTGGGCCAAGTATAATACTTGGCACTGGGCTAGTTCTCCCTTCATCATCACTACTTTCTGTATCCTCACCACTTTCCTCCCTTGTAGTATGGTTCTCATCTAAGGGATGGCTATTGGAACTAGGTACCTCTGTAGTATCTTCAGAAGGGGGGCCTCCTGTTCCTGACCCTAAGGGGGCTAACTGGGAAGCTTTCTTGAGTGCTCTCTGATTCTCATCATTCTGTAAGAGCTCTCTGAGCTCAGCAGAGTTTGGGTTCTTGGGCTGTTTAAGGCCTCTAAGAGTTGCCAAATGCCTGAGCTCATTCTGATTAAGGGTAGCAAAGCTGGATGTTGCCCTCTGGGGGTCACTCTCAACAGAGATGGGTACAGTGGACCCCTCTGCCCCGGCCATTGCTCTTAAGTGTGGGTGGATGTGTTGCAATCTACCTACACTTGTGTTTACCTACTAAACCTATCTAGTAGTTGTAGTCAGGGTGTGCTACTCCCTTTGCTCTACAACAACTAAGTTCAGTAGAACTTATGTATATCTAATCTTGTTTTATATGTACCTACAGGTACCTATGTGATCTTTCAATTGGTAACCAAGAGATTACAATGGTAAAACACAGCAAGCTCAAATCCAACCGCTGCTCACCAATGTGAGAAGTTGGCCTGGTATATGATGCTCACTAGTTAAAGTGATCACCTTGTACCATGCCAAGCAACCCTTATGGTGTGGTTGTAAGTCAACCTTTTCGGACTAGCTGCCCTAGTGGTAGCGTAGGCTAAGCAGTCTTTGAGGCTAAACTCGTGAAGCGTGTTAAGCCAGCTGTTTTACCAAATGTAACCCCCTTTTATACCAATGAAAGGACACCACACAGATATATATTCAAAATATATATGTATTTATTTCTCAAAGTAACCCCTAGTCTCTTTATGAGCACAGGAGCACAAATCGTCAAACAAGATTATCACAGAATACACAGAAGTTGCACGTTATATGGATAGGCCCTGGTGGCCACTCAAACCATATACTAAAATAGTGGTATAAGTACCACGAACAGAAAAGGGAAAAGGCCTAGGGCCTCTAGAATCGCTGGGCCTACAAGGAGCTAACGTCAGTTAGTGACCAGGAGGTCCACGGGTGGCGTGTGCAGAGCAAATAGTCACACGCGTGCTCCCATAGGTTTCAATGGGTGCGTAAAAAGTACAAAGTTACTGCAAAGAGGATCTTCCGGATGGACTAGGAACTCAAGATTTGGAACACAGGCACTAGAGATGTAATACTACACTTGGGCACAGGTGTGCCAGCTTTACCTCACCCACGGGAAGCGGGTGCATAGGCCTCGAAGTGCGTCGGGTTGCTTCTATCTGTTCCGTGGAGCTTGAAGACAAAGATGCTGCAGGCGGTCGGTCCAGGAGAGATGCAGTGGATCCAAGAGTGGATCGGAGATGTTGAAGACCTGTAAGCAGAGGGGACAGTGTTCACAGTCACTAGCCAGTGACCAGCGTGGCACCAGGTGGGTACCAGGCGATGTCGGGTGCAAACAGGTGATGAGGGGTAGCTTGTCTCCGCAGCCACGTGGTCCCTGAAGGTCGACGACGTCCAGGAGTCGGCTCACGAGCTGTCCCACGCAGGCTCTCGCTGTCGGCGGTGTCGGCGACTTGATCGAAGCAAACAAGTCTTGGCAAAAGCAATTGTAGGAGGATTCGGAAATCAGCTGTTGGTTCTGACCAGCAAGGTCAGAGGGATTGCTCCTTTGGAGGGGAGCAAGGGCCAGTCTGGAGCAACCAGACCAGCAGTGTATTTCGTAGAGTTCGTCGCCAAGATGGCCACTAGCCAGCGGGCCAGCAACCGGTTAGGCGCGTCGAGTGGCAAAATGCAGAAGGGCCCCACGCAGATCGTGGAGATGCTGGAGGGCTCACCTTTGGTGCAGATGCTGCTCGGGGGTTGGGCTTCTCAGATCCCAAAGCACAACTTGGAGGGAGCCTCGGTTGTTGCACTTGTCAGCTTGTTGTAGTCGTTCCAAGATGGCTGGCTCCACGTGTCTCGGTGCCTCCACGGGTCTCTTCTTCTCAGGGACTGTGGATCGGGCGGTGAGAGGTCTGGAGGTCCAGGTCTTGTCAGTCTCTGGGCTCGGGCTCCGGCGGGAGGCGGCGGCAAAGCAGACGTTGATGCGCTGGATGGTGCTTGCGTTAGCAAGGTGGTCACTCCCTGACCACAGGGGAGATTTTCTTCAGTCTTCTGTGCAGCAGAATGTCGAAGTTCCCGTCTTCTTCTTAGTTTCAAGTTGATTCCAGGATGTCTGAAGTCTTAGGACACAGCTCCTACCTTTAAGCGGATTCTAGGGGCCGGACTACCTGCTAGGTCCCTCCCTATGGGTGGGACCAGGAAGGGGGGTGGTTACACCCCCAATCCTTTGTCCAGCTCGCCCCAGGCCCGGGACTGGTGTGCCCCAGGACCGGTTTGAACTGGCATATGCACCGAGGCTCCTTGTGAGCCACAGGCATGTCTGGTTCTACCCGGGTTTCAGGCACTGTACATGTCGCGTCCCTCTAGAAGGGTGGAATGCTAACCCCGTCGCCAGAATTGGCGAGGGGTTAGTATTCCAATTCGTATGACACCTTACTCGACATGTTTTGATAAAGCCAAACCAAAGTTAGCATTTAACCGCGAGGTTCATAATGCACTTAAGAGTATATGGTATGACGATATCTGGAAACAGTAGAAGGAAGTTGTTCCGACCACTGCAGACAGGCTCAGCTCATGCCAGAGCACCATCTCACATGGAACCAAGCACTCTGCCTTCAGGATTGTTAAGGCCTGCCATAGGAGTGACTTATAGGTTACCAGGTGTCCCATTTAAGGTTAGGTATAGGTATACTACACCTACGTAAGAGGTGATTACACCAACTTACCCCAGCTGAGTGATCAGCCAGTTGTGTCAGATTGTTAGGCCAAGCCTGGGGTGGCATAATACATGCTGCAGCCCCTGGCAGGCCTTGGGTACACCAATGCCCTGGGTACCTAGTGTACACTGGTACAGGGGCTGACAGGGTGATCCAACCAATTGGGTATGTACCTAGGGTACATGGAGTCCATTTTAAAGAGAGAACAGCCAGGCTGAGATCCTGAATGGCAGGATCTCAGGCCAACTAAGTCGAAAAACCAGCTAGACACTAGGCAAAAATTTGGGGGTAACCATAGTCAGATATCCACCTTCCTACACCCACACACACACACAACCCCACACACACACACAACCACACAGACAACCACAACCACACAGACAACCACAACCACACAGACAACCACAGACAACCACACAGGCAACCACAACCATACCCACACCCATATCCACACAACCACATCCACACAACCACACAACCACACACACAACCCCACACACACACACAACCACACTCACAACCACAACCACACACAAACAACCACACACACACAACCACAACCACACCCACACCCATACAACCACACACACAACCACAACCACACACACACACAACCACACACACAACCAGGCACACACAACCACACACAACCACAACCACACATGCAACCACACACACACACAACCACACACAACCACACACACAACCCCAGACACACACAACCACACACACAACCAACCACACACACACAACCACAACCAACCACACAACTGCACATACAACCAGACATACAACCACAACCACACACACACAAACACACACACAATATACAACCACACACAGCCACATACACAGCCACACACACAACCACACCCACAACCACACACACAACCACAACCAAACACACACAACCACATACACACCACACCCGCAACCACACACACAACCACAACCACAACCATACACACAGCCACACCCGCAACCACACACAGCCACAGCCACAACCACACACACAACCACACACACACAACCACAACCAATCACAACCACACCCACACCCATACAACCACATACACACAACCACAACCACACACACACACACACAACCAGGCACACACAACCACACACACATACAACCACACACACACAACCACACAAATACACAAACACACAACCACACACACAACCACACACAACCATACACACCCACAACTGCACCCACACACAACCACACATACAACCACAACCCCACACAAACACAACCACACATACAACCACACCCACACAGCCACACATACAACGACACACACAACCACACACACACACAACCACACACACAACCACACACAACCATACATACAACCATACACAACCACACACACACAACCACACACACATAACCACATACACAACCACACCTAAAAACACACCCACACACACAACCTCAACCACACCCACAACTGCACCCACAACTGCACACATAACCCCCCACACACAACCCCACACACACAACCCCACACACAACCACACACAACTACACACACAACCACACACAAAACCACACACACACAACCAAACCCACACACACAACCACAACCACACATACAACCACCCACATACCCATACCACACACAACACCTATACAACCAAACACAAAACCACACACACACAACCAAACCCACACACACACAACCAAACCCACACACAACCACACACACAACCACACACACACCCAACCACATACAACACCTACACAACCAAACCCACACACAACCTCACACACAACCACACACACCCACAACTACACACACACACCCACAACCACACACACACCCACAACCACAAACACAACCACAACCACAACCACACACACAGACAACCACAACCACAAATACACACAACCACACACACAGAACCACACACAACTACACACACACAACCACAACCACACATACAACCAAACACACAACCACACACACACACACACACAACTACACACACAACCACACAACCACAACTGCACTGACAACTGCACCCACAACTGCACACACAAAACCACACTCACACAACCACACACACAACCACACACACAACCCCCCACACACACACAACCCCACACACAACCCCACACACACAACCCCCCACACACACAACCACACACACAACTACACACACAACCACACAGACAACCACAACCACACCCATACCCACACAACCACATCCACACAACCCCACACACACACACAACCCCCCACACACACACAACCACACAGACAACCACAACCACACAGACAACCACAACCACAGACAACCACACAGGCAACCACAACCACACCCACACCCATATCCACACAACCACATCCACACAACCACACAACCACACACACAACCCCACACACACACAACCACACTCACAACCACAACCACACACAAAAAACCACACACACACAACCACACCCACACCCATACAACCACACACACAACCACAACCACACACACACACAACCACACACACAACCAGGCACACACAACCACACACAACCACAACCACACATGCAACCACATACACACACAACCACACACAACCACACACACAACCACACACACAACCCCAGACACACACAACCACACACACAACCAACCACACACACACAACCACAACCAACCACACAACTGCACATACAACCAGACACACAACCACAACCACACACACACAAACACACACACAATATACAACCACACACAGCCACATACACAGCCACACACACAACCACACCCACAACCACACACACAACCACAACCACACACACACAACCACATACACACCACACCCGCAACCACACACACAACCACAACCACAACCATACATACAGCCACACCCGCAACCATACACAGCCACAGCCACAACCACACACACAACCACACACACACAACCACAACCAATCACAACCACACCCACACCCATACAACCACATACACACAACCACACACACACACACAACCAGGCACACACAACCACACACACATACAACCACACACACACAACCACACAAATACACAAACACACAACCACACACACAACCACACACAACCATACACACCCACAACCGCACCCACACACAACCACACATACAACCACAACCCCACACAAACACAGCCACACATACAACCACACCCACACAGCCACACATACAATGACACACACAACCACACACACACAACCACACACACAACCACACACAACCATACATATAACCATACACAACCACACACACACAACCACACACATATAACCACATACACAACCACACCTAAAAACACACCCACACACACAACCTCAACCACACCCACAACTGCACCCACAACTGCACACATAACCCCACACACACAACCCCACACACACAACCCCACACACAACTACACACACAACCACACACAAAACCACACACACACAACCAAACCCACACACACAACCACACATACAACCACCCACATACCCATACCACACACAACACCTATACAACCAAACACAAAACCACACACACACAACCAAACCCATACACACACAACCACACCCACACACAACCACACACACAACCACACACACACCCAACCACATACAACACCTACACAACCAAACCCACACACAACCTCACACACAACCACACACACCCACAACCACACACACACACCCACAACCACACACACACCCACAACCACAAACACAACCACAACCACACACACAGACAACCACAACCACAAATACACACAACCACACACACAGAACCACACACAACTACACACACACAACCACAACCACACATACAACCAAACACACAACCACACACACACACACACACAACTACACACACAACCACACAACCACAACTGCACTGACAACTGCACCCACAACTGCACACACAAAACCACACTCACACAACCACACACACAACCACACACACAACCCCCCACACACACACAACCCCACACACAACCCCACACACACAACCACACACACAACTACACACACAACCACACAGACAACCACAACCACACCCATACCCACACAACCACATCCACACAACCCCACACACACACACAACCCCACACACACACACAACCACACAGACAACCACAACCACACAGACAACCACAACCACACAGACAACCACAACCACAGACAACCACACAGGCAACCACAACCACACCCACACCCATATCCACACAACCACATCCACACAACCACACAACCACACACACAACCCCACACACACACACACAACCACACTCACAACCACAACCACACACAAACAACCACACACACACAACCACAACCACACCCACACCCATACAACCACACACACAACCACAACCACACACACACACAACCACACACACAACCAGGCACACACAACCACACACAACCACAACCACACATGCAACCACACACACACAACCACACACAGCCACACACACAACCACACACACAACCCCAGACACACACAACCACACACACAACCAACCACACACACACAACCACAACCAACCACACAACTGCACATACAACCAGACACACAACCACAACCACACACACACAAACACACACACAATATACAACCACACACAGCCACATACACAGCCACACACACAACCACACCCACAACCACACACACAACCACAACCACACACACACAACCACATACACACCACACCCGCAACCACACACACAACCACAACCACAACCATACACATAGCCACACCCGCAACCACACACAGATACAGCCACAACCACACACACAACCACACACACACAACCACAACCAATCACAACCACACCCACACCCATACAACCACATACACACAACCACACACACACACACAACCAGGCACACTCAACCACACACACATACAACCACACACACACAACCACACAAATACACAAACACACAACCACACACACAACCACACACAACCATACACACCCACAACCGCACCCACACACAACCACACATACAACCACAACCCCACACAAACACAACCACACCCACACAGCCACACATACAATGACACACACAACCACACACACACAACCACACACACAACCACACACAACCATACATACAACCATACACAACCACACACACAACCACACACACATAACCACATACACAACCACACCTAAAAACACACCCACACACACAACCTCAACCACACCCACAACTGCACCCACAACTGCACACATAACCCCACACACACAACCCCACACACACACAACCCCACACACAACCACACACAACTACACACACAACCACACACAAAACCACACATACACAACCAAACCCACACACACAACCACACATACAACCACCCACATACCCATACCACACACAACACCTATACAACCAAACACAAAACCACACACACAACCAAACCCACACACACACAACCAAACCCACACACAACCACACACACAACCACACACACACCCAACCACATACAACACCTACACAACCAAACCCACACACAACCTCACACACAACCACACACACCCACAACCACACACACCCACAACCACACACATACAACCCCACACACACACAGCCACACACACAGCCACACCCAACCACACCCACACAACCACACACACACAACCACACACACACAACCACACACACAACCACACACACACAACCACACATATAACCACACACACAACCACACACACTCAACCACACACACAACCACACACACAACCATACACACAGCCACACCCGCAACCACACACAGCCACACCCACAACCACACACACAACCACAACCACACACATACAACCACACACACACAACCACAACCAATCACAACCACACCCACACCCATACAACCACACACACACAACCAACACCACACACACACAGACACACAACTACACACACAGCCAGGCACACACAACCACACACAACCACACACACACAACCACACATGCAACCACACATACACACAACCACACACAACCACACACACAACCACACACACAACCCCAGACACACACAACCACACACACAACCAACCACACACACACAACCACAACTGCACATACAACCAGACACACAACCACACACACACAAACACACACACAATATACAACCACACACAGCCACATACACAGCCACAAACACAACCACACCCACAACCACACCCACACCCATACAACCACATACACACAACCACACACACACACACAACCAGGCACACACAACCACACACACATACAACCACACACACACAACCACATAAATACACAAACACACAACCACACACACAACCACACACAACCATACACACCCACAACCGCACCCACACACAACCACACATACAACCACAACCCCACACAAACACAACCACACCCACACAGCCACACATACAATGACACACACAACCACACACACACAACCACACACACAACCACACACAACCATACATACAACCATACACACACACAACCACACACACATAACCACATACACAACCACACCTAAAAACACACCCACACACACAACCTCAACCACACCCACAACTGCACCCACAACTGCACACATAACCCCACACACACAACCCCACACACACACAACCCCACACACAACCACACACAACTACACACACAACCACACACAAAACCACACATACACAACCAAACCCACACACACAACCACACATACAACCACCCACATACCCATACCACACACAACACCTATACAACCAAACACAAAACCACACACACAACCAAACCCACACACACACAACCAAACCCACACACAACCACACACACAACCACACACACACCCAACCACATACAACACCTACACAACCAAACCCACACACAACCTCACACACAACCACACACACCCACAACCACACACACCCACACACATACAACCCCACACACACACAGCCACACACACAGCCACACCCAACCACACCCACACAACCACACACACACAACCACACACACACAACCACACACACAACCACACACACACAACCACACATATAACCACACACACAACCACACACACTCAACCACACACACAACCACACACACAACCATACACACAGCCACACCCGCAACCACACACAGCCACACCCACAACCACACACACAACCACAACCACACACATACAACCACACACACACAACCACAACCAATCACAACCACACCCACACCCATACAACCACACACACACAACCAACACCACACACACACAGACACACAACTACACACACAGCCAGGCACACACAACCACACACAACCACACACACACAACCACACATGCAACCACACATACACACAACCACACACAACCACACACACAACCACACACATAACCCCAGACACACACAACCACACACACAACCAACCACACACACACAACCACAACTGCACATACAACCAGACACACAACCACAACCACACACACACAAACACACACACAATATACAACCACACACAGCCACATACACAGCCACAAACACAACCACACCCACAACCACACACACAACCACAACCACACACACACAACCACATACACACCACACACACAACCACAACCACACACACACAACCACACCCCCACACCCATACAAGCACACACCCACAAGCACATACACACACAACCACACACACATAACCACACACACAGAACCACACACACAACCACACACCCACACCACCACACACCCACACAACCACACACATACAACCACAACCATGCACACAACCACACACATCCACACACAGCTAGAAACACAGCCACACACTCAGCCACACTCGCAACCACACACAACCAAAACCACACACACACACAATAACACACACACAACCCCACACACACAACCCCACACACACAACCACACACACACAACCACACACACACAACCCCACACACACACACAACCCCACACACAGACCCACACACAACCCCACATACACACACAACCCCACACACATAACCCCCCACACATAATCACAACCACACACACAACCACACACACATACAACCACACACACACAACCACACACACACAACCAAGCACACAACCACACACAAAACCACACACACACAACCAAGACCACACACAACCACCCACACAACCACACACACCCAACCCCACACAACCACACCCACACACCCACACACACACACACAACCTCACACACAACCACAACCACACACACAACCACACACACAACCAAACACACACACACAACCACAACCAACCACACAACTGCACATACAACCAGACACACAACCACAACCACACACACACAAACACACACACAATATACAACCACACACAGCCACATACACAGCCACACACACAACCACACCCACAACCACACACACAACCACAACCATACACACACAACCACATACACACCACACCCGCAACCATACACACAACCACAACCATACACACAGCCACACCCGCAACCACACACAGCCACAACCACACACACAACCACAACCACACACACACAACCACAACCAATCACAACCACACCCACACCCATACAACCACACACACACAACCACAACCACACACACACACACAACCAGGCACACACAACCACACACACATACAACCACACACACACAACCACACAAATACACAACCACAAACACACAACCATACACACAACAACACACAACCATACACACCCACAACCGCACCCACACACAACCACACATACAACCACAACCCCACACAACCACAACCACACATACATCCACACCCTCACAGCCACACATACAACCACACACACAACCACACACACACACAACCACACACACAACCACACACAACCACATATACAACCATACACAACCACCCACACACAACCACACACACACAACTACATACACAACCACACCTAAAAACACACCCACACACACAACTTCAACCACACCCACAACTGCACACATAACCCCACACACACAACCCCATACACACAACCCCACACACAACCACACACAACTACACACACAACCACACACAAAACCACACACACACACACAACCAAACCCACACACACAACCACAACCACACATACAACCACACACATACCCATACCACACACAACACCTATACAACCAAATACAAAACCACACACACACACACAACCAAACCCACACACACACAACCACACACCCAACCACATACAACACCTACACAACCAAACCCACACACAACCTCACACACAACCACACACAACCACACACACCCACAACCACACACACCCACAACCACACACATACAACCCCACACACACACAGCCACACACACAGCCACACCCAACCACACCCACACAACCACACACACACAACCACGCACACACAACCACACACACAACCACATACACACAACCACACATATAACCACACACACACAACCACACATATAACCACACACACAACCACACACACTCAACCACACACAAAACCACACACACAACCATACACACAGCCACACCCACAACCACACACAGCCACACCCACAACCACACACACAACCACAACCACACACACACAACCACACACACACAACCACAACCAATCACAACCACACCCACACCCATACAACCACACACACACAACCACAACCACACACACACACAACCACACACACAACCAGGCACACACAACCACACACACACAACCACACATGCAACCACACACACACAACCACACCCAACCACACACACAACCAGACACACAACCCCAGACACACACAACCACACACACAACCAACCACACACACACAACCACAACTGCACATACAACCAGACACACAACCACAACCACACACACACAAACACACACAATATACAACCATACACAGCCACATACACAGCCACACACACAACCACACCCACAACCACACACACAACCACAACCACACACACACAACCACATACACACCACACACACAACCACAACCACACACACACAACCACACCCCCACCCCCATACAAGCACACACCCACAAGCACATACACACACAACCACACACACATAACCACACACACAGAACCACACACACAACCACACACCCACACCACCACACACCCACACAACCACACACATACAACCACAACCATGCACACAACCACACACACATCCACACACAGCTAGAAACACAGCCACACACTCAGCCACACTCGCAACCACACACAACCAAAACCACACACACACAATAACACACACACAACCACACACACACAACCCCACACACACAACCACACACACAACCACACACACACAACCCCCCACACACACACAACCCGACACACAAACCAACACACAACCCCACATACACACATAACCCCACACACATAACCCCCCACACACAATCACAACCACACACACAACCACACAAACATACAACCACATACACACACAACCACACACACACAACCAAGCACACAACCACACACAAAACCACATACACACAACCAAGCCCACACACAACCACCCACACAACCACACGCACCCAACCACACACAACCACACCCACATACCCACACACACAACCACACACACACAACCTCACACACAACCACAACCACACATACAACCACACACACAACCAAACACAACCACACACACACACCCACACAACCATACACCCACAACCACACACACAACAACACCACACAACCACACATAACCACACACACACAAACAACCAAACACACAATCACACACCCACACCACCACAACTACACACACACAACCACACACACACAACCACACACACAACCACACACAGCCACACAGACAACCACAACCACAGAGACAAACACAACCACACACACAACCACAACTACACCCACACATACAACCGCACACATCCACAACCACACACACAACCTGGCACACACAACCCCACATACACAACCACACACACACACACAACCCCACACAAACCCACACACACACACAACCCCCCCACACACACAACCCCACACACACAACCACAACCACACCCACACAACCACACCCGCAACCACACACAACCACAACCACCCACACAACCACACACACACAACCACACACACACAACCATACCTGCAACCACACACACAACCACAACCACACACACACAACCACACACACCACACCTGCAACCACACACACAACAACACACAACCACACACACCCCTCCACACAAGCACACAAGCACAACCACACACACAACCACACACACAGCCACACACACAGCTAGACACACAGCCACACACATAGCGACACACGCAACCACACACAACCAGAACCACACACACATAATCACACACACACACACAACCACACACACACAACCACACACACACAACCACATACTAAACCACAACCACACACACAACCACAACCACACACACAACCACAACCACACCCACACAACCACACCCACATAACCATACACACAACCACACCCACACACAACCACACACACACACAACCACACACACAACCACGCACACAAACACACAAATACAACCACATACAAACACACACACACACAACCACACATACAACCATACACACCACACACAACCACACATACAACCACACAACCACACACACACAACCACACACAACCAGAAATCCACACACACAACCACAACCGCACCCACAACTGTACCTACAACACCACACACACAACCTCACACACACACAGCCACACACACACAACCCCACACACACAATCACAACCACACACATACAACCACACAAACACACAACCACACACCCACACCACCACAACCAGACACACATAAACACAACCAAACACACACACAACCACACACAACCACACAGACAACCACAACACACACAACCACAACCACACCCACAACCATAACTACACCCCCACACACACAACCACACCCACACATACAACCACACACACCCACAACCACACACAACCTGGCACACAACCACACACAAAACCACACACACACAACCAAACCCACACACACAACCACAACCACACACAACCCCACACACACAACCCCACACACAACTATACCCAACCACACACACCCACAACCACACACACACAACCCCACACACACAGCCACACACACAGCCACACTCAACCACACACAACCACACCCACACAACCACACACACACAACCACATATATAACCACACACACTGAACCACACACACCCAACCACACAACCACACACATCCACACCCCCACACAAGCACACAACCACACACACACAACCACAACCAATCACAACCACATATACACAACCATACACACACAACCACACACACACACACACACACACAACCACGCACACAACCACGCAACCCATACACACAACCACACACACACAACCACACACACACACAACCACACACACAACCACACATACAACCACAACCACACACACATAACCGCACACACAACCACACACACAACCCCAGACACACACAACCATACACAACCACTCACACCACAACCAACCACACACACTCAACCACAACAAACCACACAACTGCACATACAACCAGACACACACAACCACACACACACAATACACAACCACACACAGCCACATACACAGCCACACACACAACCACAAACACACCACACCCGCAACCACACACACAACCACACCCCCACACAAGCACACAGCCACAATCACAACCACACGCACACAACCACAACCACACAACCACAACCACACACCCACACCACCACACAACCACACACATACAACCACAACCACGCACACAACCACACACACAGCCACACACACAGCCACAAACACAACCACAAACACAACCGCACACGCAACCACACCCACAACCACACCCACAACCACACACAACCAGAACCACACACACACAACCACACACACACAACCAACACACACAAACACACACACACACACAACCACACACACAACCACAAACACAACCACACACAACCACAACCACAAAACCACACACACACCACACACACAAAACCGCATACATACAACCACAACCACACACACAACCATGCACACAACTACACACACAGCCACACACACTGCCACACACACAGCCACACACACAACCACAACCACACACTCAACCACAACCACACACACAACCAAAACCAAAACCATACCCACACAACAACACCCACACAACCACACACACAACCACAGCCACACACACAACCACACACACATCCACAACCACACATACAACTACACACACAGACAACCACAACCACACACAACCACACACACACACAACCACACACACAACTACAACCACACATATAACCAAACACACCACACACACAACCACACACACAACCACACACAACCACACATCCACACACAACCACAACTGCACCCACAACTGCACACACACAACCACACACACAACCGCACACACACACAACCCCACACACACACAACCCCACACAACACCCCCCATACACAACCACATACACAACCCCCCACACACACAACCACACACACACACAACCACAACCACACACACACAACCACACAGACAACCACAACCACAGATAACCACACAGGCAACCACACCTACACCCACACAACCACATCCACACAACCACACACACAACCACACACACACACAACCACATACAACCACACAACCACAAACACACAACCACACACAACCATACACACCCACAACTGCACCCACATATAACCACATATACAACCACAACCCCACACAACCACACATACAACCACACACATGACCCCACATACAACCACACACACAACCACACACACACAACCACACACATACAACCACACACAACCACACATACAACCACACACACACAACCGCAAACACACCCACAACTGCATACACACAACCCCCCCCACACACACAACCCCACACACAACCACACACAACCCCACACACAACCCCACACACACACAACCCCCCACACACACACACAACCCCACACACACAACCAAAACAACACACAATCACACACACAACCACACACCCAACCACACCCAACCACACACTCACAACCACACAAACACAGCCACACATATAACCACACACACTGAACCACACACACCCAACCACACAACCACACACAACCACAACCACACAACCACACACAACAACAACCACACACACACAACCACACACACACAACCATAACCAATCACAACCACACCCACACAACCACACACACACACAACCACACCCATAACCAGGCACACAACCACACCGACACAACCACACACACACAATCCTACACACAACCACACATACAACCACACACACACATACAACCACACACAACCACACACACATCCCCAGACACACACAACCACACACAACCACAACCACACACACAACCACACCCACACAACCACACCCACACAACCACACCCATACAACCACACCCATACAACCACACACACAGCCACACACACAGACACACACACCCACAACCATACACAAAACCACGCACACACACAACCACACACAACCACACACACAACCACACACACACCCACACACACACACAACCACACACAACCACACACACAACCACACACACAACCACACAACCACACACACAGCCACACACACAACCAAGCACACAGCCACACACAAAACAATACACACACAACCAAGCCCACACACAACCATACATACAACCACACACACCCAACCACACACAACCACACACACAACCACACACACACACAACACACACACAACCACACATAGCCACACACACACACAAACAACCACACACACTCACAACCACACACCCACACCACTACAACTACACACATACAACCACACACACACAACCACACAGACAACCACACAGACAACCACAACCACACAGGCAAACACAACCACACACACAACCACAACTACACCCACACATACAACCGCACACACCCACAACCACATACATATACAGGCACACACAACCCCACATACACAACCACACACACACAACCCCACACACAAACACACACACAACCCCACACACAAACACACACACAACCCCCCCCCACACACACAACCGCACACACACAACCACAACCACACACAAACACACCCACAACCACACACAACCACAACCACACACACACAACCACACACACAACCACACCTGCAACCACATACACAACCACAACCACACACACACAACCACACACACCACACCTGCAACCACACACACAACCACACACACACAACCACCCCCCCCACACAAGCACACAAGCACAACCACACACACACAACCACACACCCCCACACACCCATACAACCACACACATACAACCACAACCACGCACACAACCACACACACAACCATACACACAGCTAGACACACAGCCACACACAACCAGACACACAAAACCACACGCACACAATACACAACCACACACAGCCACATACACACCCACACAAACAACCACACACACACCACACCCGCAACCACACACACAACCACACCCCCACACAAGCACACACCCACAATCACAACCACACACACACAACCACAACCACACCACCACAACCACACACCCACACCACCACACAACCATACACATACAACCACAACCACGCACACAACCACACACACAGCCACACACACAGCCACACACACAACCACACACACAACCACACACGCAACCACACCCACAACCACACCCACAACCACACACAACCAGAACCACACACACACAACCACACACACACAACCAACACACACAAAAACACACACAACCACACACACAACCACAAACACAACCAAACACAACTACAACCACAAAACCACACACACACCACACACACAAAACCACATACATACAACCACAACCACACACACAACCATGCACACAACTACACACACAGCCACACACACAGCCACACACACAGCCACACACACAACCACACACACAACCACAACCACACACTCAACCACAACCACACACACAACCACAACCAAAACTATACCCACACAACAACACCCACACAACCACACACACAACCACAACCACAGCCACACACACAACCACACACACATCCACAACCACACATACAACTACACACACAGACAACCACAACCACACACAACCACACACACACACACACAACTACAACCACACATATAACCAAACACACCACACACACACAACCACACACAACCACACACAACCACACATCCACACACAACCACAACTGCACCCACAACTGCACACACACAACCACACACACAACCGCACACACACACAACCCCACACACACACAACCCCACACAACACCCCCCACACACAACCACATACACAACCCCCCCACACACAACCACACACACACACAACCACAACCACACACACACAACCACACAGACAACCACAACCACAGATAACCACACAGGCAACCACACCTACACCCACACAACCACATCCACACAACCACACACACAACCACACACACACACAACCACACACAACCACACAACCACAAACACACAACCACACACAACCATACACACCCACAACTGCACCCACATATAACCACACATACAACCACAACCCCACACAACCACACATACAACCACACACACAACCCCACATACAACCACACACACAACCACACACACACAACCATACACACACACAACCACACACAACCACACATACAACCACACACACACAACCGCAAACACACCCACAACTGCACACACACAACCCCCCCACACACACAACCCCACACACAACCACACACAACCCCACACACAACCCCCCACACACACAACCCCCCCACACACACACAACCAAAACAACACACAACCACACACACAACCACACACCCAACCACACCCAACCACACACTCACAACCACACACACACAACCACACATATAACCACACACACTGAACCACACACACCCAACCAAACAACCACACACAACCACAACCACACAACCACACACAACAACAACCACACACACACAACCACATACACACAACCACAACCAATCACAACCACACCCACACAACCACACACACACACAACCACACCCACAACCAGGCACACAACCACACCAACACAACCACACACACACAATCCTACACACAACCACACATACAACCACACACACACATACAACCACACACAACCACACACACATCCCCAGACACACACAACCACACACAACCACAACCACACACACAACCACAACCACACCCACACAACCACACCCACACAACCACACCCATACATCCACACCCATACAACCACACACACAGCCACACACACAGCCACACACACCCACAACCATACACAAAACCACGCACACACACAACCACACACAACCACACACACAACCACACACACACACCCACACACACACACAACCACACACAACCACACACACAACCACACACACAACCACACAACCACACACACAGCCACACACACAACTAAGCACACAGCCACACACAAAACAATACACACACAACCAAGCCCACACACAACCACACATACAACCACACATACCCAACCACACACAACCACACACACAACCACACACACAACCACACACACACAACAACACACACACAACCACACATAGCCACACACACACACAAACAACCACACACACACAACCACACACCCACACCACTACAACTACACACACACAACCACACATACACAACCACACAGACAACCACACAGACAACCACAACCACACAGGCAAACACAACCACACACACCACAACTACACCCACACATACAACTGCACACACCCACAACCACACACATAAACAGGCACACACAACCCCACATACACAACCACACACACACAACCCCACACACAAACACACACACAACCCCACACACAAACACACACACAACCCCCCCACACACACAACCACACACACACAACCACAACCACACACAACCACACCCACAACCACACACAACCACAACCACACACACACAACCACACACAACACCACAACCACACACACACAACCACACACACACCACACCTGCAACCACACACACAACCACCCCCCGCCACACAAGCACACAAGCACAACCACACACACACAACCACACACACACAACCACACACCCCCACACACCCATACAACCACACACATACAACCACAACCACGCACACAACCACACACACAGCCATACACACAGCTAGACACACAGCCACACACACAGCCACACACACAGCCACACACAACCAGAACCACACACACACAACCACACACACAACCACATAATAAACCACAACCACATAATAAACCACAACCACACACACAACCACACATACACAACCACAACCACACAAAACCACACACACAACCACACACACAACCACAACCACACAACCACACCCACACAATCATACACATAACCACACACACACAACCACACACACAACCATGCACACAAACACACAAATACAACCACATACAACCACACACAACCACAACCACACATACAACCATACACACCACACACAACCACACATACAACCACACACACACAACCATACACACAACCACACCCAGAACCACAACCACACAACCACACATAACCACACACACATACACATACAAACAACCACACACACACAACCACACAACCACACACCCACACCACCACAACCACACACACACAACCACACACACACAAACACAACCAAACACACATAACCACACACACAAACAACCACACACACAATCACACACCCACACCACCACAACTACACACACACAACCACACACACACAACCACACACACAACCACACACAACCACACAGACAACCACACAGACAACCACAACCACAGAGACAAACACAACCACACACACAACCATAACTACACCCACACATACAACCACACACATCCACAACCACACACACAACCTGGCACACACAACCCCACATACACAACCACACACACACACACACAACCCCACACACAACCACACACAAACCCCCACACACACAACCCCCCCCCACACACACACAACCCCCCACACACAACCACAACCACACACACAACCACACACACACAACCACACATACACAACCACACCCACAACCACACACAACCACAGCCACACACACAACCACACACACACAACCACACCTGCAACCACTCACACAACCACAACCACACACACACAACCACACACACCACACCTGCAACCACACACAACCACACACACCCCTCCACACAAGCACACAAGCACAACCACACACACAACCACACACACACAACCACACACACACAACCACACACACACAACCACACACCCACTCCCCCACACACCCATACAACCACACACATACAACCACAACCACGCACACAACCACACACACAGCCACATACACAGCTGGACACACAGCCACACACATAGCGACACACGCAACCACACACAACCAGAACCACACACACACAATCACATACACATACACAACCACACACACACACATACACGTGTTACCATCCTTGTGGGGACTATGTGTGAATACCTGCCTTGTGGGCACTAACCTTTCCCAATGTTTTTAAAACACACTAATAACAGAAGAATGTTAAGAAAAAATTCATGATACAGGATCCTGCTTCAAATTTTCAAATATATTGTTATTTAGTCATGCGCACTGCACCATCCTTGTGGGGACTTGAACATGTGCTACCATCCTTGTGGGGACCTAGTCGGTAACACTATTTGTGATTGAATACAGTCGAAGGCACATGTTTATTTTATCAACAATATACACAAACAGCATTATAATCTATTCATATATGAATTTCTGCATATATACTAGGTGAGTACATTACAGACAGATTATGTTAATGTGCCAGAAAATATCATATCATGTGCTTAAAGAAAGACACTTAAAGCTGTATTTAACCTATTTATTAGTGCTTAAAATCATCTTAGGAGATAAGGGAACTAACACATAAAGAAATTAACATATGGAACCAAGGAATATGGTCAAGTGGAACGCGGAGCTTCATTAGCTGCTTACATTTTTGCCAAAATAGATGTTCAAGTCCCCACATAGATAGTGGGTGAAGATCATTGTGTTTAAGTCTCCATAGAAATAGTGTGTACATTCAAAGCTTAAATCCCATTATAAAGAGTGTGAAGCTAATAATGTTCAAGTCCACACAAAGGCTGTGTGTTATTATAGGAATGATCCCCACAAAGATGGTATGTTATTATAGAAATGTTGAAGTCCCCACAGAGATAGTGTGTTATCATAGAGATGTTCAAGTCCCCACAAAGATAGTGTGTTTTTATAGCGTTGTTTAAGTCCCCACAGAGATAGTGCATGAAGGTGATTGTGTTTAAGTCCTCAATAAAAAACGGGCCCGATTTACAAAGGTAAACTTAGACAAAGTCTAACTTTACTACTTTTTAGTGTTCTCAAAGGTAAATTTAGACCAAAAGTCAAACTTTACTGCTTTTCAATATTCACAAAGCCTCATCAGAGACTGTGAAGCTGATGATGTTCAAGTCAAAGCAAGCACAGGGAGATGATGGATGGAGTGCTGAAACCTTCCAGTCACTCACCTCCAGTCGCAGATCTGGGTTGAATCCACTATCGTTCTTTAGCACAATGTGCCACCCCAGTTCAGACCCAGCTATATTCAAATCAGTCTTGACCCTGTGCCTCATGGGAACAGGCCAGCCCAAACTGCCAAGCAAGGTCTTCCCTGGACCGGAAACAAGCATCCTGGGACTGGTTTCGGGGTAAACCCCCCTCATCAGCCAGGCTAGATTGAATCCAGTGGCAAAGTGAGCAAGGGACCAACATCTGGGCATTCCCTGCCAACTTAAAGCAAACAAAGCGTTTGCAAAGGAGATGATGGACGGAGTGCTGAAACTTTTCAGTCACTCACCCCCAGTCACAGATCTGGATTGAATCCATCATTGTTCTTTAGCTCACTTCGCCACCCCAGTTCAGACCCAGCTATATGCAAATAAGTCTTGACCCTGTGCCTCATGGCACCCCTGGTGCTTAAAGTGGAAACAGAGCTTGCGTTTAGTTACAGGAATGGTCAAGTCCCAACAGAGATGGTATGTTTTATAGTGATGTTCAAGTTCCCACAAAGATAGTGTTTTATTATAGATTTTTTCAAGCCCCCACAAAGATAGTGTGTTATTATAGTCATGTTTAAGTCCCCACAGAGATAGTGTGTTTTTATAGCGTTGTTTAAGTCCCCACAGAGATAGTGCATGAAGGTGATTGTGTTTAAGTCCTCATTAAAAATGGGCCCGATTTACAAAGGTAAACTTAGACAAAGTCTAACTTTACTACTTTTTAGTGTTCACAAAGGTAAATTTAGACCAAAAGTCAAACTTTACTGCTTTTCAATATTCACAAAGCCTCATCAGAGAATGTGAAGCTGATGATGTTCAAGTCAAAGCAAGCACAGGGAGATGATGGATGGAGTGCTGAAACCTTCCAGTCACTCACCTCCAGTCGCAGATCTGGGTTGAATCCACTATCGTTCTTTAGCACAATGTGCCACTGTGAGAAGTTGGCCTGGTATATGATGCTCACTAGTTAAAGTGATCACCTTGTACCATGCCAAGCAACCCTTATGGTGTGGTTGTAAGTCAACCTTTTCGGACTAGCTGCCCTAGTGGTAGCGTAGGCTAAGCAGTCTTTGAGGCTAAACTCGTGAAGCGTGTTAAGCAAGCTGTTTTACCAATAGTAACCCCCTTTTATACCAATGAAAGGACACCACACAGATATATATTCAAAATATATATGTATTTATTTCTCAAAGTAACCCCTAGTCTCTTTATGAGCACAGGAGCACAAATCGTCAAACAAGATTATCACAGGATACACAGAAGTTGCACGTTATATGGATAGGCCCTGGTGGCCACTCAAACCATATACTAAAATAGTGGTATAAGTACCACGAACAGAAAAGGGAAAAGGCCTAGGGCCTCTAGAATCGCTGGGCCTACAAGGAGCTAACGTCAGTTAGTGACCAGGAGGTCCACGGGTGGCGTGTGCAGAGCAAATAGTCACACGCGTGCTCCCATAGGTTTCAATGGGTGCGTAAAAAGTACAAAGTTACTGCCAAGGAGATCTTCCGGGTTGACTAGGAACTTAAGATTTGGAACACAGGCACTAGAGATGTATTACTACACATGGGCACCGGAGTACCAGCTTTACTTCACCCACAGGAAGCGGGTGCATAGGCCTCAAAGTGCGTCGGGTTTCTTCTATCGGTTCCGTGGGGCCTGTAGACAAAAGTGCTGCAGGCGGTCGGTCGGGAAGAGATGCAGTGGATCCAAGAGTGGATCGGAGATGTTGAAGACCTGTAAGCAGAGGGGACAGTGTTCACAGTCACTAGCCAGTGACCAGCGTAGCACCAGGTGGGTACCAGGCGATGTCGGGTGCAAACAGGTGATGAGGGGTAGCTTGTCTCCGCAGCCACGTGGTCCCTGAAGGTCGACGACGTCCAGGAGTCGGCTCACGAGCTGTCCCACGCAGGCTCTCGCTGTCGGCGGTGTCGGCGACTTGATCGAAGCAAACAAGCCTTGGCAAAAGCAATCGCAGGAGGATTCGGAAATCAGCTGTTGGTTCTGACCAGCAAGGTCAGAGGGATTGCTCCTTTGGAGGGGAGCAAGGGCCAGTCTGGAGCAACCAGACCAGCGGTGTTTGTTGTAGATTTCGTCGCCAAGATGGCCACTAGCCAGCGGGCCAGCAACCGGTTAGGCGCGTCGAGTGGCAAAATGCAGAAGGGCCCCACGCAGATCGTGGAGATGCTGGAGGGCTCACCTTTGGTGCAGATGCTGCTCGAGGGTTGGGCTTCTCAGGACCCAAAGCACAACTTGGAGGGAGCCTCGGTTGTTGCACTTGTCAGCTTGTCGTAGTCGTTCCAAGATGGCTGGCTCCACGTGTCTCGGTGCCTCCACGGGTCTCCTCTTTTCAGGGACTGTGGATCGGGCGGTGAGAGGTCTGGAGGTCCAGGTCTTGTCAGTCTCTGGGCTCGGGCTCCGGCGGGAGGCGGCGGCAAAGCAGACGGTGATTCGCTGGATGGTGCTTGCGTTAGCAAGGTGGTCACTCCCTGACCACAGGGGAGATTTTCTTCAGTCTTCTGTGCAGCAGAATGTCGAAGTTCCCGTCTTCTTCTTAGTTTCAAGTTGATTCCAGGATGTCTAAAGTCTTAGGACACAGCTCCTACCTTTATTCGGATTCTAGGGGCCGGACTACCTGCTAGGTCCCTCCCTATGGGTGGGACCAGGAAGGGGGGTGGTTACACCCCCAATCCTTTGTCCAGCTCGCCCCAGGCCCGGGACTGGTGTGCCCCAGGACCGGTTTGAACTGGCATATGCACCGAGGCTCCTTGTGAGCCACAGGCATGTCTGGTTTCTTTCAAGCCCTACCTGACCAATACACAAAATCCTGTCTGGGGTGGTGCACGCACCTCCCCTGGCAGGAAACCCTTTGTCCACACCTCCCAAGCTGGAAGGACTCCCAGCAGCAGGAGGGCAGACTTGTGTCTGTGGTGGCAGCATCCATTTTGTGGAGCTGAGGCTATGTCTGATTTTACCCGGGTTTCAGGCACTGTACATGTCGTGTCCCTCTAGAAGGGTGGAATGCTAACCCCGTCGCCAGAATTGGCGAGGGGTTAGTATTCCAATTCGTATGACACCTTACTCGACATGTTTTGATAAAGCCAAACCAAAGATAGCATTTAACCGCGAGGTTCATAATGCACTTAAGAGTATATGGTATGACGATATCTGGAAACAGTAGAAGGAAGTTGTTCCGACCACTGCAGACAGGCTCAGCTCATGCCAGAGCACCATCTCACATGGAACCAAGCACTCTGCCTTCAGGATTGTTAAGGCCTGCCATAGGAGTGACTCATAGGTTACCAGGTGTCCCATTTAAGGTTAGGTATAGGTATACTACACCTAAGTAAGAGGTGATTACACCAACTTACCCCAGCTGAGTGATCAGCCAGTTGTGTCAGATTGTTAGGCCAAGCCTGGGGTGGCATAATACATGCTGCAGCCCCTGGCAGGCCTTGGGTACACCAATGCCCTGGGTACCTAGTGTACACTGGTACAGGGGCTGACAGGGTGATCCACTTCCAATTGGTTATGCACCTAGGGTGCATAGTTTTAATTTAGTAGAGAGAACAGCAGGCTGGGGGTCTGATTGGCAGGCCCACAGCCTCAATATGTCAAAAACCAGTGAAGCAAAAAGCAAAAATTTGGGGTGACCATAGGATAGCAGACCCTACTCTCCTACACAACCCCCCCCCCAAACGCTGGGACATTAAACTAGCCTTGACCAGTCTCGTCTTCATGTCCTAAGTGGAAGTACCTGGAGAGACCATCTGCATTCCCATGGTCAGTACCTGGCCGGTGCTCCACTGTAAAGTCCATCCCCTGTAGGGAAATGGACCACCTAAGCAGTTTGGGGTTTTCACCCTTCATCTGATTTAGCCACAAGAGGGGCTTATGGTCGGTCTGAATCTTGAAGTGAGTGCCAAACAAGTATGGCCTCAGCTTCTTCAGGGCCCACACCACAGCAAAGGCCTCCCTCTCAATAGCTGACCAATTCTTCTCTCTGGGGGTCAACCTTCTGCTAATAAAAGCAATGGGTTGGTCTTGACCATCTACATTAAGTTGTGACAGCACAGCTCCCACACCCAACTCAGAAGCATCTGTTTGGACAATAAACTCTTTGGAGTAGTCAGGACTTTTCAGGATAGGTGCAGAGCACATGGCCTCCTTCAGGTCATCAAATGCCTTTTGACAGCTTACTGTCCACTGAACCTTTTTGGGCATCTTCTTGGATGTCAGATCATTAAGAGGAGTCACAATGGACCCATAGTTCTTAACAAACTTCCTGTAATACCCAGTCAAGCCCAAGAAAGCTCGAACTTGAGTCTGGGTGGTTGGAGGGGACCAATCCTTGATGGACTGTATCTTACTCTCCAGTGGTTGAACTTGGCCCCCACCTACAAGGTGGCCCAAATACACAACCTTACTCTGCCCTATCTGGCACTTAGTAGCCTTGATAGTGAGGCCTGCCCTTTGCAGAGCCTCAAGAGCCTTCTTCAGGTGGATCAGGTGATCCTCCCAGGTGGAACTAAAGACAGCAATGTCATCAAGATATGCTGCGCAAAAGTCATCCAACCCAGTAAGGACTTGGTTCACCAGCCTTTGGAAGGTGGCAGGTGCATTCTTCAGACCAAAGGGCATCACCACAAACTGATAATGCCCACCTGGGGTTGAGAATGCTGTTTTGGCCTTAGACTCCTCAGCTAATCTGATTTGCCAATAGCCAGCTGTCAAGTCAAATGTGCTCAAAAACTTTGCAGAAGCTAGTTTGTCTATGAGCTCATCTGCCCTTGGAATAGGGTGTGCATCTGTCCTGGTGACAGCATTGAGTCCTCTGTAGTCCACACAGAACCTCATCTCTCTCTTGCCATCTTTGGTGTGAGGTTTGGGGACCAGAACCACTGGGCTAGCCCAGGGGCTCTCTGAGGGTTCAATGACACCTAATTCCAGCATTTTATGTACCTCAGCCTTTATACAGTCCCTGACGTGGTCAGGTTGTCTGTAAAGTTTGTTCTTTACAGGCAGACTGTCACCAGTGTCCACAACATGGGTACACCAGTCAGTTTGACTAGGTATCAAGGAAAACATATGTGAAAATGATTGTAGAACCTGTCTACATTCAGTCTGCTGATGGGCAGTGAGGTTGCCTCCAAGGGTCACTCCTTCAACTGAGCCATCTTCAGGGTTCTGAGACAACAGGTCTGGGAGAGGGTCACTCTCTTCCTCCTGTCCCTCATCTGTAGCCATGAGCAAGCCCATGTCTGCCCTGTCAACATATGCTTTAAGCCTGTTAACATGGAGTACCCTGTGGGGACTCCTGGGAGTTCCTAGGTCCACCAAGTAGGTGACCTCTCCCTTCTTTTCCAGGATAGTATGGGGTCCAGACCATTTGTCTTGGAGTGCTGCTGGGGCCACTGGCTCCAACACCCATACCTTCTGTCCTGGCTGATACTCAACCAAGACAGCCTTTTGGTCATGCCAAGCTTTCTGTAAGGCCTGGCTTGCCTCAAGGTTTTTAGATGCCTTCTCCATATACTCAGCCATCCTGGAGCGGAGACCAAGTACATAGTCCACTATGTCTAGCTTAGGCTTTTTGAGAGGTAACTCCCATCCTTCCTTCACCAAACACAGTGGGCCTCTCACAGGGTGCCCAAACAACAATTCAAAGGGGCTGTAGCCAACTCCTTTTTGTGGGACCTCTCTGTAAGCAAACAGAAGGCAGGGTAGAAGGATGTCCCATCTTCGCCTGAGCTTTTCAGGTAATCCTTTGATCATACCCTTTAGGGTCTTGTTGAATCTCTCAACAAGCCCATTGCATTGTGGGTGATAAGGGGTGGTGAACTTGTAGTTGACACCACATTCCTTCCACATAGCTGTTAAGTATCCTGACATAAAGTTGGTACCTCTGTCAGATACTACCTCCTTAGGAAACCCCACTCTGGAGAATACTCCCAGCAGGGCCCTGGCCACAACAGGAGCTGTAGTGGTCCTAAGGGGAATTGCCTCTGGATACCTGGTGGCATGATCCACTACCACCAGTATAAATCTGTGCCCAGATGCAGTGGGAGGATCCATGGGACCCACTATGTCTATTCCCACTCTTTCAAAGGGAACCCCCACCACAGGTAGTGGTATCAGGGGGGCCTTTGTTGTGCCACCTGATTTGCCACTGGCTTGGCAGGTAACACAGGAGCGACAAAACTCCTTTGTATCTTCATTCATATGAGGCCAGTGAAAGTGAGGGACAAGTCTGTCCCAGGTCTTGTTCTGGCCTAGGTGTCCTGCTAAAGGAATATCATGGGCCAAGGTAAGAAGGAAGCCCCTAAATTGCAGAGGTATAACCAACCTCCTGGTTGCACCAGGCTTGGGGTCTCTAGCCTCTGAATAAAGGAGCCCTTCATCCCAATACACTTTATGGGTACCTTGAGCATTCCCAGCAGCCTCAGCAGCAGCCAGCTGTCTGAGGGGTTCAAGAGAGGGACAGGATAACTGAGCCTGCCTCAAGTCAGCCCTTGAAGGTCCCCCTGTCCCCAGAAACTCAACCTGGTCAGGTTCAAGCTCTTCAGGGACAGTTCCTTCAGGGTCCTCTAGATCAGCTTCCTGGGAAGGCTGATCATCACTCTGAGGCAGGGGGGAAGGCACAGCCTTGACCCTCCTGTTCTTCTTCTTGGTAGGTGCTTGGTCCATTGTTCCAGGATCCAAGACCTGTGGTTCAGTGAGGCACTTTTTGGCCTGTGACCTGGTCACAGCAAGGACATGTGATGATATACCTAACATCTCTGCATGAGTCCTGTACTCCACTTCTGACCATAGAGAACTCTCTAGGTCATTGCCCAACAAACATTCTACTGGGAGGTCTGCACTAACCACAACCCTTTTGAGGCCAGTTACCCCTCCCCATGAGAAGTTAACAACTGCCACACTATGTGAAGTAGTGGCATTGCTGGCATTGGTCACCAGGTAGTTCTCACCTGGTATGTACTGTCCAGGATCCACAAAGCCTGGTGTCACCATAGTGACACTGGCACATGTGTCCCTGTAGGCTTGAGCCACTTTGTCATTAATTAAAGGAGTCTGTCTGTACTTGCCCAGGTTACTGGGGCTCACAGTCAGGGACAAATCAATGTCCCCATCACAGATCAAGACTGCCTGTGTAAGGGTTCTGTCTAAGTCAGAATCTCCTTCAGTTCCCATAGTGATTCCCACTACACCCTTTGTCTGGGGACCAACACTGCTAACAGTAGTACTGGGAGCAGGTGCCTTAGGGGCAACAGTGTTGGGGGCTCCACCCTTTTTGCAATCACTAGTCCAGTGAGTTGTATTTTTACAATGATTGCACCAGGGTTTCTTCTGACCTTCTTTCTTCTTCTTGGACTGTTGGGACCCACCCTCCTTAGCAGTAGTTTGGGGCCCTGTTGAAGACTTCTGGTCTTTAGGTTTCTGATCTCCACCCTTTTGGTCTGTTTTCTTCTGATCACCCCCTTGGCCCTGGTTCTGGTTCTTTTGCTTAACCCTGGTTCTGACCCATTTGTCTGCCTTCTTTCCCAATTCTTGGGGAGAGGTCAGATCAGAGTCAACCAAGTGTTGATGCAGTTGCTGGTTTTGACAGTTATTTAAAATCTGTTCTCTCATCATCAAATTATACAATCCTGTAAAATCAGATACCTTACTTCCCAGCAACCAACCCTCCAAAGCCTTAGTGGCACATTCAATGTATTCAGACCAGTCCTGAGTCTGTGTCTTTTGGGTGTCTCTGAACATTAACCTGTACTGCTCAGTGGTTAAGCCTAACCCATCAACTAGAACACTCTTCAGGACTCTGTAGTTTCTGACATCCTCTTCTCTAACAGTGAGGAGTCTGTCTCTGCCTCTTCCTTCAAAGGAGAGCCAGAGGATTGCTGCCCACTGATCTTCAGGAACCTGCTGTACTTTGCAGGCTCTCTCAAGAGCAGTTATCCACTTGTGGATGTCATCCCCACTTTTGTAGGGGGGCACAACCTTAGACAGGTTTCTATTGTCGAAAACCCTATCTTTGTCCTTAGGGACAATGCTGCCACCAGTGGGTATAGACCCACTCTCTTTATGCTGTCTAGCCTTGCTAAGTTTCTCTTCCATCAGGGCTACTTCTAGCTCCTGCTTCCTGATCCTCAGCTGGGCCTCTTGCATCTTGGCCTCATGTTCCCTCCTCTGAGGGGTGGTCATCCTTCTCCTGGAGTGACCTTGAGAGCCTCTAGAGCCATGGGAAGCATTGGAGTCACCTGAGCGATTCCTTTGCCTTCCCAGCCCTGTGTTAAGTCCACTGGGGAGATCCAGTGGGTTGAACCCACTGTCAGTCCCCAATAGCCTTGGTTTAGCTGGGCCAAGTATAACACTTGGCACTGGGCTAGTTCTCCCTTCATCCTCACTACTGTCAGTATCCTTTTCACTCTCATCCTCGGTGGTAGGCATCCCATCTAAGGGGTGACTATTGGGAAGGGGTACTTCAGTGGCATCTTTAGAAGGGGGGCCTCCTGTTCCTGTCCCTAAGGGGGCTAACTGGGAAGCTTTCTTGAGTGCTCTCTGATTCTCATCATTCTGTAAGAGCTCTCTGAGCTCAGCAGAGTTTGGGTTCTTGGGCTGTTTAAGGCCTCTAAGAGTTGCCAAATGCCTGAGCTCATTCTGATTAAGGGTAGCAAAGCTGGATGGTGCCCTCTGGGGGTCACTCTCAACAGAGATGGGTACAGTGGACCCCTCTGCCCCGGCCATTGCTCTTAAGTGTGGGTGGATGTGTTGCAATCTACCTACACTTGGGTTTACCTACTAAACCTATCTAGTAGTTGTAGTCAGGGTGTGCTACTCCCTTTGCTCTACAACAACTAAGTTCAGTAGAACTTATGTATATCTAATCTTGTTTTATATGTACCTACAGGTACCTATGTGATCTTTCAATTGGTAACCAAGAGATTACAATGGTAAAACACAGCAAGCTCAAATCCAACCGCTGCTCACCAATGTGAGAAGTTGGCCTGGTATATGATGCTCACTAGTTAAAGTGATCACCTTGTACCATGCCAAGCAACCCTTATGGTGTGGTTGTAAGTCAACCTTTTCGGACTAGCTGCCCTAGTGGTAGCGTAGGCTAAGCAGTCTTTGAGGCTAAACTCGTGAAGCGTGTTAAGCAAGCTGTTTTACCAATAGTAACCCCCTTTTATACCAATGAAAGGACACCACACAGATATATATTCAAAATATATATGTATTTATTTCTCAAAGTAACCCCTAGTCTCTTTATGAGCACAGGAGCACAAATCGTCAAACAAGATTATCACAGGATACACAGAAGTTGCACGTTATATGGATAGGCCCTGGTGGCCACTCAAACCATATACTAAAATAGTGGTATAAGTACCACGAACAGAAAAGGGAAAAGGCCTAGGGCCTCTAGAATCGCTGGGCCTACAAGGAGCTAACGTCAGTTAGTGACCAGGAGGTCCACGGGTGGCGTGTGCAGAGCAAATAGTCACACGCGTGCTCCCATAGGTTTCAATGGGTGCGTAAAAAGTACAAAGTTACTGCCAAGGAGATCTTCCGGGTTGACTAGGAACTTAAGATTTGGAACACAGGCACTAGAGATGTATTACTACACATGGGCACCGGAGTACCAGCTTTACCTCACCCACAGGAAGCGGGTGCATAGGCCTCAAAGTGCGTCGGGTTTCTTCTATCGGTTCCGTGGGGCCTGTAGACAAAAGTGCTGCAGGCGGTCGGTCGGGAAGAGATGCAGTGGATCCAAGAGTGGATCGGAGATGTTGAAGACCTGTAAGCAGAGGGGACAGTGTTCACAGTCACTAGCCAGTGACCAGCGTAGCACCAGGTGGGTACCAGGCGATGTCGGGTGCAAACAGGTGATGAGGGGTAGCTTGTCTCCGCAGCCACGTGGTCCCTGAAGGTCGACGACGTCCAGGAGTCGGCTCACGAGCTGTCCCACGCAGGCTCTCGCTGTCGGCGGTGTCGGCGACTTGATCGAAGCAAACAAGCCTTGGCAAAAGCAATCGCAGGAGGATTCGGAAATCAGCTGTTGGTTCTGACCAGCAAGGTCAGAGGGATTGCTCCTTTGGAGGGGAGCAAGGGCCAGTCTGGAGCAACCAGACCAGCGGTGTTTGTTGTAGATTTCGTCGCCAAGATGGCCACTAGCCAGCGGGCCAGCAACCGGTTAGGCGCGTCGAGTGGCAAAATGCAGAAGGGCCCCACGCAGATCGTGGAGATGCTGGAGGGCTCACCTTTGGTGCAGATGCTGCTCGAGGGTTGGGCTTCTCAGGACCCAAAGCACAACTTGGAGGGAGCCTCGGTTGTTGCACTTGTCAGCTTGTCGTAGTCGTTCCAAGATGGCTGGCTCCACGTGTCTCGGTGCCTCCACGTGTCTCCTCTTTTCAGGGACTGTGGATCGGGCGGTGAGAGGTCTGGAGGTCCAGGTCTTGTCAGTCTCTGGGCTCGGGCTCCGGCGGGAGGCGGCGGCAAAGCAGACGGTGATTCGCTGGATGGTGCTTGCGTTAGCAAGGTGGTCACTCCCTGACCACAGGGGAGATTTTCTTCAGTCTTCTGTGCAGCAGAATGTCGAAGTTCCCGTCTTCTTCTTAGTTTCAAGTTGATTCCAGGATGTCTAAAGTCTTAGGACACAGCTCCTACCTTTATTCGGATTCTAGGGGCCGGACTACCTGCTAGGTCCCTCCCTATGGGTGGGACCAGGAAGGGGGGTGGTTACACCCCCAATCCTTTGTCCAGCTCGCCCCAGGCCCGGGACTGGTGTGCCCCAGGACCGGTTTGAACTGGCATATGCACCGAGGCTCCTTGTGAGCCACAGGCATGTCTGGTTTCTTTCAAGCCCTACCTGACCAATACACAAAATCCTGTCTGGGGTGGTGCACGCACCTCCCCTGGCAGGAAACCCTTTGTCCACACCTCCCAAGCTGGAAGGACTCCCAGCAGCAGGAGGGCAGACTTGTGTCTGTGGTGGCAGCATCCATTTTGTGGAGCTGAGGCTATGTCTGATTTTACCCGGGTTTCAGGCACTGTACATGTCGTGTCCCTCTAGAAGGGTGGAATGCTAACCCCGTCGCCAGAATTGGCGAAGGGTTAGTATTCCAATTCGTATGACACCTTACTCGACATGTTTTGATAAAGCCAAACCAAAGATAGCATTTAACCGCGAGGTTCATAATGCACTTAAGAGTATATGGTATGACGATATCTGGAAACAGTAGAAGGAAGTTGTTCCGACCACTGCAGACAGGCTCAGCTCATGCCAGAGCACCATCTCACATGGAACCAAGCACTCTGCCTTCAGGATTGTTAAGGCCTGCCATAGGAGTGACTCATAGGTTACCAGGTGTCCCATTTAAGGTTAGGTATAGGTATACTACACCTAAGTAAGAGGTGATTACACCAACTTACCCCAGCTGAGTGATCAGCCAGTTGTGTCAGATTGTTAGGCCAAGCCTGGGGTGGCATAATACATGCTGCAGCCCCTGGCAGGCCTTGGGTACACCAATGCCCTGGGTACCTAGTGTACACTGGTACAGGGGCTGACAGGGTGATCCACTTCCAATTGGTTATGCACCTAGGGTGCATAGTTTTAATTTAGTAGAGAGAACAGCAGGCTGGGGGTCTGATTGGCAGGCCCACAGCCTCAATATGTCAAAAACCAGTGAAGCAAAAAGCAAAAATTTGGGGTGACCATAGGATAGCAGACCCTACTCTCCTACAGCCACCCCAGTTCAGACCCAGCTATATTCAAATCAGTCTTGACCCTGTGCCTCATGGCACCCCTGGTGCTTAAAGTGGAAACAGAGCTTGCGTTTAGTTACAGGAATGGTCAAGTCCCAACAGAGATGGTATGTTTTATAGTGATGTTCAAGTTCCCACAAAGATAGTGTTTTATTATAGATTTTTTCAAGCACCCACAAAGATAGTGTGTTATTATAGTCATGTTTAAATCCCCACAGAGATAGTGCATGAAGATGATTGTGTTTAAGTCCTCATTAAAATAGGGTCTGATTCACAATGGTAAACTAAGACAAAAAATCTAACTTTTCTACTTTCCAGTTTTAACAATGTAAACTTAAACCAAAAGTCTAACTTTACTACTTTTTAGTATTCACAAAGCCCCATACAGAGAATACGAAGCTGATGATGTGCAAGCCAAAAGAGAGTTTGCGTGTAATTACAGGAATGCTCAAGTCCCCACAGAGATGGTGTGTGACTATAGTATTACCACGGTCGCCAAAGAGAATGTGTGTGATTATAGACATGCCCAGGTCCCCACAGAGATATTGTGTGATTATAGACTTGCCCAGGTCCCGACAAGATAGTGTGTGATTATAGAGATGCTGAGGTCCCCACAGAGATAGTGTGTGATTATAGAGATGTGGAAGTCCTCACAGAGATAGTGTGTGATTATAGACATGCCCAGGTCCCCACAGAGATAGTGTGTGATTATACAGATGTTAAGGTCCCCACAGAGATAATGTGTGATTATAGACATGCCCAGGCCCCCACAGAGATAGTGTGTGATTATAGAGATGTCCAGGTCCCCACAGAGATAGTGTGTGATTATAGACATGCCCAGGTCCCCATAGAGGTAGTGCGTGACTATAGAGATGTCGAGGTCCCCACAGAGATGGTGTGTGACTATAGTATTACCATGGTTGCCAAAGAGAATGTGTGTGATTACAGACATGCCCAGGTCCCACAGAGAAGAATTATGATTAGAGACATGCCCAGGTCCCCACAGAGATAGTCTGTGATTAATAGGATGCACAGGGATAGCACACAAAGTGCATGATTTTAGTCATGTACAAGTCCTCACAGATATATTGTGCGATTGCATTGATGTTTAAGTCCCCACAGTGATGATGTGTGATTGCAGTCATATTCAAGTCTCCACAGTGATATGTGTAATGGGAGGTATGTTGCAGAACCCCTACAGATCATATTGGTCTGGTGGCCTATTAATTTAAGGCATCCACTTGAGGGATATGTGTTGACCACTCTCTCGCATGTTTGAATCCTGGTGCTACTACTCAGCCTTTATTCCTTCCAAGGTCTGTAGAATAAGCACTTTTTACTTGGATAACAAAAAACATATGGTATTCAGCAACAAGATACGCTCAGGTGTGAATGTGCACTTTATATACGCACATGAGATGATATGATGTGATAATAGTGTACTCAAACCACCACTATGATAGACTGGAATTATCCCATATCTACGAATCCCACTTCAAATGCAGCATTAACTGATTTAACCTGTGTTCATCCAGGAAGGTTAACACTTCCTTAAAAATCCAAGTATTTGAGTTCTCATTTTGTTTTCTAGCCCCCATCTTATCAACTCTATCCTCCATTAAGAAGATAAAACTGTATTTCTGATTGCCATAAACTCCCCATACTGATTTGTTCTGACACTTTAGGATTATTACAATAGAGAAATACATTTATAGAACTGGAACATCTTTATATTTTTTATCTCTATAATTCAAGAATGATATGATCCTCTCCTCACAAAGCATATTCTTCATGTGAGAAGTGGGATTTTTCGATTGTTAGAGGGGTGAGGTGGTATCGCCTCAAACCAGCACCACTGGCGACTGGGAAGCACTCCGGAATGCACAAAACCCAGGTTGCAATATATATATATATATATATATATATATATATATATATATGATTGAAAAAGGATTCCTGAAAGCTGAAACGCGCATATACAAGGTATATGTGCACATATACCTTGTTTAACAAACTTCAAACATTTACTGTGTTTAGGAACACAAATTCTGTAAGTGGATTTCCAGAATGGATCTAGCAGTCCTTTGTGGAAGAGTAGAAAAAAATCAAGTTGGCAGTGATACATCTGCCTTTTTATGTGAAGACACATTCTCCAAATGTGCCCAGGTGAAACATGGGAAACTTGCACAACGTTGAACCATCTATTTGTTCAGCCTTTTATATTTGGCGTGTAAAATAGAAATTCTTAAACAAGGCTTAAACATTTTCAAAAGTGCCCATGTCAGCTACAAGAGACTTTCTCAGCTTTGATGGTTGTGTTATTTGAAAGGCAAATCATATGCAAGAGTCTTACAAATTGTATTCCTGAACTGAGCTGGTATAGAGAAAGTCACTTTGGCTGACATACAGCTGTCTTTTTCATGGAAATAAAAACCTCAGAATGTGCCTACTTTAATTACAGAAATCTTTTGCACTGTTAACAAAAATCTTTTTGAGTAGTGAGCCTAAATGTTGTACTTCGGTGTGTGGGGGGTATAAAACTAGGCTTCCTAAAAGGAGCCGGTGAATCCTATGTTCAGGAATAGAGAAGGACAAGTTGATAGTCATGCACTAGCTGTTTTTGTGAGAAAAGAAACCTTAAAATGTGCCAATGTTAAAGATAGGAGTTCTCCACAAAGTTGAAAAACTTGTTTTTGGTAGTGGGAATTTTATATATACAGTCTTAAACACTAGGACCAAATTTACGAAAAGTGGTGCATCGCTGCGTGAAAGCAGCGAAAACCATTTTCATTGTGCCCTCCTTGTGACATGATGGATGTGCCGCATTTATTGTACGGTATACCATGTTGCATGGAATGACAGATACGTCAGGATTCCTGACATATCTGTCGGCGTGAAACCCACGCATTGCTGGAGTTGTGTCGTAAGCATGATGCAACTTCAGCAATGAATGGGGGAAGCCTTTTCCCATTGCACTGGGTCACCCTTATGCCTGCTGTGAGGCAGACGTAAGGTTGTGACACAGTAGCGTCCTAGAAGTGGCACAGTGAAATCTGATAGCTTTCACTGTGCCACTTCAACTAGGCTTTTTGCGGGGGAACACCCACCCTACATACATTATACCCGACGCAGGTATAATGTGGCGCAGGGCTTTATAAAGTGACGCATCTGCTTAGATGCGTCACTTTGTAAATATGGTGCAACATGGCACATATTTTATGCTGCTGCACCCTCACAAATAGTGACGCAACAGCGGGGCAAAAGTGTAACAAGGGGCTCATAAATAAGCTCCTCATTTTGCAATTAGGTTTGTGGTCCCTTTGTGCCGGAGTGGAGAAAATGACTAATAGTTCTGTAACTACACTTTACATGAAAAAAGGGACATTTTCAAAATGGGCACATGTTAAATATTGTGAATGAAACAAATATGGATTCCAAAATATCATGTGACATAAATATGTCAAAAATATCACCACTGCAAAAATATAGTGTAACAGAATATCAAAATTAAGAATGCAAGTTTTATTGTATACAATTTGATAATGAAGAAAATTGTAATTAATATTGTGTACTTTAGTATACTTGTAATAAACATTGTTTTTTATTAAAAATATGTATATACTTATAATATTAGTAACATTTTCTTTTTTTAAATATAGTTTGCATTTTTAAATGTGTAATTGCATTTTTAAATGTGTAATTGCATTTTTAAAAGATAATTAGATGGATCAGGTGGCTCAGTGGACTAATGTGTCCACTTCAGGGCCCTGTGTTCAATCTCATGATCATAGGTTCAAATCCCGGTGGGTCCACTTAGCCTTTCAACCATCTGAGGTCGATAAAATGAGTTCCGTTGGGTAACAAACATCTGTTAGTGCTAAGGTGCCTAAGAGTGTATGTGTGATATACAAATACCTATTTTAAGTAGTTTATAATTTAGTAGTGGGATATTGGGTTTTTGGGGGAATATGGTGGGAGGTTAATAACATTTTAACTAATTGTATTTTAATGTTAAGTAATGTAAGGTAAAATCAATATATAAATGATCAGTATGTAATGTTTTAATTGTTTAATTCTTCTTTCATTTATTTGGGTTTAATTTCAGATTTTTTATTTATTTATTTTGTACTGTATAATTAATTATACCTAATTTAGCAGCATGTTCAGTTTGTAGGGGAATAGGGTGAGAAATTAAATGAAAATAGTTTTCTTTATTAATTTTTTGTTATTTAAATACTTAATTTATAAATCATCTTTTTTCATTGAATATTTAATATGAAAAAAAAAATTATTTGGAATATGCAAGAAATAATTTGTATTATATATGAGCAAGTGTATATTATATTCAGTATTTTTATATGTTTCATTTATTTACATTTTATCATTTTATTTATAGTTTTAATTTATCTTTTTGGTGTTTGCTGTTTTTTCAGTAGTAGCGAGAGAAGTGAGTTTTACGTATGTTTATTTAAATATTTCATTTAATGATTAGTTTATTTAGTATATTTATAATAAATTGTGCATTTTATTTACATTTATACAATATGTATTTTCTAGTATAACTATGGTTAATAATTTTATGTTTTCGGTATTTAAATATTTTTTTTAATGACTGTATTGTAATGGTATATGTAACCTTTCTGAAGTACAGCACTTTCTCTACTGCTGCTTAAATTGGAGTGGGAACAGTAAATCTAGTCCACCCAATTCCTATGCTTTCCTTATTATTGCTTAATTGGGGCGGGGATAGTTAATATAACCCTTACAAAATCCAAAACTTTCCCTACTGTTGCTAGGATGGAGTGAGAATAGTAAATATAACCCCTTTTAAGTCCAATACTTTTCCTTCTGTTTTGTATATATTGGGGTGGGAATAGCAAATCTAATCCCTCTGAAGTTCAACACTTTCCCAGCTGTTGCTTACATTGCAGTGGGAGTAGTAAATCTAACCTCTCCGAAATTCATCACTTTCCCTGCTTTTGCAATTTGAGGTTCAACACCTTCCCTACTGTTGTTTAGACTGCAGTGGAACTGGCCATTGGAACCCCTCTGAAATCCAACACTTTCCCTACTGTTACTTAGATTGGAGTGGAAGTAGCAAACACTGACTTTCTAGAAGACTTGCTCCATTCACAGCGAAGCTTCGCCTGGTAGCTGCTGCTGCCCCTGTTGCTGCTGCTAACCCTTGGTCGAGGCCCACGTCCACCCGCAGGCCCCTTCCTGTGCCTCATATCTGTGGTCTAGTGGTAGAGCATCACTGCTCTGCTGCTGAGATGTCCCTCTGCCTCTCTTTTCTGATTTCTGCCTTAGAGCCTTTATTCAGCTTTTTACTTTTTTACCTTTTTTCTTCTGTTTGTTTTTCAACCTCGTCCCTGTTGCGGTAATCCCCCTGGCTCGCCCTCTCCAGTGACCCTTCCCGCTCCCACATTTCCTGCCACCCAGCTGTTTAGCCCCTCAGCACAACTGAATGGCAGCTGCTGGCGTGCCAAAAACAGGTCAGTGCGTGGACCATAGACAGCGCCTGGTATCCTGGTTCTCGTACCTTCCACCACTATGACGCCAGCACCCTCCTCGCCCACAACTCAGGACGCCATACTGCCTGCCACCTCGCATCACTGAAGAAGACCCAAGGACCCTTCTACTGCCAGAAATGCAGCCACATCCTCACCCATGCCAGCATGCCAGATCCTCTTGTCACCCAACCGACCAACAGCACACTCGACCAACTCAACTGCATCCTCTTCAATGTGCGAATCCTCCACAAATACCCCACAGAAATCTGGGACCTCTTCGACGTCGCCTCTCCCGACATCACCTTCTTCACAGAAACCTTGATCAACCCCTGATCTGGACCGGACATCGCCATCACCATCCCTGATGGCTACAAAATCACCTGCAAGGACTGCACCGACTGACCAGGAGGAGGCATCACCATCATCCACGAGAACAACCTCCGACTGACCATGCACTCAAACGACCCAATGATAACCATCTTGATTTACGTAAATGGGTCGCGACACTGCTCGTCATGCTGCAAATAACCCCAAAGGATTCTGGATAGTGTAGTGGCTACGGTGAGTACGCCTACGCCACGAGTATATAGAAATATAATGCCATCCCTGGACACGTGTTTCGAGGTAATTGCCTCTCGTCAGCAGGGAGCAGGTAGGTATGCGGGGTGCCGATGACTGCCATATATATAGGTAAAATACCTTCCAAGGCGCGCAGGTGCAGACACCGGGCTCGTCAGCCAAAGTCGCTCGAATGAGCTATTAGTAATTTACGTAAATGGGTCGCGACACTGCTCGTCATGCTGCAAATAACCCCAAAGGATTCTGGATAGTGTAGTGGCTACGGTGAGTACGCCTACGCCACGAGTATATAGAAATATAATGCCATCCCTGGACAACACTACACTACACTATCCAGAATCCTTTGGGGTTATTTGCAGCATGACGAGCAGTGTCGCGACCCATTTACGTAAATTGATAACCATCTTGAACCTGGACCTTGAAATGGTTATTATGTAATGTTTTAATTGATTCATTGTTCTTTCATTTATTTGGATTTAATTTCTGATTTTTAATTTATATTTTGTATAATATAATTAGTGATTGCTAATTTAGCAACATGTTCAGTTTGTAGGGGAATAGGGTGAGAAATGATGTTGTTTTCTTTATTATTTTTTGGTATTTAAATATTTCATTTTTAAATCATTATACAATTTTTTCAATGAACATCTGTGCAACAGTAGGGAACGCATTGGATGTCAGAGGGGTAACATTTACTATTCCCAATACAGTGTTTGCAACAGAGGAAAAGTGTTGGGCTCTCAAGGAGTAACATTTACTATTCCCAATATAGTCTGTGCAACAGCAGGGAAATCATTGCACTTCAGAGAGGTAACATTCACTATTCCAGTCTGTGGAACAGTAGGGAAAGTGTTGGACTCAGGAGGGGTAAAATTTACTTGTCCCACTTTAGTCTGTGCAACAGTAGGGAAAGCATTGGGCTACAGAGAGGTAAAATGTTCTATTCCCGCTCCAGTCTATGCAACAGTCAGGTTAGTAGTTCACTTCAAACACATAACCTACATGAGAAACAACACTTAAAATGTTATAAAGATCTTAATATAAACTTTATTAACTAACCAAAAAAATATAAATATATAAAAATAAATTAAACAATTAGCATAATTTTTAACCTATTTAATAATCAATTATCAATAAAAACAAATTGGCCATTATTTATTACTTAAGTAACTTACCACACTATACCCCACAAAACCTAGCAGCCCACACTTAATGCCATAGTCAATTGCTAACTGAATGTTAATTAATACATTAACATGTAATCATTAATCAATCTGTTCTTAATTAAGAATTATATATTCATTACTTTGTTAATTACCAATTACATTTCCACCCTATATTCCTACAAACTCACCAACCTGCTCAAATAACGTACAAAATATCATTACAAAATAATATTCAATTGTATTATAATAATAAAGTGTTCATATATTGTTAATTATTACTTAACTTCCCACCCTCACCCCTACAAACCCAGCAACCTACATCTGATTAATAACTTGGTAAATGATTTAGATAATTATTAATCAATTAAATATTGATAATACATTTATTATTATTATTCATTACTTAATTATACTTAAATAACTTCCTACCGTATAGCTCTACAAACCTAGCTACCCACTGCAAGAGTTTAAATTACTCTTATAATTAAATTAAAAATTAGGAATCACTTAACTTTATAATCTATATTTAAAAATATTATATATATATATCAAAGATATTCAAAAAAACAATATTTTTACAACTATATTATTGAAAACGATATTTACAACAATGATATTCTTGAAAACTATGGGGTCTATTAGGATGGCGGTCGGAAGATCAGCCCAACCGCCATGGTAGCAGGAAAAGACCGCCCGCAAGGACCGTAGCATAACCGCCGGTCTGATTAGCATGCTCCGCAGTCGAAATCCGACCGCGGCGGTACGAATGCAGGCATTAACATTACGGCTGTTGCTGCTGCCAGCAGCACCGCTGTGATGTGAAAAGGAGCATGTCATGCATATCACTGCACTGCATGGCAGGCACTGCACAGTGCCTGCCACCTGGTACAGGGACATGTAGGGGGGTACCATGAGTACCCCACTGTGCACCCACACACCCCCAACACATTGGGGGACCCCAATGGGCCCCCAGAGACATTTTCCGCATGCCTGTCCATGGCGGTCCCACCGCCACGGAAAGGCTGGCTACCACCGGCATCATAATCAAGCCGGCAGAGCCTGGCCCTGCACCGGCATCATTGTAGCGGTTCAGTTCCACCCACTAGGCAGGCATGCAGACTGGTAACGGCGGAAAAGTGGCGGGCAGAAAATCTCACCGCCGCGGACATCACCGCCATGCTAATGGGACCGGCGGTTTTCCGGGTTGCGATCACGGGTGGATGTCCGCCTCCAGTCCGGCAGTTGCCACCACCCGCCCCGGCGGCAGTGATCCGTCCGCCATCCTAATAGACCCCTATATTACTAATCCAAAAAACTATATTCTTGACAACTATATTTTTGCGTCACGATATCGTTGTGTCACAATATTTTCTTCTTGATACTTCTGCATCCAATATTTCCAACTCAATATTTTGTCCAAACACTACTTCCTGTTACTTTAGGGAGCTTTCCAATGCAAATCAGGATTTGCGTTGAAAAGTAAATCCCACCACAACAGTTTGCACTGGGTTTGAATCACGTTGGGTCTAAATCGCATTTTGAAACCGCCTACCTTATACTGTAATCCGATTTTTAAATTATGACTTACATATTCTCAGTGTTTGCAGTCACAGAATGGGACTTCAGAGCACTATAAATGTCACTATTCACCAGTTCACCAATCAGAATTTTGTTCTGTGGGTAGTTACACAAACAGAAATCTGCTATGATTGCATTAGCGAACTGAGCTTTTATAACATAAGACAGTTGTTCCCAACAATCACTTTTATAAAGTTCCCATATTTTTTAATGCACTTCAGCCTGTCAATGAACTGCAAAATATTAGGGCCATATTTATTACCAAGTCATGCACTGCAGCACAGCAAGTCACCTTGCTGTGCTGCACTGCGTGACACGAAATGGGCAGGAATGCACCTTTTTATTGCAATAGGTGCATTCCTGCCATTTCCCCTGCACTGGCACTCTTCTTTTGGCTGCCTAGCACCAACGCCGGCACCCTTGCCTGCGTTGAGGATGGTTTTTGTGCAGCACCTTCCTTCACTAAAACAATTTACTGAGGTTTTGTCCTCTTTCTATGTGTACTACAGAATGCAGCACACGTATAAAGAGGAGATAACTAGGAGAAATAAACATATTTCTCCTTGTTATGCCTCACCTGGGAAGGTGTAGGCTTTTGGTGCATTCCCGGCTCTACCACTTATGGTAAATATAGAAATACATCAAAATCAATGCATGTTGCGTGGGAACACTCATGCAACACCCAAGGAAATGGTTCCATGGCGCATAGTAATACAATGCAGAGATTTGCGCTGCATAGCATTACTCAAGATTTAAGGAGCCACTCAGAACCACACAAGCTGGCCTTGCATGACTTCATGAATCTAATTTTTAATTTGCATCCCTCTTGTATGAGTAAAGCAAAATGGCTTGCAAATATGCCCCTTAGTATGAAGCTGTCACTGAGGCACATCTTCAGCGCAGCTAAACAACTGTATAAATGGTGAAGACTGCAGCTGCCCAGATTAAGACACATGACGGAGGAAATGGGGAGAGCTCTTCTCTTTAGAAGAAGAAAACTTTCTGCAATGATACTTGAAAAGAACAAGCTGTCAGACACAAATCCCCTACATGTTGCTCATGCTAGCAGTGACAACAGGGAGGACATTTCTCTTACACCTATGAAAAGGAGCATTTCTCACCCACTTATGCTGACTTTCAAACTTAGTCTAGAATTTGCCTAGCACCAGTAAGTGACTTTTGTGGGGAGAATAAAAGAATAATGTCTTATTTCAGAATTACTTAAAAATGCTACCTTCTCCACACATGCATTAGAGACTTAGAAACAAGGTGACAGTGTGTAATATGTATATATATATATTTTATTTTTTTGTATATGTGTGCTTATGCTTTTTACCAAATTTGAATGTTATACATAAAATGCCTAAATTTGAGTGTCCACAGTATGTTGCAGGCTTGTCTTCCTCACACTTCACTCTCTAATAAGGAAGGGGGCTAAAGACAGATTTGTAAAATTAAACTTGCTGTGGTCGGTTGGCAAAATATGAATTAAATCATATAAGAACTGTGCCACTGATCCCAATATATTATTTTAAGATTTTTAGAGGGGCTATAACTGACAGTTCTCCATCAGAATCACAAACTTTCACCACACTGTGGCGAGTCAAAAGGTTGCAAAATATATGTATGGCCAAAAACACTTGAGGAATCATAAAACGTAACATGTCACAGAAAATGTTGGAAACTGGTAATAAGGGCCATTTTCTTATGCAGTGTAGAAGAAATATTGCATCGAGTTTAATTTAGTGTTCAACTTTACAATGATATACCGTAACTTTTTTTAAATCTAATTTCATGACATAAATCAGGGTATTAATTGGGGCTTTTCATTTACTTTGCATAGAAAAAAGAGTACAGAAAAACGTGTCTCAAAAGGGTTATTCATAACAAAAAATAATTCAAAATCTAATGTCACGCAAGCACCTTACAGATGATTGAAATTTGCTCTGTTTTTTTGTAACAAACTCAGTTTTTTATTTTACATTTTTCATGCTATGTTTAAAACCCAGAGTTGTAAGGTCCATAGTTTTAAATGAATTGATAGACACAAAGCTTCTGTTTGCATCTATCCAATTTTCTAGTAATTTTCTAGCACACAGAAAAACAAGTTGAATGTCGTATGCTTATTGAAGGTGAAGTCACAGAAAACTCTCTTAGGAAGAGTCACAGTTGTTGGACTAAGTTACTTGGTCTGATTTAGCAGGGTGATCCACACCAACGAAGCAAAGGTCCAGTGGACACATTTTGGGAAAGGGTTATCAAAGGCATTACAAGGTCAAATGGGCAACCATAGTAATCAAACATGACAGGCACACGTGTGTCCTTTGTTTAAAAACTTCATAAACAGTACCTGTAAAACTATGAATATTTTAAATAAAGCTGATTATAAGAACATAAACAATTTAGTGATAAACAAGAACTAATGTAAAGATGAGAAAGTGAAGTTTTCCTACACATGACAAGGACTCACCAGAGATTGTATGAAGTCAACGCCAAAACAAGATCATCTCTTCGCTTGGCTCAAGGAGATGATAATTGTAGGGACTACTTAGGGCCAGATTACGAGTTTGGTGGTCCGTGGACTGCCAGATTGGTGGTGGTGCGGTGGTAGTTTTCATGGTAGTTCCACCCCCATGAAAACCGTGGTAGAGAGAAAACAAACGGGGCCCTACAGGGCCCTCTGGTGCCTCACGCCATGTGGATGCAGACAGGGGTGCACACCAGATCCTGCACGGCATGGAATTTACAGTCAATACCATGAAGGAACTGTTTTGAGCATTCCCATTGCGGAGCCCATTTTTAGAGGCATCACCGTGGGAACGCCAAAACCCATTCCGCCAGCCAAGAGGAAACTCCTAATCTAGCAGGTGGCCAGACCACGGCTTTGGTGCAGTGGGAGCGTGGCAATGGTGTACTGCCCACTCCTGCTTTGCCAAAAGTGGCAATCGGGCCCTTAGAAGCTATTCTGGGGTATATTCTTGCTTTTCAGGGCTAACAAATGTTTTAAAAAAATGCAAGAAGGACATTTTTATCTATGTAGGACTGTCTATGGACGGCCAAAAAATCTCCAAAGAGAAAAAGTTGAATCGGACCCCATGACCACAGAGTTCTAATAAGTGTCATATGTCTCTCCTTCTGTGGTCATGCTACTCATGGCGCATCAATAACTTCCTTACTCACATTTGATGTAAGAAGTTGGAAATCACTTTTTTTATACTATTGATACTAACGCTCAGAGCCGCCAGCTTTGCAAATAGCAGTTTACTATGGCTTCTGGTGCAAAAGCAACATGTACAATGTTAAACAAAATGAAGCTGAAAACATCATTTTCATACTATTTACATTTAGACATATAGTTCATTGCCTACTGCCCTTGCCCAAAAAATGATACATAAAAACATCCTAGATTGCGTTTCTTTTATGTTTGCGATTCTTGAACAACTAATGTAACAGTTGCTCCAAGGTGTTGACAAATAGTAGAAATTTGGGTGTACTAAAGTATTTTGCAGTCTCAAACACTGGGATTTAGAAAACAAAAGGGCTTGTGATAGTAAAATAAATGTTTAATATGTACTAACCCCATTTTGCCATTCAGAAAATTGTTTCCAAATCATAACAAGCATTGGCAGTGCTAATAGGTCTCGCCGTATATTGGAGTTTAGTATATAAGAAGTATTAAAGAGTAGTGACAGTATTAAAGAGCAGTGGTAGCAAAAAAGAAAACAAACCCCGACAACATCAACAGAAAATGAAAAAATAAATGATCTACCGTATTTTGTAATAAGACGCAATGCTTAATATTAGTGAAATAAAATACCCTGTTTTTTTAAATATTATTTTTAAGTTTGACTGGTATAGTTTATTAATCACACTAACAGACACAGATTAAATTGGGCCGGGTCCTGCCGGTGCTCACCATTGTTAGCTCTAAAAAGCTGGTGCAGAGGCAACTGCATATGCACTTTGATTTACTTCCAGCCACACCTTACATGACTCCGGCATCTCTGTCCATGTCCGCTGGCAAAACGGAAAACAAACCCCGACAACGTGAACAGAAAAGGAAAAAAAAATCATCTGCAGTATTTTTTAATAACACGCAATGCTTAATATTACTAAACTAAAATGCTCCGTGGTTTTTTAATATAATTTTTAAGTTTGACTGTTTGCTATAGTTGTATTAATGAGCCCAAGAGAACCAGTTTTAATTGACCCGGGTCCTGCCGGTGGTCACCATCGTTAGCTCTAAAAAGCTGGTGCTGAAACAAGTGCATATGCACTGCGATTTACTTCCAGCCACACCCTACATGACTCCAGCATCTCTGCCCATGTCCGCTGGCAAAACGGAAAACAAACCCGTGCAATGTCAACAGAAAAGGAAACTAAAAATGCTCTAACATATTTTTTAATAACACCAGCTTTAATTGGCCCGGGTCATGCCGGTGCTCTCCATCATTAGCTCTAAAAAGCTGGTGCCGAAACAAGTGCAAATGCACTGCGATTTACTCCCAGCCACACCTTACATGACTCCAGCATCTCTGCCCATGTCCGCTGGCAAAACAGAAAACAAACCCAGCAATGTCAACAGAAAAGGAAACTAAAAATGCTCCAACTTATTTTTTAATAATACCAGCATTAATTGGCCCGGGTCCTGCAGGTGCTCACCATCATTAGCTCTAAAAAGCTGGTGCCGAAACAAGTGCATATTCACTGCGATTTACTTCCAGCCACACCCTACATGACTCCAGCATCTCTGCCCATGTCCGCTGGCAAAACAGAAAACAAACCCCTGCAATGTCAACAGAAAAAGAAACAAAAAATGCTCTAACATATTTTTTAATAACACCAGCTTTAACCCCTTGTGTGCGGGTTTATTACTCCCGCTGTGCGGGAGAAATAAACGGTGTGCGCGATTACGACGGCTCCCGGCCGTCGTGCGCACACGCCCACCGTAATGCACAACGGCCGGGAGCCGTTGTGCGCACACAAGGGGTTAATTGGCCTGGGTCCTGCCGGTGCTCACCATCATTAGCTCTAAAAAGCTGGTGCCGAAACAAGTGCATATGCACTGCGATTTACTCCCAGCCACACCTTACATGACTCCAGCATCTCTGCCCATGTCCGCTGGCAAGACAGAAAACAAACCCAGCAATGTCAACAGAAAAGGAAACTAAAAATGCTCTAACATATTTTTTTATTATACCAGCATTAATTGGCCCGGGTCCTGCAGGTGCTCACCATCATTAGCTCTAAAAAGCTGGTGCCGAAACAAGTGCATATGCACTGCAATTTACTCCCAGCCACACCTTACATGACTTCAGCATCTCCGCTCATGTCCGCTGGCAAAACAAACCCCGACAACGTCAACAGAAAAGGAAACTAAAAATGCTTTAACTTATTTTTTAATAACACCAGCTTCAATTGGCCCGGGTCCTGCCGGTGCGCAGCATTGTTAGCTCTAAAAAGTGCATATGCGCTGCGATTTACTTCCAACCTCACCTTACATGACTCCAGCATCTCTGCCCATGTCCGCTGGCAAAACGGAAAACAAACCCCGACAATGTCAACAGAAAAAGAAACAAAAAATGCTCTAACATATTTTTTAATAACACCAGCTTTAATTGGCCCGGGTCCTGCCGGTGCTCACCATCGTTAGCTCTAAAAAGCTGGTGCCGAAACAAGTGCATCTGCACTGCAATTAACTTCCAGCCACAACTTACATGACTCCAGCATCTCCGCTCATGTCCGCTGGCAAAACAGAAAACAAACCCCGACAACGTCAACAGAAAAGGAAACAAAAAATGCTCTAACTTATTTTTTAATAACACCAGCTTTAATTGGCCCGGGTCCTGCCGGTGCTCACCATCATTAGCTCTAAAAAGCTAGTGCCAAAACAAGTGCATCTGCACTGCGATTTACTTTCAGCCACACCTTACATGGCCCCAGCATCACTGCCTATGTCCGCTGGCAAAACAGAAAACAAACACCATTTTTTCCACTTGCCATCTCCTGCAGGGATATTTGAATACATTGGATGGTGTTTCCCCTCATCTAAACACGTGTGCTATATATGCTGTGGTCCACTTGATCACTCAGAATTTCTCCAAAACTGACCTAATCCAGGAATCGGCTCCTCTGCCTCCGGGCACAACCACCATACGTCACACACTCCTCTGCCAGGGCTCACTCCAGTGTTATCACACAGGCAGCATGCATTGGTCTTAGCCAGAAGCATTGATGAGTAGGAGAAATTCAAGACTTAAGTCAAGAATTCTAACTTGTGCTTTAGTGGTGACTGAATTCAATGCCAAAAAAGATGATATATTGGCCAGTCTACTACTGCCCCCACGATGATCATGATGTAGGACAATAGTGTAGACTGAGCTATCACATTACGATCTATAGAAGGGTGTGGTCACGGAATAGAAAAGGCTTTAGGTCGAGAGCTCTTATTTGAGGAATGCCAGAAGAACATGCTGCATTGCACTAACATTTAAGTCACAATGATGTATAACAAAAGATGGGGTTGATATGGTTGGAGGTCTGAGATATCCGGCATTTTAAATAGGATCTTGAGCAAAAGTCAGTCTATTACCTCTATACGCCTTTTCCATTAGGTTGTTGCTCTTAGTGCTACTTGTGATAAGTTGGCCTGGTATATGATGCTCACTAGTTAAAGTGATCACCTTGTACCATGCCAAGCAACCCTTATGGTGTGGTTGTAAGTCAACCTTTTCGGACTAGCTGCCCTAGTGGTAGCGTAGGCTAAGCAGTCTTTGAGGCTAAACTCGTGAAGCGTGTTAAGCCAGCTGTTTTACCAAATGTAACCCCCTTTTATACCAATGAAAGGACACCACACAGATATATATTCAAAATATATATGTATTTATTTCTCAAAGTAACCCCTAGTCTCTTTATGAGCACAGGAGCACAAATCGTCAAACAAGATTACAGTAGAATACACAGAAGTTGCACTTTATATGGATAGGCCCTGGTGGCCGCTCGAACCATATACTAAAATAGTGGTATAAGTACCACGAACAGAAAAGGGAAAAGGCCTAGGGCCTCTAGAATCGCTGGGCCTACAAGGAGCTAACGTCAGTTAGTGACCAGGAGGTCCACGGGTGGCGTGTGCAGAGCAAATAGTCACACGCGTGCCCCCATAGGTTTCAATGGGTGCGTAAAAAGTACAAAGTTACTGCAAAGAGGATCTTTCGGATGGACTAGGAACTCAAGATTTGGAACACAGGCACTAGAGATGTAATACTACACTTGGGCACAGGTGTGCCAGCTTTACCTCACCCACAGGAAGCGGGTGCATAGGCCTCGAAGTGCGTCGGGTTTCTTCTATCTGTTCCGTGGAGCCTGAAGACAAAGATGCTGCAGGCGGTCGGTCCGGGAGAGATGCAGTGGATCCAAGAGTGGATCGGAGATGTTGAAGACCTGTAAGCAGAGGGGACAGTGTTCACAGTCACTAGCCAGTGACCAGCGTGGCACCAGGTGGGTACCAGGCAATGTCGGGTGCAAACAGGAAGAAAGGTGTAGCTTGTCTCTGCAGCCACGTGGTCCCTGGAGGTCGACGATGTCCAGGAGTCGGTTCACGAGCTGTCCCACGCAGGCTCTCGCTGTCGGCGGTGTCGGCGACTTGATCGAAGCAAACAAGCCTTGGCAAAAGCAATTGTTGTAGGAGATGAAATAAGCTGATGGTTCTGACCAGCAAGGTCAGAAGGACTGCTCCTTTGGAGGGGAGCAAGGGCCAGTCTGGAGCAACCAGACCAGCGGTGTATTTCTTGAAGTTCGTCGCCAAGATGGCTACTAGCCAGCGGGCCAGCAACCGGTTAGGCGCGTCGAGTGGCAAAATGCAGAAGGGCCCCACGCAGATCGTGGAGATGCTGGAGGGCTCACCTTTGGTGCAGATGCTGCTCGGGTGTTGGGCTTCTCAGATCCCAAAGCACAACTTGGAGGGAGCCTTGGTTGTTGCACTTGTCAGCTTGTCGTAGTCGTTCCAAGATGGCTGGCTCCACGTGTCTCGGTGCCTCCACGGGTCTCCTCTTTTCAGGGACTGTGGATCGGGCGGTGAGAGGTCTGGAGGTCCAGGTCTTGTCAGTCTCTGGGCTCGGGCTCCGGCGGGAGGCGGCGGCAAAGCAGACGTTGATTCGCTGGATGGTGCTTGCGTTAGCAAGGTGGTCACTCCCTGACCACAGGGGAGATTTCCTTCAGTCTTCTGTGCAGCAGAATGTCGAAGTTCCCGTCTTCTTCTTAGTTTCAAGTTGATTCCAGGATGTCTGAAGTCTTAGGACACAGCTCCTACCTTTAAGCGGATTCTAGGGGCCGGACTACCTGCTAGGTCCCTCCCTAAGGGTGGGACCAGGAAGGGGGGTGGTTACACCCCCAATCCTTTGTCCAGCTCGCCCCAGGCCCGGGACTGGTGTGCCCCAGGACCGGTTTGAACTGGCATATGCACCGAGGCTCCTTGTGAGCCACAGGCATGTCTGGTTTCTTTCAAGCCCTACCTGACCAATACACAAAATCCTGTCTGGGGTGGTGCATGCACCTCCCCTGGCAGGAAACCCTTTGTCCACACCTCCCAAGCTGGAAGGACTCCCAGCAGCAGGAGGGCAGACTTGTGTCTGTGGTGGCAGCATCCATTTTGTGGAGCTGAGGCTATGTCTGATTTTACCCGGGTTTCAGGTACTGTACATGTCGTGTCCCTCTAGAAGGGTGGAATGCTAACCCCGTCGCCAGAATTGGCGAGGGGTTAGTATTCCAATTCGTATGACACCTTACTCGACATATTTTGATAAAGCCAAACCAAAGATAGCATTTAACCGCGAGGTTCATAATGCACTTAAGAGTATATGGTATGACGATATCTGGAAACAGTAGAAGGAAGTTGTTCCGACCACTGCAGACAGGCTCAGCTCATGCCAGAGCACCATCTCACATGGAACCAAGCACTCTGCCTTCAGGATTGTTAAGGCCTGCCATAGGAGTGACTTATAGGTTACCAGGTGTCCCATTTAAGGTTAGGTATAGGTATACTACACCTAAGTAAGAGGTGATTACACCAACTTACCCCAGCTGAGTGATCAGCCAGTTGTGTCAAATTGTTAGGCCAAGCCTGGGGTGGCATAATACATGCTTCAGCCCTTGGCAGGCCTTGGGTACACCAATGCCCTGGGTACCTAGTGTACACTGGTACAGGGGCTGACAGGGTGATCCACTTCCAATGGGTTATGCACCTAGGGTGCATAGTTTTAATTTAGTAGAGAGAACAGCAGGCTGGGGGTCTGATTGGCAGGCCCACAGCCTCAATATGTCAAAAACCAGTGAAGCAAAAAGCAAAAATTTGGGGTGACCATAGGATAGCAGACCCTACTCTCCTACACAACCCCCCCCCAAACGCTGGGACATTAAACTAGCCTTGACCAGTCTCGTCTTCATGTCCTAAGTGGAAGTACCTGGAGAGACCATCTGCATTCCCATGGTCAGTACCTGGCCGGTGCTCCACTGTAAAGTCCATCCCCTGTAGGGAAATGGACCACCTAAGCAGTTTGGGGTTTTCACCCTTCATCTGATTTAGCCACAAGAGGGGCTTATGGTCGGTCTGAATCTTGAAGTGAGTGCCAAACAAGTATGGCCTCAGCTTCTTCAGGGCCCACACCACAGCAAAGGCCTCCCTCTCAATAGCTGACCAATTCTTCTCTCTGGGCGTCAACCTTCTGCTAATAAAAGCAATGGGTTGGTCTTGACCATCTACATTAAGTTGTGACAGCACAGCTCCCACACCCAACTCAGAAGCATCTGTTTGGACAATAAACTCTTTGGAGTAGTCAGGACTTTTCAGGATAGGTGCAGAGCACATGGCCTCCTTCAGGTCATCAAATGCCTTTTGACAGCTTACTGTCCACTGAACCTTTTTGGGCATCTTCTTGGATGTCAGGTCATTAAGAGGAGTCACAATGGACCCATAGTTCTTAACAAACTTCCTGTAGTACCCAGTCAAGCCCAAGAAAGCTCGAACTTGAGTCTGGGTGGTTGGAGGGGACCAGTCCTTGATGGATTGTATCTTACTCTCCAGTGGTTGAACTTGGCCTCCACCTACAAGGTGGCCCAAATATACAACCTTACTCTGCCCTATCTGGCACTTAGTAGCCTTGATAGTGAGGCCTGCCCTTTGCAGAGCCTCAAGAGCCTTCTTCAGGTGGATCAGGTGATCCTCCCAGGTGGAGCTAAAGACAGCAATGTCATCCAGATATGCTGCGCAAAAGTCATCCAACCCAGTAAGGACTTGGTTCACCAGCCTTTGGAAGGTGGCAGGTGCATTCTTCAGACCAAAGGGCATCACCACAAACTGGTAGTGCCCACCTGGGGTTGAGAATGCTGTTTTGGCCTTAGACTCCTCAGCTAATCTGATTTGCCAATAGCCAGCTGTTAAGTCAAATGTGCTCAAAAACTTTGCAGAAGCTAGTTTGTCTATGAGCTCATCTGCCCTTGGAATAGGGTGTGCATCTGTCCTGGTGACAGCATTGAGACCCCTGTAGTCCACACAGAACCTCATCTCTCTCTTGCCATCTTTGGTGTGAGGTTTGGGGACCAGAACCACTGGGCTAGCCCAGGGGCTCTCTGAGGGTTCAATGACACCTAATTCCAGCATTTTATGTACCTCAGCCTTTATACAGTCCCTGACGTGGTCAGGTTGTCTGTAAAGCTTGTTCTTTACAGGCAGACTGTCACCAGTGTCCACCACATGGGTACACCAGTCAGTTTGACTAGGTATCAAGGAAAACATATGTGAAAATGATTGTAGAACCTGTCTACATTCAGTCTGCTGATGGGCAGTGAGGTTGCCTCCAAGGGTCACTCCTTCAACTGAGCCATCTTCAGGGTTCTGAGACAACAGGTCTGGGAGAGGGTCACTCTCTTCCTCCTGTCCCTCATCTGTAGCCATGAGCAAGCCCATGTCTGCCCTGTCAACATATGCTTTAAGCCTGTTAACATGGAGTACCCTGTGGGGACTCCTGGGAGTTCCTAGGTCGACCAAGTAGGTGACCTCTCCCTTCTTTTCCAGGATTGTATGGGGTCCAGACCATTTGTCTTGGAGTGCTGCTGGGGCCACTGGCTCCAACACCCATACCTTCTGTCCTGGCTGAAACTCAACCAAGACAGCCTTTTGGTCATGCCAAGCTTTCTGTAAGGCCTGGCTTGCCTCAAGGTTTTTGGATGCCTTCTCCATATACTCAGCCATCCTGGAGCGGAGACCAAGTACATAGTCCACTATGTCTAGCTTAGGCTTTTTGAGAGGTAACTCCCATCCTTCCTTCACCAAACACAGTGGGCCTCTCACAGGGTGCCCAAACAACAACTCAAAGGGGCTGTAGCCAACTCCTTTTTGTGGGACCTCTCTGTAAGCAAACAGAAGGCAGGGTAGAAGGATGTCCCATCTTCGCCTGAGCTTTTCAGGTAATCCTTTGATCATACCCTTTAGGGTCTTGTTGAATCTCTCAACAAGCCCATTGCATTGTGGGTGATAAGGGGTGGTGAACTTGTAGTTGACACCACATTCCTTCCACATAGCTGTCAAGTATCCTGACATAAAGTTGGTACCTCTGTCAGATACTACCTCCTTAGGAAACCCCACTCTGGAGAATACTCCCAGCAGGGCCCTGGCCACAACAGGAGCTGTAGTGGTCCTAAGGGGAATTGCCTCTGGATACCTGGTGGCATGATCCACTACCACCAGTATAAATCTGTGCCCAGATGCAGTGGGAGGATCCATGGGACCCACTATGTCTATTCCCACTCTTTCAAAGGGGACCCCCACCACAGGTAGTGGTATTAGGGGGGCCTTTGTTGTGCCACCTGATTTGCCACTGGCTTGGCAGGTAACACAGGAGCGACAAAACTCCTTTGTATCTTCATTCATGTGAGGCCAGTGAAAGTGAGGGACAAGCCTGTCCCAAGTCTTATTCTGGCCTAAGTGTCCTGCTAAAGGAATGTCATGGGCCAAGGTGAGAAGGAAGCCCCTAAATTGCAGAGGTATAACCAACCTCCTGGTAGCACCAGGCTTGGGGTCTCTAGCCTCTGAATAAAGGAGCCCTTCATCCCAATACACTTTATGGGTACCTTGAGCATTCCCAGCAGCCTCAGCAGCAGCCAGCTGTCTGAGGGGTTCAAGAGAGGGACAGGATAACTGAGCCTGCCTCAAGTCAGCCCTTGAAGGTCCCCCTGTCCCCAGAAACTCAACCTGATCAGGTTCAAGCTCTTCAGGGACAGTTCCTTCAGGGTCCTCTAGATCAGCTTCCTGGGAAGGCTGATCATCACTCTGAGGCAGGGGGGAAGGCACAGCCTTGACCCTCCTGTTCTTCTTCTTGGTAGGTGCTTGGTCCATTGTTCCAGGATCCAAGACCTGAGGTTCAGTGAGGCACTTTTTGGCCTGTGACCTGGTCACAGCAAGGACATGTGATGATATACCTAACATCTCTGCATGAGTCCTGTACTCCACTTCTGACCATAGAGAACTCTCTAGGTCATTGCCCAACAAACATTCTACTGGGAGGTCTGCACTAACCACAACCCTTTTGAGGCCAGTTACCCCTCCCCATGAGAAGTTAACAACTGCCACACTATGTGAAGTAGTGGCATTGCTGGCATTGGTCACCAGGTAGTTCTCACCTGGTATGTACTGTCCAGGGTCCACAAAGCCTGGTGTCACCATAGTGACACTGGCACATGTGTCCCTGTAGGCTTGAGCCACTTTTTCATTAATTAAAGGAGTCTGTCTGTACTTGCCCAGGTTACTGGGGCTCACAGTCAGGGACAAATCAATGTCCCCATCACAGATCAAGACTGCCTGTGTCAGGGTTCTGTCTAAGTCAGAATCTCCTTCAGTTCCCATAGTGATTCCCACTACACCCTTTGTCTGGGGACCAACACTGCTAACAGTAGTACTGGGAGCAGGTGCCTTAGGGGCAACAGTGTTGGGGGCTCCACCCTTTTTGCAATCACTAGTCCAGTGAGTTGTATTTTTGCAATGATTGCACCAGGGTTTCTTTTGACCTTCTTTCTTCTTTTTGGACTGTTGTTGGGACCCACCCTCCTTAGCAGTAGTTTGGGGCCCTGTTGAAGACTTCTGGTCTTTAGATTTCTGATCTCCACCCTTCTGGTCCGTTTTCTTCTGATCACCCCCTTGGCCCTGGTTCTGGTTCTTTTGCTTAACCCTGGTTCTGACCCATTTGTCTGCCTTCTTTCCCAATTCTTGGGGAGAGGTCAGATCAGAGTCAACCAAGTGTTGATGCAGTTGCTGGTTTTGACAGTTATTTAAAATCTGTTCTCTCATCATCAAATTATACAATCCTGTAAAATCAGATACCTTACTTCCCAGCAACCAACCCTCCAAAGCCTTAGTGGCACATTCAACATATTCAGACCAGTCCTGAGTCTGTGTCTTTTGGGTGTCTCTGAACATTAACCTGTACTGTTCAGTGGTTAAGCCTAACCCATCTACCAGAACACTCTTCAGGACTCTGTAATTTCTGACATCCTCTTCTCTAACAGTGAGGAGTCTGTCTCTGCCTCTTCCTTCAAAGGAGAGCCAGAGGATTGCTGCCCACTGGTCTTCAGGAACCTGCTGTACTTTGCAGGCTCTCTCAAGAGCAGTTATCCATTTGTGGATGTCATCCCCACTTTTGTAGGGGGGCACAACCTTAGACAGGTTCCTATTATCAAAGACCCTATCTTTGTCCTTAGGGACAATGCTGCCACCAGTGGGTATAGACCCACTCTCTCTAGGTTGCCTAGCCTTGTTCAGTTTTTCTTCCATCAGGGCTACTTCTAGCTCCTGCTTCCTGATCCTCAGCTGGGCTTCCTGCATTCTGGCCTCATGTTCCCTCCTCTGAGGGGTGGTCATCCTCTTCCTGGTGTGACCTTGAGAGCCTCTAGAGCCATGAGAAGCATTGGAGTCACCTGAGCGATTCCTTTGCCTCCCAAGCCCTGTGTTAAGTCCACTGGGGAGATCCAATGGGGTAAACCCACTGTCAATCCCCAATAGCCTTAGTTTAGCTGGGCCAAGTATAACACTTGGCACTGGGCTAGTTCTCCCTTCATCATCACTACTTTCTGTATCCTCACCACTTTCCTCCCCTGTAGTATGATTCTCATCTAAGGGATGGCTATTGGAACTGGGTACCTCTGTAGCATCTTCAGAAGGGGGGCCTCCTGTTCCTGACCCTAAGGGGGCTAACTGGGAAGCTTTCTTGAGTTCTCTCTGATTCTCATCATTTTGTAAGAGTTCTCTGAGCTCAGCAGAGGTAGGGTTCTTGGGCTGTTTAAGGCCTCTAAGAGTTGCCAAATGCCTGAGCTCATTCTGGTTAAGGGTAGCAAAGCTGGATGGTGCCCTCTGGGGGTCACTCTCAACAGAGATGGGTACAGTGGACCCCTCTGCCCCGGCCATTGCTCTTAAGTGTGGGTGGATGTGTTGCAATCTACCTACACTTGGGTTTACCTACTAAACCTATCTAGTAGTTGTAGTCAGGGTGTGCTACTCCCTTTGCTCTACAACAACTAAGTTCAGTAGAACTTATGTATATCTAATCTTGTTTTATATGTACCTACAGGTACCTATGTGATCTTTCAATTGGTAACCAAGAGATTACAATGGTAAAACACAGCAAGCTCAAATCCAACCGCTGCTCACCAATGTGAGAAGTTGGCCTGGTATATGATGCTCACTAGTTAAAGTGATCACCTTGTACCATGCCAAGCAACCCTTATGGTGTGGTTGTAAGTCAACCTTTTCGGACTAGCTGCCCTAGTGGTAGCGTAGGCTAAGCAGTCTTTGAGGCTAAACTCGTGAAGCGTGTTAAGCCAGCTGTTTTACCAAATGTAACCCCCTTTTATACCAATGAAAGGACACCACACAGATATATATTCAAAATATATATGTATTTATTTCTCAAAGTAACCCCTAGTCTCTTTATGAGCACAGGAGCACAAATCGTCAAACAAGATTACAGTAGAATACACAGAAGTTGCACTTTATATGGATAGGCCCTGGTGGCCGCTCGAACCATATACTAAAATAGTGGTATAAGTACCACGAACAGAAAAGGGAAAAGGCCTAGGGCCTCTAGAATCTCTGGGCCTACAAGGAGCTAACGTCAGTTAGTGACCAGGAGGTCCACGGGTGGCGTGTGCAGAGCAAATAGTCACACGCGTGCCCCCATAGGTTTCAATGGGTGCGTAAAAAGTACAAAGTTACTGCAAAGAGGATCTTCCGGATGGACTAGGAACTCAAGATTTGGAACACAGGCACTAGAGATGTAATACTACACTTGGGCACAGGTGTGCCAGCTTTACCTCACCCACAGGAAGCGGGTGCATAGGCCTCGAAGTGCGTCGGGTTTCTTCTATCTGTTCCGTGGAGCCTGAAGACAAAGATGCTGCAGGCGGTCGGTCCGGGAGAGATGCAGTGGATCCAAGAGTGGATCGGAGATGTTGAAGACCTGTAAGCAGAGGGGACAGTGTTCACAGTCACTAGCCAGTGACCAGCGTGGCACCAGGTGGGTACCAGGCAATGTCGGGTGCAAACAGGAAGAAAGGTGTAGCTTGTCTCTGCAGCCACGTGGTCCCTGGAGGTCGACGACGTCCAGGAGTCGGTTCACGAGCTGTCCCACGCAGGCTCTCGCTGTCGGCGGTGTCGGCGACTTGATCGAAGCAAACAAGCCTTGGCAAAAGCAATTGTTGTAGGAGATGAAATAAGCTGATGGTTCTGACCAGCAAGGTCAGAAGGACTGCTCCTTTGGAGGGGAGCAAGGGCCAGTCTGGAGCAACCAGACCAGCGGTGTATTTCTTGAAGTTCGTCGCCAAGATGGCTACTAGCCAGCGGGCCAGCAACCGGTTAGGCGCGTCAAGTGGCAAAATGCAGAAGGGCCCCATGCAGATCGTGGAGATGCTGGAGGGCTCACCTTTGGTGCAGATGCTGCTCGGGTGTTGGGCTTCTCAGATCCCAAAGCACAACTTGGAGGGAGCCTCGGTTGTTGCACTTGTCAGCTTGTCGTAGTCGTTCCAAGATGGCTGGCTCCACGTGTCTCGGTGCCTCCACGGGTCTCCTCTTTTCAGGGACTGTGGATCGGGCGGTGAGAGGTCTGGAGGTCCAGGTCTTGTCAGTCTCTGGGCTCGGGCTCCGGCGGGAGGCGGCGGCAAAGCAGACGTTGATTCGCTGGATGGTGCTTGCGTTAGCAAGGTGGTCACTCCCTGACCACAGGGGAGATTTCCTTCAGTCTTCTGTGCAGCAGAATGTCGAAGTTCCCGTCTTCTTCTTAGTTTCAAGTTGATTCCAGGATGTCTGAAGTCTTAGGACACAGCTCCTACCTTTAAGCGGATTCTAGGGGCCGGACTACCTGCTAGGTCCCTCCCTAAGGGTGGGACCAGGAAGGGGGGTGGTTACACCCCCAATCCTTTGTCCAGCTCGCCCCAGGCCCGGGACTGGTGTGCCCCAGGACCGGTTTGAACTGGCATATGCACCGAGGCTCCTTGTGAGCCACAGGCATGTCTGGTTTCTTTCAAGCCCTACCTGACCAATACACAAAATCCTGTCTGGGGTGGTGCATGCACCTCCCCTGGCAGGAAACCCTTTGTCCACACCTCCCAAGCTGGAAGGACTCCCAGCAGCAGGAGGGCAGACTTGTGTCTGTGGTGGCAGCATCCATTTTGTGGAGCTGAGGCTATGTCTGATTTTACCCGGGTTTCAGGTACTGTACATGTCGTGTCCCTCTAGAAGGGTGGAATGCTAACTCCGTCGCCAGAATTGGCGAGGGGTTAGTATTCCAATTCGTATGACACCTTACTCGACATGTTTTGATAAAGCCAAACCAAAGATAGCATTTAACCGCGAGGTTCATAATGCACTTAAGAGTATATGGTATGACGATATCTGGAAACAGTAGAAGGAAGTTGTTCCGACCACTGCAGACAGGCTCAGCTCATGCCAGAGCACCATCTCACATGGAACCAAGCACTCTGCCTTCAGGATTGTTAAGGCCTGCCATAGGAGTGACTTATAGGTTACCAGGTGTCCCATTTAAGGTTAGGTATAGGTATACTACACCTAAGTAAGAGGTGATTACACCAACTTACCCCAGCTGAGTGATCAGCCAGTTGTGTCAAATTGTTAGGCCAAGCCTGGGGTGGCATAATACATGCTTCAGCCCTTGGCAGGCCTTGGGTACACCAATGCCCTGGGTACCTAGTGTACACTGGTACAGGGGCTGACAGGGTGATCCACTTCCAATGGGTTATGCACCTAGGGTGCATAGTTTTAATTTAGTAGAGAGAACAGCAGGCTGGGGGTCTGATTGGCAGGCCCACAGCCTCAATATGTCAAAAACCAGTGAAGCAAAAAGCAAAAATTTGGGGTGACCATAGGATAGCAGACCCTACTCTCCTACACTACTGTAATAAATGTCCATATTTCCCACGAATGTATGGCTCCTGGGTCAGAGGTGTAGCTCTCTCCTCCTCAATCATGGACTTCACCAGGCAGAAAACGCACTGCATAAAAGTTGATATGGATTCAAGGTTCGGTCCCTGTTCTTGTTCATTTCCTATCAGTTTTTTGGCTCTTTTTGGATAGTTACAGAAATTTCCTTGGGTTGAATGTATTGAGAGCTTTTCTCTTGAGACAGTAGCATACTTTCTTCCTTTCTATCATATCATTAAACCTGTTGTCCACCATTTAGGTTCCTCAGCACACAATTAGTGTATCATTTTAAGTTTGACAGACAATACTTTGTTCATCAAGGTGGCAGAAGACAGTACCTCCGCCATACTGAAGGACTACCGCCCATCAAATTTAGAAATGACTGCTGGCCTATCAGTCATCTCTTTACCTTGTTATGTTAAGTTAATTAATTATCTATAGAGCTCGAAAACCTGAGGGTGTCTTAACGGTAGCTCTAAATGCAGCGAAAGAAAAACTGAGAGATAGCAGAGACTTTTCAGGGTTTTCCTGAACATCAGTAATTTAGGCTTGGCTTTGATTTGTAAAGGAAGTATGTTCCAAGCTGTTGTTGCTCCCAACACAAAGTTTCGGCCACCCCAGGCTAAGCGTTTATATCTAGGCATGAGTGCAGATTTTGCTGAAGCAGCCCTTAAGATTGAGTAGGAGTATACCACTTGAAGCTGTTTTTAAAAAGTCGTGCCCTAAGCCGTGAAGTGCTTTATAAGCAATGCAAAGTGCTTTAAAGGCAACTCTCTGCCTGAGGGGCAACTAGTGAAGTTTCCTCATAGATTTAGCCACCAAATGGTGTTTTGTGATTTTCAACAGGAGATGGGAGGCCACATTGTGTAGGATTTGAAGTTTGTTAAGTACATTTTTGATGAGCATTGAGATAAAGACCTTTGCAATAGTTTAGATTGGATAGCACAAGGGATGCAACTAGCTGCAGAATCTGGCCACAGTGCCGGAGGCCTCGTTGGCCAGAGAGACGAAAACAATTTGTGTCATCAGCTTAAGATGTAAGAGAGAAACCAAAAGATTGTACTAGCTTGGCTACAGGGTTAACATAGACACTGAAAAGCTTGGGGCTGAGCAAGGGCCGTCGTGGAACCTTTATAGGAAGAGAGTAAGACAGTGAGACAAAATCAACCAGTCGAACAGACTTTTCTCGACCATGGAGAAACTAGTTAGGCAGTTCCAGACTGTTCCAATGATTCCGATGTTGGCTAGGTGCTCCATCAGCAGCCTGTGGTTAACAGTATCGAAAGCTACTGACATATGTAAGAGAGAAAGCAAAAGATTGCACTAGCTTGGCTACAGGGGTAACATAGACACTGAAAAGCTTGGGGCTGAGCAAGGGCCGTCGTGGAACCTTTATAGGAAGAGAGTAAGACAGTGAGACAAAATCAACCAGTCGAACAGACTTTTCTCGACCATGGAGAAACAGTTAGGCAGTTCCAGACTGTTCCAATGATTCCGATGTTGGCTAGGTGCTCCATCAGCAGCCTGTGGTTAACAGTATCGAAAGCTATTGACAGATCAAGTAGAATCAGGGCCACACTTCCCCCTGGTCTAGGAACAGGCTGATCTCTTCAGTGGCTTTAATTGGAGCCTGCTCTGTACTGTGGCCGCTATGGAAGCCAAACTCGGTGGTGTCCAACATGTTGTGGGATTGAATAAACTCAACTTGAGTATTCATCACTTTCTCAATGAGCTTTACTGGCATAGGTAGACATGAGATGGAACGATAGTTGTTTGGATCAAGAGGGTCGAGGGAAGGTTTTTTTAATTAATGGAAGCACGGACGCTTTCTTCCAACTAGAAAATTAAATAGAAGATGGCCATTAATTTCAGCACAATAGTCTCAGCTGTTAGTGTGGCAATCCTAGATGGACAAGGGGATCCGGATCCGATTGATTTGACCAATCTTGTGAGCTCATCTTTAGATGGAGGAGTATACACATTACAGGTAGTACCCACATCAGTGGAGTTTGGGCTGGTCATGTCGCAGTGGGAAGCAGTGGGCAAGGTCGAGAATCTATTGAGAACTTCTACAGCTTTCTGTAAGAAAAGGTTAGCCAAAATATCGCAGAAGGTTTGACTAGTGTTAGTGAGCTTTACCTGCTTCAATCCTATTTGTGAAGTAAGACGTTCTTTCTTTAAAAATCATAGCCTTATAGTCACCTAGGCATTTCTTGTATTTGACCCTTCCTTCATCCTTGTAATCTGATCTCTACCTTTTCTCCAGTCTCCTATGGCTCTTTTTGAGTGCCCTCAGGTCTCCTGAGAACCAGGGGACAGAAATATGGTTTCTCTTGTATTTAGATATTGTAACTGGTGCCGGGAAGCAATCAACTTTGTCTAACCAGTGTGTGTACTGTGAAACAGCTGTGTCCAGGTCATCTGAGTGGGCTGATAGTGATTCCTCTAGCATCTTTATTAATAGGTCTCATTGAATTTTGCACAAAGCATGAGAAAATATTGTGTTTAGAGTGATTTACGGAATCTGAGTTTAATGTCAAATAGGACTGCATAGTGGTAGGTCCAGGCTAAGGGAAGAGTATTGACATTGCCCCAAGAGGTGTTGTTGGTAAAGAGACCATCTAAAGTATGTCATGCCAGATGAGTAGGACCTTACACCAGTTGTGATAGGCCAAGGGACGACATAGTTTGGAAAAGTACTGCTACGTTGGTATCTCACAGGGCATTGAGGAGACAATTAAAATCATCCAAAACTGTATAGTCACTTTAGAGAATGTTGGCTTCTATCAGGAAACTAAACTCCTGATTTGAAATAAATTGAGGGCCAGCTGGGTAAATAAACAATGGTCCCATTGAAAAACTCAGAGTTAGAAATTTCAACGCTAAAGGAGACGGCCTTACAGTGAGGTGACAGTAATAAATTACAGCAAACCAGTAAATTAGTTCTATATATAATCGCTAAAACGCACCCCGCCCCAGCTCCTGACTGGTCTGTTTGGACGGTGGATGGCAAAACCATCAGGAATGGCTGCTAGAATTTCCCTCCCTGTCACATGAGGAGCCGGCCCAGGTTTCGGTAATAAAGGCAAGAGAGGGTTTATATGTTTCAATGAAAGGTAGAAATTCAGTACTGTGTTTCACCAATGACCTAGCATTGATGAGGACACAAGACAGTTTTTACTGGGCTTATTGCACCTTAACTGATGTCTGAAGGAGGTCAAAGATGGTGAACAAGGCTCAGCTACTGGCGAGCCCAAATGTGAACCGTAAGTGTGACAAATGTGATAGCCTTTAGTTATATAAGAGAGGGGATCCAACTGGCAGCCAACAGCGCATTCACCTGAGAGTTTAATAGTGAGCAGCGCATTCCACGTGTAGATCAATTTAGGCCGCAGTTCTGGCCTGAAACAAAAAGGGGGACTAGCGCTCAAAGTGATCCAGGCGTGAATGGCCCGGATGGGCGCGGACAGGCGCAGAGGGGTGCAGACAGGAGCAGAAGGGAGTAGTCGAGATTGCCTTAGGCGCGCCTTAGGCCAGCAGAGTAGGTGTGCTTTGCTTCCCTGTAAGTAGCCTGCCATAGACAGGGGGTAGGTAGAGAAGTACAATAATCCAAAACATTTATTCATTGCGATTGTGGATGCACATCCATTGCAGAGGAATCCAAGTAAGAGATAATTTAAATGGTAAACCCCAGGAAATCTCCCAGGGATAGTTTTGAAGCTGATAAAGGAACTTTGATAGAGACTAAGGGTGGGCGACAATTTCCATTCCGCTCGCGGAAATTGCGAAATTTCAACTTTTTCGCGTTCCGTGCGGAACGCGAAAATGTCATATCTTCCGCGATCCGCGGCGGAACGGAAATATGCAGGGCTCGATTCATTCTGGCCCGATGCTCTTGTCATTTTAAACCAACAGGAAGCACTTACAGATTTAAATAAAGCAGGTGCCCGAGTTGAAGGTCAAATTCCCATTATTCAGCACAAAAGATTTGTGAGCACGGTGGAGGCTAGGCAGTTGTGCTTTCTCCCTATATCTACTGTCAACAATTTGCTATAATCCTTGATGGAGGTCTGTGCATCCATGAGTTTCTCGAGCGCAATCCCTGTGTAGTTCCTGACACCAGGAGGTTCTGTCTCCTCATCTGCTGCTCTGGTCGGTTTCTGACCCTTTATAAACAAGAGGCATGTGAACTGCATAGAAGCCCCGCCGTTTGGCCCCAGCCCACACACCTGCGGTGTGCAACGTCTTCCCGCCCTTTCCCCACTATGATGGACAGCTCACTCGAGGGACCCCGGCGCCCATCGGCGAGATGGCAAAAGTTACAGACACACATGGTCGCTGGAAAGACAACTCTTCTGGCCCTTTACGCAGCTGTAGTGTAGAAAAAGCACTATACATTTACCCACCGAGGTAGCACTTACTGATTAGCCAGTAGAAAGTACTCCAGTTGAGTAGAGGTATTGCACAAAACGGTGGCATCTTCTTGGATAAATATGCAGGGCAGGATTCCTTCTGGCATGATGCTCCTGTCACAAAAATTAAACCTCAACAGGAAGCACTTACAGATATAAAAGCAGCTGCCCGAGTTGAAGGTCAAATTCAGTAACACATTAATCATCCCAAAATCTCAGCGAGCACGCGAAATTTCGCGTGTTCGCAGAGATTTTTTGGCGTTTCACGAAATTTTGCGAAAGGCAATTTCACAAATTCTGCCCACCCTTCGAGACACCATCCTAATTAAAACGATCAGTGACAGGGAAAAAGTGTGATTTCTCTAACTAAAATGTTCTCATTTGATTTCTTCAATATGTACCATGCTTCTGGAGTGAACACCCATGATTACAGGATGCTAGAGGTGGCTTACACATAACTCACAATCATATTGCTTTGACTGTGAGGTATGAATTAGCAATAAATACCTGAAAGCGCTAGGTCTTTGGAGGGCACTGACAAGAGCTATATCCCTTTCAGTGTGTGGAAACGCACAACAGCATTGCAGTATGGAATTACTTCTTATGCAATTTTATATAGTGCAAACTCAACCCGAAGCTATTGGAGCGCTTTACATGATTACCAGTAATATTGCACAGGGTCACATTCCCTTTTTTGGGGATTAAGGGAATTTTCAAGAATTACAGAATGTTGTGGCAACGCAAGACATACTCTCCCAATTAATCTTTAATGACAAATAAACCTCTGTGTGCATTTATGCTGGCTGTTCTGAATTACACTTCTTGCTTTATTAATGTTTACAAACTCGCTATAAGTGGTAGGCTGGGATCAGTCTCTGGATGCCTAAACCTTGTTCTGCTCTCGGTGTCCGAGTCAGTCACATCTCATGTTGCCTTTCCCTGCAAAGGTGCCGTCTTTTCAGCAGGGCCCATCCCCCAGTCTGGGATAGTTTCCTGTTTCAGGTGACTCCAGGGCAATGGCCTCTTAACGGGCTAATGTCCCCTTTGTTATGCGCGAAGGTGAATCTGCATATCTGTACCCGGCCGTCCTGAAACCTTACAGGTCTTTCTTCAAGGCCGCCAGGATTATCATTCAGAGGGGCAGAGGAAATGCTATTCAAACTGGGTAAAGTGATTCTTCAGTGAGCAGACTTGTAAAAGTGTTTTGCTTACATCCTTGCGCACAAAGTTCACAGGTATTTTTTCCAAACCATTTATTTCACGGACTCTGCTTTCATAAAGTACACATTTCAAGTAAGCGCTGAAAGTTCAGGAAAGTTCAGAACATTATGCAAGTAAATATCTAATAAATGTATATTACTGTTCCTGATTTCTCGCTCAAAATGGTCGAGAATGCTTTAAAACAGGTAATAATACCACTGCAATTTAAACTCCGTGCTTGTGCAAGTTTTGAAGAGTAGCTGTAATGCGCTTAATAAAAGAAAAACACCTTTTATCACAGGTTTGTACATGTGCAAATGTTTTAGGACAATATTACTCCATTTAAAATAAAAATTTAAGCTAAAATAATTCATTAATTTTAAATGCAAATGATATAACCAGTTCTGTCCTTTTCTTGATTCCTTCATACCAATGGAAACTCTAATCCTTTTTTAACGCAAACGCTGTATTGGATTACAACTGGGGCGCACACTTCTCACCCCAAGAATTTTTACAGACGGAATTTTCAGCAGGAGAAATGTGTCATGAAACTTGCTGGCAAATGGTGCAGATTTTGTGTTTGTGCAGCAAAGTGGTAAACATACATTTTGTTTGTTACTTCCTCCCCCAGTTCTGAGTGCAAAACTGAGAACACTGCACATTACTCATCAGTAATTACAGTATCCCTTGCTTGATTTATTTATTCATTTATTACTTTTTTATGCAGCATGCCTCTTATCGAAGTGACATGTTAGTGCACTGTGCAAACAAAACAAATCAAAGTATGTTCTCCCAGATTCGCACTCTCATTAAATTAGGAGCAATAGGCAGGGCTTTAAGTGGGCAGTTTTTTAAAGGAGGCCTCGAAATGGGTCTCTCTCTGGCTCTGTTTTGTGCCCTGGCACAGGTGGTTCGTTTTTTTCCAACTGCTGTGACAGCAGGCACATCGATGTGCACGTGCTCACACTGCTCACTTATCAATAGTGGAGAAGTTACGGCATAAGGTCATGCCTGGTGAGCGTTGTACAGGAAGGGAAATCCTTTAAAGAGAGTCATTTTCTCTCTGGATTTCCCTTCTCTTTTTAAAACTCAGGAGTAGCAACATTCTCGTGGGTTCACAAGGGCTTTAAGTGGAAACTTTCTGAATATTATATACAAGCTATAGTTGCTGCTTATGTATCTTATGCAACTAATAACCATTGACAAAGCCAATAGTCCTAACTTGTAGGTATGATGTGACTTGTTGTATCATATATCTGGACGCAATGACAGAAATAGCAAAATACAAGTCGGGCGGCACACTATGCTAAGCACAGATTTTTAGTTTACGTGTTTTAAGCCACGCCCTTAATTACATTGACCACGCCCCTTTGAGAGAACCCCCAGTTTTTTCATCCCACTTAAAGGCCTGGCAATAGGTTAAATCATGTGTTAACTTGATATGATTTTAAAACGAGAGTGTTTCTGATTGTCCAAATGGTGAAGGGTGTATGTACATAATAGGCAGGGATGAGGGGACAAGGGGCCACAAAGTATGCACCAGCTTTCCAGCCTGACATCCAGCACCGCAGCTCCATGGTGTCTGCTGTGTCTAACCATGCACCACCAAGTATCCATGTGGCAATGAAGAGGGCAGCCCTAGAGCAATTGAGCTTTCAGCAAGGGCGGGAGCCCTACCTGATGATCCTGGATCAGTTACACGGAATCAGGAGGTTTGTAGATGGTGCATCCCATCATGTGTAGAAGCAGTGTTCTCTGACGAGATGTCAGGAGTGTGTGCTCCACAGAAGGCCACCAGTAACACCCTTAAATACCCATAGATTAATGTGTTTTTTCAGTCAAAGCAGGCAATAGGAACAGTACTCTTAGGTGATTTTCCATTGTTGATGCCTCAACACTAATGGATGCAGTGAGACACCTGGCTAGAAAATGCAGAGCGGTGTGCCTTGAGCGCTCCTGAAATTTCAAGAGTGGCTTGAAATGCAGAAAAAAAGAATGGTCTGAAGTGATGTAAGTCAGAGGATGTGATAGAGACACAGCACAGTTGGCCATGTACATACAGTCTAGTGAAACCTAGGATATTGCGGAGACTGGATAACACCACTTGAACATGAAAGAAGCCCCACGCTGGGATGAAAAGCCTGAGGGTGGGATGCTATCTACAGGCCGGCTTTAGAGCGGTGCAGCTGGTGAGGCAGCACCTGGCGCTGAGCTCAGGGGTGGGCTGTGTTTAGAAATAAGGTATGAGCTTAAAAGCACCTGCTGTAGAGTTCTTTGTGTGTACATCAGTTTTCAGACAACAATAAAAATGTCAAGATAACTCTGGTGATTAATCTTCCTGCTGGAGAGAGTTCAAAGTTTTTGCTAGTGGTAGTTTTGAGTCATCTGAAAGTAGAGCAGAGAGTTAATATTGGGGGTGGACGTAACTCGCGCAATTCAGTGTAGCATAATCAAGTGGAATTATCTAAAAATTCGGTGAGATTATGCATAATTATGCAAAAAGAGTAATTCTAGGTTTAGTGCTATTTCATAATGCAAAAATACATCCTTGCGTCCAAAAATTAGCATAAAAAATCTTTTTATGTTAAGAAATAGTGCTAAATGCAACAGAACACGAATAGCAAGGGCAAGAAGCCGATCATGCTTCCGCAATGTGCTCCTGGAGTAGCTGTTCCCAAAATGTACCTCCTCCCGTATTTAGCACTATTTTCTTATTGCCAAATGCCCTCCAAACATCCATAATGGGAGTGAGAAGGCATTTTGTGCTAAGCAGTAGCGCTAAATGTGCTGTTGCAGTTGAATTTTCCCTCCAACTTACTCCCAGCTTCTAGCTCTGAATACCATTTTGGACGCAAGGATGTGTTTTACATTGAGAAATAACACTAGATGCAGCAGGACACAAATAGCAAGCTCACGCAGCCACTCGCACTCACTAAATCTGTTCTCCCGGTAGGATTGTTTTTCCCCAAATTACTCTTAGTTACGCGAGCAGGTGTAATTGCGTTATTATTGGTATTTCTACGCCAAAGAGTACCTACCGAAAAGTAATTAAAAAAATTACTCTGATGAGCGTGATAAAAATTATGCCCAAGCCTAGTTCATATGCCTACTGCAAAGAAAGTGTACCATGCAGACAAAAGGACTGTATTTTATGTGAGTTGCTCATGGATAACTGCTCTTGTTGCAGATACCTTTTTCTTACTTGCAGTTCAGAAATTACAATCTTAAATAGCAGTGACCAATGTGCTTTCATGAAAGCTGCATGCAAACTGCATGGTATAGGTTAGAATGTTATGTTTTCCCCCAGACTTTCATTATTCTATTGTTGCTAAAAACGGTTTTTTTGGATAGTAGTATATTTGGATTAGAAAAGCGTATCCCAACCACTGTGGTATGTTTTAAATCCTGAGTTTGTGCGTCTGCAGAAAAAACACTCAATGGATGACAAGCGATTCCTACACCTCGTAATCCTTAGTGTCTTTTGTATCATTACCTATAGACTAATTTAGAAACGTATTGTTGGAAGGGGCGATTTCAGGGGGGGTTACGGAACACGTTCCTGACCACCCCGTGACCCACCTCTCCCAGAACCAGGCCGAGCACCGGCGGGGAGGCCCTTTCAGGAAGGGGTCTCGTACTTTAGGATCGCACGCGCTGAGCTTGCACTACTTGACAAAGGGACACCACACAGTAGGTTTCAGTAGACGGAGATCTTTATCTAAGATTCTTTGGATCTTTATGATCCGCAAGGTAGTCTTTGGTCAATACAACAAGCGTGGTAATTCCTTGACAGGGGGTTTGGGGTAGCAGGACAGTTCTAGGTTCAGAGTCAATGCCGAGTATCCTTCGCACAGCTCTCAATCCTCGAGCCGGGGGACATGGTACAGTCTCGGGTCCAGCCGGACCAGTGTATTCTCGAGCCGCGACCACGTCCGCAGGGCTCCGGCGGGAAGGAACTGTCGTTCGGGTGGGCTTCGGGGAGCCGCGAGTCACTCGGCAGGCTTAGCCGGTCTTAGATTTGGTGGGAGCCGCGACTCTCTCAGCCGGGCTCCGATGGTCTTAGGGTCGGGGGGAGCCGCGAGTCTCTCAGCAGGGCTCCGGTGTTCTTAGTGTTCTCGGGAGCTGCGACGACGTCAGCAGGGCTCAGATGGTTTCCAAGGATCAGGTAGCGTCATTCTTTCCAGTTTCGTCGAGCCGCGACCAGGTCCGCAGGGCTCTCTAAGTTCCAGGTCTTCTCTGCCCCAGTCCCCTCAGCACCCCCTGTTATACGCCTTCTTCTCTTTGAAGTCAGGCATCCTCACAGAGAGGGGTCTTGGCATCTGGGGGCGGTGTGTTGGGATTTCCTGCCGCTCGGCTCTTTGATCCTTTCAAGTTGGGCCGGGAGGAACTCCAGACACCCAGCATGTGGGGAGCCAGCTCCCTGGGGGCCAAGAGGGCGATCGAAACCCTCTATTGAGAGGAGGTCAGAGGTGTGACAGAGACTACTCCTCCCTGTCTTGCTTGGGGGGTTCCCTCTCCCTCGGCCGGGCATGGCGCGTTTAGGGTCTAGGTTTCGCTGGGGCCCCGGGCCAGACATCGGGACAGGGTGGACGGGGGTCTTCGGTGGCTACGGGGTGGGGAGGCTGGGCGGCTATAACCAGGGATCAGGGGTGGTGTATGGGTTGGGTTGGGGTGCTAATGGTCATGTAGGCCCACGCCACGAGGCCGGGCCCCACACGTATGATTCATTGTCTCTGTATAATGAGTGTGATGTATAATGCTCTGACAACCTACATTAGTATGAGTAGCGCAATAAAACAAATGTGAGAGAGGGGCTATGAAGAGATGAGGGGCACATTTGAAGGGTTGTAGTGAGGTCATCCATGCAGAAGGAGGTCATGGGGGGCACCAAAAAAGACTGTTGGACCAGGCACCACCAGCACTGAAGTCGACTCTGGCTAGCTAGTCCACCAGAGGATGGTCAGAGTCTTGGAGTGAATTGACTTTGTCATTGCGAAAAAAGACAAGGGCTCTGAACACTGGGCCTGAATAGCCCTTTAAGTTATTTGCAAAACATGATCAGAATTATCTACATTATATCACAGTGCAGTGCACCATCATTCTTTAATTGAAGATAAAGATCACATGGCAATAGTGAAGTGTTCCAACTCACATAGATTTTAAAAATGCTCATAAAACCGCTAACAATTTTCAGACACAAAAAGACTACATTTAATAGCAGCATCATGTAAATAAGTTTTTATGTAGAGAAAAGGTTAATTTACATTTAAAATATTTGGATAAATAAAGGATTATGGAGCTTTCCCTTTGAAATGTGCATCCTTTCTGCTGCTAGTATTTGTTTCTGGTGAGCAAAGTGTGTTTAAATGCAAAGTGTGTTTAGAACTGCAGTACCACCTCCTGCCTACAGGGGCAGAGCTGAGCAAAAATCTAAACACAGGTCCCCTCAAGGCAATATTTTCAAAAGTTCTAGAAATTGACACAGATGTTCCTGAGGTCATTTTTAATCATTTAGAAGACATTACCTTGTGGGGACCTGGGTTCAGGTCCCCACAGTGCAATCAAGTCCCCACAGCGTGAGTGTGTTATCATGCCCAAGTCCCCACAAGGATAGTAACACAAACCCACACAACCACAAACACACAAAACCACATACTAAACCACAACCACACACGCAACCACACACACCCATACAACCACACCCACATAACCATACACACAACCACACCCACACACAACCACACACACACCCACAACCACACACACAACCACGCACACAAACACACAAATACAACCACATACAACCACACACACACAACCACACATACAACCATACACACCACACACAACCACACATACAACCACACAACCACACACACAACCACACACAACCACAGACAACCACAAATCCACACACACAACCACAACCGCACCCACAACCGCACCCACAACTGTACCCACAATACCACACACACAACCCCACACACACACAACCCCACACACACAATCACAACCACACACATACAACCACACAAACACATAACCAAACACCCACACCACCACAACCACACACACAAACACAACCAAACACTCACACAACCACACACAACCACACACAACCACACAGACAACCACAACACACACAACCACAACCACACACACAACCACAACTACACCCCCACACACACAACCACACCCACACATACAACCACACACACCCACAACCACACACAACCAGGCACACAACCACACACAAAACCACACACACACAAACCAAACCCACACACACAACCACAACCACACACAACCCCACACACACAACCCCACACACAACTATACCCAACCACAACCACACACACACACAACCCCACACACACAGCCACACACACAGCCACACTCAACCACACACAACCACACCCACACAACCACATATATAACCACACACACTGAACCACACACACCCAACCACACAACCACACACACAACTACACCCCCACACAAGCACACAACCACACACACACAACCACAACCAATCACAACCACATACACACAACCACACACACACAACCACACACACATACACAACCAGGCACACAACCATGCAACCCATACACACAACCACACACACACACAACCACACACACACACAACCACACACACAACCACACATACAACCACAACCACACACACATAACCACACACACAACCACACACACAACCCCAGACACACACAACCACACACACCACAACCAACCACACACACACAACCACAACAAACCACACAACTGCACATACAACCAGACACACACAACCACACACACACAATACACAACCACACACAACCACATACACAGCCACACACACAACCACACACACACCACACCCGCAACCACACACACAACCACACCCCCACACAAGCACACACCCACAACCACACACATACAACCACAACCACACAACCACAAGCATACACCCACACCACCACACAACCACACACATACAACCACAACCACACACACAACCACACACACAGCCACACACACAGCCACACACACAACCACACACACAACCACACATGCAACCACACCCACAACCACACACAACCAGAACCACACACACACAACCACACAACCACACACACACAACCACACACACAAACACACACACAACCACAACCACACACACAACCACAAACACAACCACACTGTTGGACAGGCCTCACAGACGGCTCGCGCCCTCCCCGCTCGACAAGGCCAGGACTCCGGGCCACCTGGCATAACCCCGCGACCAGCACCTGTACCCTGTCCCCCGACGGACCCTCTGCCCTCGGACCCCTACTCATCACGGGGTCCAGCCCCACCGGCTTTCCCGGCCGGGTCAAGCCGCCATCTTGGACCCTGTACCACGCGGCCGCCTGGCCTCCCCTCGACCCTAACCCCGGGCCTGGCCGGCCCCGACATCCCGGCACCACTATCCACCCAGGAGGTGAGCGGACCACTTGGCAGGTCAATGGGAGACCGAAGTGTCAAGGGCTCTCCCCCGCCAGGTGCCGATCGCTCCCAGCTCCCCCAGGCACTGGCTCCACCCCCTGCTGGGTGTCTGGACACCTTCATCCTGGACCCTCCGACCTCCAAGTGCGAGGGTCCGGACATCAAAGGGCACCAGCCCTATAACTGAGGCAGCTCCGGAGCAGGAAGGCAGTTGTATCCTGGAGTCGAGAGACACCGAGTGAACTCAACCCTGACGGTCTACTGGCGCTGCCGTAGCCCGCTCTTGTGAACCATCGTCCTGCCTGCTGGCGCTGCCGCGGCCTTCTGCAACCTTCATCTTCCTGGGACCTGCTGGCGCTGCCGCGGCCCGTTGTACCGACCATCCTCACCGGGACCTGCTGGCGCTGCCGCGGCCCTCTGCAACCTTCATCTTCCTGGGACCTGCTGGCGCTGCCGCGGCCCGTTGTAACGACCATCCTCACCGGGACCTGCTGGCGCTGCCGCGGACCGTTCATCTTCCAGGGACCTGCTGGCGCTGCCGCGGCCCGTTGTATCGACCATCCGCACCGGGACCTGCTGGCGCTGCCGCGGCCCATACCACCTAACCACCAAGCTCGAGGATTGTGAGCTCATCACCATCTCATCCGAATTACCTGATTGGTAAATAGACTGTCCCGCTACCCCCTTCCCTACCTTACGAGACTCTAATCGAGGGGACCCCTGAGTCCAGACCTCCTTGTACCATTTTACCGTACCTTAAATAAGTGCCTATAAAGATCACTGAACCTTATCCGTGTGTGGTATTTGTCTGTGGGGGGGAAGTTACTTGTCTGTGCGATCGCTGGAGACGGCTCTCCCCGGAGACCTCTCCTCCTGACCCCGGCCGACCCTCCCGGTCCGTCTACCTTTTCTAACATTGGTGGCCAGCGGCGGGATCCGAATCAACGCGTAATCGTACAGAGAGTAGCTCACCCCACGACAAAGCACGATGTCGACCAAAGATAGCAGCTCCACCGAGAAGTTCCAAATGGAGAAACTAGAGGAGTACAACCACCGCGAACTGAGACAATTTTGCATAGAACTTGGCATTGCTACCACTGGCCTGAGTACCAAGGATGACCTAAAGCACGCCCTTGAGTCGTGGACAGAAACGGGGGTCGCAAGACCCTCCGACCAAAGCAGCGTCACACCAGACCAAAACAGCGTTACACCAGAGGGGAACGCCACGACTCCCGAGGAGCGGGGAACGGGCCTCTCACCGGAGGAGATACGAGAAAGAGACAGAGTCAGACTGCACGAATTAGAGATGGCACGACTCAAGATGGATGGGGAGCTCAAGTTAGCTGAACAGAAACTCAACCTCGAGCATATGCGGATTCGAGAGGAGCGAGAAGAAAAACAGAGACAGAGAGAGCTGGAAGAGAAAAAGATAACGCTCGAGCACGAGCGCCAATTGGCAGAGATAGAACTGCGCAAACAGCATAAGGACTTGGGGGTGCCTGAAAGACCACACACCCCGGGACCAACTGAGAAAAAAGTTCACATCCCCAAGGATGTGGTCCGCGAGTATGTCCGAGAAGACGACATACAACAATGGTTTAAGGCCTATGAGATCGCAATGACCTCCCACCGGATCGACCGGAGTGATTGGGGAGCCGGACTTTGGGGGAGATTTATCAACGAGGGTCGCGATGCCCTGCTGCAGCTCCCCGATCACCAAATGTCGTCCTACGACCACATGAAGGCTGCCCTCCTCACCCGCTACGGCCTCACGCCCGAGATGTACCGCCAGAGGTTCAGGGATTGCACCCGGATCCCAGGTACCACTTGGGTGGAATACGTGAACTATTTCAGCCGGGCCTTCGAGGGTTGGATCAAGGGAAGTCAGGTCACCACCTACGAACAGCTCTTCAACCTCATGGTATGGGAACACCTGTCAAACAACTGCTTCGTCGAGCTCCGGCAGCACCTACTCGACAGTAAGCTGACTGACCCCCGGCAGCTCGCCGCCGAAGCTGACCGGTGGGAGAGCACCCGAGTGGGCCGGAAAGGGCCACACGACCAGAACAGAAGCAACCAAGGCCAGCACCGTCCTCGGGGAGGAGGAGGAGGCCAGGGGCGGGGGAGAGACGCCTTACCAGCAACAACCGTGGCCAGCACCCCGCCGCCGGCCGGCCGGGGCAACCCCCCGTTGCGGCCTGGGTACCGAGCCAACGTCACGTGCCACAGATGCCAGCGACTAGGCCACTACGCCAACGATCCGAACTGCCCGCTGAACCAAACGCCCAAGCCCCGCCAGGTAGCTGCCGCTGCCCTGGGGGAGGAGCAGTCGTTGGAGGGTCCCGAGGAGTGTGAGCCAGACCAGCAAGGGTGGGAACCGGCCGCCATGGTCCTGGCATGCTTAGGGGGAAGAGACATGGTTCCGCGGGCTCCCCTACCCGCCAACACCAGGAAATACGGTCAGTGGGTGACCATTAATGGACAGAGAGCTGAGGCCTTGCGCGACACCGGCGCCAGCGTGACGGCCGTCCGCTGTCACCTGGTGAAGCCCGAGCAGATCTTGCCGAACATTCTCTGCCCCGTCCGCTCGGCAGATAACTCTGAAAGCATGTGCAAGATGGCCTGCGTCCCGTTTGAATGGGGAGGGGTCTCCGGCCTACTGAAAGTGACGGTCCGGGACGATGCCCCCGTGGACTGCCTCCTGGGGAATGACCTCGAGAGTTCCCCGTGGGCCACCGTCGAGAGAAGAGAGCACTTGGGGATGCTGGGCCTCCCGGACTGGGCCTGCATAACCACCCGATCCATGGCCGGCCGGGCCGCCCCCCGATCAGAAGAAACCGAATGGCCGGCACCTCCGCCCCCGGTTGCCCCCGTAGAGGACAACGGCGAGGCCGACCTCCCAGACCCGGCCCCCGAAGAAAACGCGCAACCCCAGGACCTTCCGGATCTGGCTCAGTGGCGGCAAGAAGGGGGGCCCACCCAAGAACAGTTCCGCCAGGAGCAAAAGACCTGTCCCTCCCTCGAGGGACTTCGCCAACAAGCCAGCACCCAAGCCGCCGGGGACACCACCGGAACCCACTGGGTCTACTGGGATAACGACCTGCTCTACAGCGAGCAAAGAATCGCCGAGCTGGGGGCCAGTCGAGTTCTGGTGGTACCGCTCCGCTTCCGAGACTTTCTACTCAACCTAGCCCACGATGTCCCCCTGGCTGGGCACCTGGGCCAAGATAAAACGTACAGTCGACTGGTGACCCACTTTTTCTGGCCAAAAATGAGGAATGACGTCCTGAACCACTGCCGATCGTGCCCCACCTGCCAAGCAAGCGGGAAGAGTGGCCGGAAGCTTAAGGCTCCTCTACAACCCTTCCCGGTGGTCACCACCCCGTTCGAGAGGGTGGGGATAGACATTGTGGGGCCGCTGGACCCTCGCACGGCACAAGGACACAGGTTCATCTTGGTACTAGTGGACCATGCCACCCGCTATCCCGAGGCGGTGCCCCTACGGACCGTGACCGCTCCAGTGGTTGGCCGGGCCCTGATGGGGATCTTCTCCCGGGTAGGCTTCCCCCGAGAAGTCGTCAGCGACCGAGGTACGAACTTCATATCGAAGTACATGAAGTCCCTCTGGCAACAATGCGGGGTCACATACAGATTCACGACCCCCTATCACCCCCAAGGAAACGGACTAGTGGAGCGGTTCAACCGCACTCTCAAAGGGATGATTGGGGGATTGGAAGAGCCTCTCCGTCGCCAGTGGGATGTACTGCTCCCGTGCCTCCTCTTCGCCTACCGAGAAGTACCCCAGAAGTCCCTCGGCTTTAGCCCCTTTGAACTCCTATACGGACACCCTGTGCGAGGGCCCCTCAGCCTCGTGAAGGAGGGCTGGGAGTTGGCCCCCCTAACGACCCCTCCAGACGTCTTCAAATACCTCCTGGCCTTACGAAACCAGACCCGGCGCTTCAGGGAGATTGCCAAGGCGAACCTCGAGGCCAGCCAGGAAGACATGAAGAGGTGGTATGACCACAATGCCTCCTCCGTGGAATTCGAGCCGGGGCAGCAAGTATGGGTAATGTCCCCCACCGAACCGTGTGCCCTGCAAGATAAGTGGACGGGGCCCTTCAAAGTGGTCGAGCGCAAAAGCCCCGTCACTTATCTCATCGACCTGGGGACCTCCCGGAACCCCCTTCGGGTCCTCCACACCAACCGGCTCAAACCGCACTTTGTGCGCTCCGAACTAAGCCTCTTGATGGCTACGGACAGTGGCACAGAAGAAGACTCCGAGCCCCTCCCGGATCTCCTGAAGACTCAAGAGAAGGACGGGTCCGTGGATGGGGTCCGGCTCTCTGACGCCCTCACTACGGAGCAACGACAGGACTGCCGGGACCTCCTGCTGCAGTTCGCTGCCCTGTTCTCCCTCACCCCCGGGGTCACCCCCTGGTGTTTGTACGACGTAGACACCGGGGACAGTCCCCCTGTCCGGCACCGGGCCTACCGCGTACCAGATCGGGTACGGGCCTGCATACAGGAGGAAGTGGCCAAGATGCTCACGATCGGGGTCATCGAGCCCTCGGACAGTCCCTGGTCCAGTCCGGTCGTACTAGTCCCCAAAGCCGCTGCCCCCGGCACCGCACCTGAACTGAGATTCTGCGTCGACTACCGGGGCTTGAACGCTGTCACCCGGACCGACGCTCATCCCATCCCCCGAGCAGACGAGCTGATCGACCGGCTGGGGGCCGCCCGCTACCTTAGTATCTTCGACCTAACGGCGGGCTACTGGCAAATCGGCCTCACACCCAGGGCTCAGGAACGGTCGGCCTTCTCCACCCCCGATGGCCACTATCAATTTAAGGTCATGCCCTTTGGCATGAAGAATGCCCCCGCCACGTTCCAACGCCTTGTGAACCAGGTCTTGGCGGGGCTTGAAGAATTCAGCGCTGCCTACCTGGACGATATCGCTGTGTACAGCCGCCACTGGTCCGACCACCTCCGTCACCTCCAAGAGGTCCTACAAGCCCTCCAGCGGGCCGGCCTCACCATTAAGGCCGGCAAGTGCCAGATTGGCCAAGGGTCTGTGACCTACCTTGGGCACCAAGTGGGGAGCGGGCTGGTGGCCCCCCTACAACTTAAGATTGCTGCCATCCAGTCCTGGCAGCCCCCCGTCACCCAGACCGAGGTCCGAGCCTTCTTGGGGCTCACCGGCTACTACCGGCGGTTCGTGAAGGAATACGGCAGCATCGTGGGGCCCCTCACGGGTCTCACATCCAAGAACCAGCCAAAGCGGGTCAATTGGACTCCTGACTGTCAAGCGGCCTTCGAGGAGCTGAAGGCCGCCCTGTGCACCGCCCCGGTGCTCCAGGCCCCCGATTACAGTCGGGAGTTTGTGGTGCAGACCGACGCCTCCGACCACGGCATCGGAGCCGTCCTCTCTCAGTTGAACCCCGAAGGTCAGGACCAGCCGGTGGCCTTCATCAGTCGACGTCTCCTGGCCCGAGAACAGCGTTGGAGCACCATCGAGAGGGAAGCCTTCGCAGTGGTGTGGGCCCTCAAAAAGCTCCGGCCCTATCTCTTCGGTACCCACTTCCGGGTACAGACCGACCATCGACCCCTGCAATGGCTGATGCAGATGCGGGGGGAGAACCCAAAACTCTTGCGCTGGTCCATTTCCCTGCAGGGAATGGACTTCACTGTGGAGCACCGACCGGGCCGAGACCACGCCAACGCGGATGGCCTGTCCCGCTTTTTCCGCCTCGACGAAGAGAGTCCCCAAGGGGATGGGTGACTCTCCCCGCCTTCAGCTGGGGGGGACGCATGTTGGACAGGCCTCACAGACGGCTCGCGCCCTCCCCGCTCGACAAGGCCAGGACTCCGGGCCACCTGGCATAACCCCGCGACCAGCACCTGTACCCTGTCCCCCGACGGACCCTCTGCCCTCGGACCCCTACTCATCACGGGGTCCAGCCCCACCGGCTTTCCCGGCCGGGTCAAGCCGCCATCTTGGACCCTGTACCACGCGGCCGCCTGGCCTCCCCTCGACCCTAACCCCGGGCCTGGCCGGCCCCGACATCCCGGCACCACTATCCACCCAGGAGGTGAGCGGACCACTTGGCAGGTCAATGGGAGACCGAAGTGTCAAGGGCTCTCCCCCGCCAGGTGCCGATCGCTCCCAGCTCCCCCAGGCACTGGCTCCACCCCCTGCTGGGTGTCTGGACACCTTCATCCCGGACCCTCCGACCTCCAAGTGCGAGGGTCCGGACATCAAAGGGCACCAGCCCTATAACTGAGGCAGCTCCGGAGCAGGAAGGCAGTTGTATCCTGGAGTCGAGAGACACCGAGTGAACTCAACCCTGACGGTCTACTGGCGCTGCCGTAGCCCGCTCTTGTGAACCATCGTCCTGCCTGCTGGCGCTGCCGCGGCCTTCTGCAACCTTCATCTTCCTGGGACCTGCTGGCGCTGCCGCGGCCCGTTGTACCGACCATCCTCACCGGGACCTGCTGGCGCTGCCGCGGCCCTCTGCAACCTTCATCTTCCTGGGACCTGCTGGCGCTGCCGCGGCCCGTTGTAACGACCATCCTCACCGGGACCTGCTGGCGCTGCCGCGGACCGTTCATCTTCCAGGGACCTGCTGGCGCTGCCGCGGCCCGTTGTATCGACCATCCGCACCGGGACCTGCTGGCGCTGCCGCGGCCCATACCACCTAACCACCAAGCTCGAGGATTGTGAGCTCATCACCATCTCATCCGAATTACCTGATTGGTAAATAGACTGTCCCGCTACCCCCTTCCCTACCTTACGAGACTCTAATCGAGGGGACCCCTGAGTCCAGACCTCCTTGTACCATTTTACCGTACCTTAAATAAGTGCCTATAAAGATCACTGAACCTTATCCGTGTGTGGTATTTGTCTGTGGGGGGGAAGTTACTTGTCTGTGCGATCGCTGGAGACGGCTCTCCCCGGAGACCTCTCCTCCTGACCCCGGCCGACCCTCCCGGTCCGTCTACCTTTTCTAACACACACACAACCACAAAACCACACACACACCACACACACAAAACCACACACATACAACCACAACCACACACACAACCATGCACACAACCACACACACAGCCACACACACAGCCACACACACAGCCACACACACAACCACACACACAACCACACACACAACCACACACACACAACCACAACCACACACACAACCACAACCACACACAACCACAACCAAAACCATACCCACACAACCACACCCACACAACCACACACACAACCACAGCCAAACACACAACCACACACACATCCCCAACCACACATACAACTACACACACAGACAACCACAACCACACACAACCACACACACACACAACCACACACACACAACTACAACCACACATACAACCAAACACACCACACACACGCAACCACACACACAACCACACACAACCACATATCCACACACAACCACAACTGCCTTCACAACCGCACCCACAACTGCACACACACAACCACACACACAACCGCACACACACACAACCCCACATACACACAACCCCACACACAACCCCCCCACACACAACCACATACACAACCCCCCCACACACACAACCACACACACAAGCAACCACACACACACAACCACACAGACAACCACAACCACAGATAACCACACAGGCAACCACAACCACACCCACACCCACACAACCACATCCACACAACCACACACACAACCACACACACACACAACCACACACAACCACACAACCACAAACACACAACCACACACAACCATACATACCCACAACTGCACCCACATATAACCACACATACAACCACAACCCCACACAACCACACATACAACCACACACACAACCCCACATACAACCACACACACAACCACACACACAACCACACACATACACAACCACACACAACCACACATACAACCACACACACAACCACAAACACACCTACAACTGCACACACAACCCCCCACACACACACAACCCCACACACAAGCACACACAACCCCACACACACACAACCCCCCCCACACACACACAACCCCACACACAACCAAAACAACACACAACCACACACACAACCACACACCCAACCACACCCAACCACACACTCACAACCACACACACACAACCACACATATAACCACACACACTGAACCACACACACCCAACCACACAACCACACACAACCACAACCACACACAACAACAACCACACACACAACCACACACACACAACCACAACCACAACCAATCACAACCACACCCACACAACCACACACACACACACAACCACACCCACAACCAGGCACACAACCACACCGACACAACCACACACACACAATCATACACACACAACCACACATACAACCACACACACACATACAACCACACACAACCACCCCCAGACACACACAACCACACACAACCACAACCACACACAGAACCACAACCACACCCACACAACCACACTCACACAACCACACCCATACAACCACACCCATACAACCACAATCAATCAATCAATCAATCATGGAATTTATATCGCGCACTACTCACCCGGAAGGGTCTCAAGGCGCTTGGGGGAGGGGGTCTGCTACTGCTCGAACAGCTAGGTCTTGAGCTGTTTCCTGAAGGTGAGGTGGTCCTGGGTCAGCCGCAGGTGGACGGGCAGGGAGTTCCATGTCTTAGCCGCCAGGTAGGAGAAGGATCTTCCTCCGGCGGTGGCTCTCTGGATGCGAGGGACGACGGCGAGGGCGAGGTTCGCGGATCGTAGCTGTCAGGGGGCGTGTAGAAGGTCAGGCGGTCGTTGAGGTACCTTGGGCCCAGGTCGTGGAGGGATTTGTGTGCGTGGGTGAGGAGTCTGAACGTGATCCTCTTGTTGACAGGGAGCCAGTGCAGGTCTCTCAGGTGGCTCGAGATGTGGCTGCGTCGGGGGGCGTCCAGGATGAGACGGGCGGAGGCGTTCTGGATACGCTGAAGTCTTTTCTGAAGCTTGGCTGTTGTACCGGCGTAGAGGGTGTTTCCATAGTCTAGTCTGCTGGTGACGAGGGCCTGGGTGACATACTTCCTGGTCTCGGTCGGGATCCATCGGAAGATCTTGCGGAGCATTCGGAGGTTGTGGAAGCAAGATGAGGAGACGGCGTTGACTTGTCTGGTCATCGATAGGGAGGAGTCCAGGATAACGCCCAAGTTGTGTGCGTGGTCCGTTGGCTTGGGTGCGGTGCCCAGGGCCGGAGGCCACCAGGAGTCGTCCCATGCGGAGGGCGACGGTCCCAGGATGAGGACTTCTGTCTTGTCTGTGTTCAACTTCAGGCGGCTGATGTTCATCCATTCGGCGACGTCTTTCATCCCTTCATGTAGGCCGGCTTTGGCGGTGTCGGGGTCTCTGGTGAGGGAGAGAATCAGCTGGGTGTCATCGGCATAGGAAATTATGTTGAGGTTGTGTTGGCGTGCGATGGCAGCGAGGGGTTTCATGTAGATGTTGAAGAGAGTAGGGCTGAGCGACGATCCTTGCGGGACGCCGCAGATGACTTCGGTGGCCTCAGAGCGGAACGGAGGGAGGCGTACTCTCTGTGTTCTGCTGGAGAGGTATGAGATGATCCATTCCAGAGCATTCCCCTGGATGCCGGTGTCGATGAGGCGTTGGACTAGGGTGCGGTGGCAGACAGTGTCAAATGCTGCGGAGAGGTCAAGGAGGATGAGTGCCGCTGTTTCACCTTTGTCGAGCAGGGCTCGGATGTCGTCGGTGGCTGCAATGAGGGCGGTCTCGGTGCTGTGGTTGGCTCTGAATCCGGATTGCGATGGGTCGAGGGATCCGTTCGTCTCGAGGAAGGCGGCCAGCTGCTTGTTGACGACCTTCTCAATGACTTTGGCAGGGAAGGGAAGGAGCGAGATGGGGCGGAAGTTCTTGAGGTCGGTCGGGTCCGCTGTTGGCTTCTTCAGTAGTGCGCTGAGCTCGGCGTGCTTCCAGCTCTCCGGGAAGGTGGCTGTGTCGAAGGAGACGTTGATGATGTCTCGGAGGTGGGGTGCGATGGTAGAGGCGGCCTTGTTGAAGACATGGTGGGGGCATGGGTCGGTCGGAGATCCAGAGTGGATGGTGTTCATCATGCGTGTCGTGTCTTCGGGGGTCACTTCGGTCCATGTCTGGAGGATAGCGGCGGGGTGCGTAGGTTCGGTCGATGGGTGCGGGGGTGGAACGCCAAAGCTGTTGTGGATGTCGGCGATCTTGCGGTGGAAGTACGAGGCGAGGGAGTCGCAGAGGTCCTGTGAGGGAGTGATGTCGTTGTTGCCGGTGCTGGGGTTGGAGAACTCCTTGACGATGTTGAAGAGCTCCTTGCTGTCATGGGCGTTCTTGTCCAGTCGTTCCTTCAAAGATTTCTTCTTGGTGGTGCGTGTTGGAAGGCGGACCCCGAGGAGTCGGCGAGACCACTCAGGGGGGGCCCCCACACTGTACGAAGTAGCCGAGCGCTGCAGAGAAGCCTCCTGGGAGATCCTTCTCCTAGAATGTACTAGCACAGTAACACCACCACACCGGACTCAAGGAGGTTGTCTCAAGATGAGCAATTCTTTATCAGCACTTAAAAGGTTACGGGATCAATATGTACAGAAAAGGGGGATCAAGGGATCCGCAAAAAGTCTCAGTGTCTCGTTTTAGGAGGGAAGAGGTAGCGGGACAGTCTTTGGTAGGGGTTTGGTACGAGGGTACCTGGGGCCTAGTTCTTATCCTCAAGCTGGAGGACCTCCGGGTCTCGGAGGGGTCGAGCCGCGACGGCGTCAGCAGGGCTCTGGCGTTCAGTTCGTGGGGAGCCGCGACCAGGTCAGCGGGACTCTCAAGATGGTTTCTGCTCAGCTCGAGCCGCGATGTCGTCAGCAGGGCTCCGAGGGAGGTTTCAGCGAGGTTGGGCCGCGACAGCGTCAGCAGGGCCCCGATGTTCCGAGGGACTCCAAGGTTTCAGCAAGAAGGAGCCACGACGCAGTCTGCAGGGCTCGTGGTGGTTTCAAGCAAGGGTTTCTTCTCCGTAGGGTCGGCCGCGATTCAATCAGCAGGGCTCTCGACTCCGGGATCCAACTGCCGGTCTGTGGCGGGGTCGCCCCAGATATAGGTCTGGGACCCTTTGATGTCCGGACCCTTGCGCCCGGGGGGCGGAGAGGCCGGGTTGGGAGTGACCAGACGCCCAGCAGGAGAGGCGCCCGGCCCAGGAGAGATGGAGGCCGATCGCACCTCGGTGTGTGGGAGTGGTTGGGGGTCCCATCGATACCGCCCTCTGCCAGGGCGATGAGGTGTTCACGTGATACCCCCCTGGCCAGTTCTTGGTGCCTCAATGTCTGGGCCTTGCTGGGGCCGAGGCCGGGTTGAGCGGAGTCATGAGGACTGGTGTGCAGGGTCACGTGGTAGGTGGCAAAATGGCGGAGCCCCGAGGTGTAGGTGACCTCGTGCGGCCCGAACGGGTAGCTCGTGGGGGCTAGGGCGGGGAACGGGCCCAACCCCCGGGAAGTCAGGACCACGCCACGAGGCCGGGTCCAACAGGCGTCCCCCCCAGCCAAAGGCAGGGAGAGTCACCCATCTTCTTGGGGATTCTCCTCGTCAAGGCGGAAGAAGCGGGACAGGCCGTCCGCGTTGGCGTGGTCATTGCCGGGTCGGTGCTCAACCGAAAAGTCCATCCCTTGCAGGGCAATGGACCACCGCAGCAGCTTGGGATTCTCGCCTCTCATTTGCATTAACCACCGCAAGGGCCGGTGGTCGGTCTGGACCCGAAAGTGGGTACCGAAGAGATAGGGCCGGAGCTTCTTAAGGGCCCACACTACGGCGAAGGCCTCGCGCTCGATGGTGCTCCATCGTTGCTCTCGGGGCAGCAGCCGTCGGCTGATGAAGGCCACTGGGAGGTCGAGTCCCTTCTCATCAACCTGAGACAGGACGGCCCCGATCCCATATTCGGAGGCGTCTGTTTGCACGATGAACTCCTTACTGTAGTCAGGGGCCTGGAGCACAGGGGCAGTGCACATTGCTGCCTTGAGAGTCTCGAAAGCTGATTGGCAGCGGGGAGTCCAGTGCACCTTCTTGGGCTGTTTCTTCGAGGTGAGCTCTGTGAGAGGCCCAACAATGCTCCCATAGTCCCGGATGAACCGCCGGTAGTACCCAGTGAGGCCCAGGAAGGCCCGCACAGCGGTCTGGGTATTGGGGGGTTCCCATGCCTGGATGGCATCGATTTTTGGCTGGAGAGGGGCCACTTGACCACTTCCCACCTGATGGCCCAGGTAGGTCACCGATCCTTGGCCGATCTGGCATTTGCTGGCCTTGATCGTGAGCCCGGCCCTTTGGAGGGCGGCCAGGGTGGCTTGGAGGTGAGTTAGGTGCTCAGCCCAGTGGTTGCTGTACACGGCAATGTCATCCAAATAGGCCGCGCTGAAGGCCTCGAGCCCGGCCAGAACCTTGTTTACAAGTCTCTGAAAAGTGGCCGGGGCGTTCTTCATGCCGAAGGGCATCACCCGAAAGTGGTAATGCCCATCAGGGGTAGAAAAGGCGGATCTTTCTCGGGCGCTGGGGGTGAGCTGGATCTGCCAGTACCCGGCGGTGAGGTCCAGCGTGCTCAGGTAGCGGGCGGACCCCAAGCGGTCGATGAGTTCGTCGGCCCGGGGTATAGGATGGGCGTCCGTCTTGGTCACAGCATTCCGGGCTCGGTAGTCTACACAAAATCGTAACTCCGGGGGATGGCCGGGGGCTGCGGCCTTTGGTACCAGGACGACAGGGCTGGCCCACGGGCTGTCGGAGGGCTTGATGACCCCCAGGGCCAGCATCTTCGCTACTTCGGCCTGGATGCATGCCCGTACTCGGTCGGGTACCCTGTAGGCTCGGTGTCGCACGGGGGGGCTGTCCCCGGTGTCGACGTCGTGGACGCACCAGTAGGTCACCCCTGGGGTGAGGGAGAAGAGGGCTGCGTAGTTCTGCAGCAGTTGTTGACAGTCGATACGCTGCTCCGGGGTCAGGGAGGAGGCGAGTTGGACACCTTTGATGGATCCGTCGTGGACGTCGTTCTGTAAGAGGTCGGGTAGGGGCTCGGAGTCGTCCTCGCCCCCCTCGTCGGTCGCCAGCAGCAGGCTCAGTTCGGTCCGGGCAAAGTGGGGTTTGAGCCTGTTAGCATGTAGAACCCGGAGGGGGTTCTGGGGGGACTCCAGGTCGACTAGGTAGGTGACGGGGCTTTTCTTCTCCACCACCTTGAAGGGCCCGGTCCACTTGTCCTGGAGGGCGCAGGGCTCAACAGGGGCCATGACCCAGACTTGCTGGCCTGGCTCGAACTCAATGGTAGAGGTGTTCCGATCGTACCACCGCTTCATGTCCTCCTGGCTGGCCTCGAGGTTGGCTTCGGCCATGGCTCGGAACTTGCGGGTCTGGTTTCGTAGGGTCAGGAGGTATCGGTAGACGTCAGGAGGGGCGCCTTGGAGCTTCGTCTCCCAGCCCTCCTTGACCAGGCTGAGCGGTCCGCGGACCGGATGTCCGTACAATAGTTCAAACGGGCTGAACCCCAGGGACTAATGCGGGACCTCCCGATAGGCGAACAGGAGGCATGGTAGTAGGACATCCCATCTCCGCCGGAGGGGCTCTTCCAAGCCCTGAATCATCCCCTTCAGGGTTCTGTTAAAGCGCTCGACCAGCCCGTTCCCCTGAGGGTGATAGGGGGTTGTGAATTTGTACGTGACCCCGCACTGTTGCCACAGGGACCGCATGTACTTGGAGATGAAGTTTGTGCCCAGGTCGCTCACCACTTCGCGGGGAAATCCCACTCGGGAGAAGATCCCCATTAAGGCCCGGCCCACCACGGGGGCCGTTACAGTTCTTAGTGGGACCGCCTCCGGGTACCGGGTGGCGTGGTCCACGAGGGCCAGGATGAAGCGGTGGCCCAGGGCGGTCCGGGGGTCCAGGGGCCCCACGATGTCGATCCCGACCCGTTCGAACGGGGTGCTGACGGCTGGAAAGGGCTGGAGGGGGGCCTTGACCCGACCCCCCGTCTTCCCGCTGGCTTGGCAGGTCTGGCAGGACCGGCAGTGGTGGTCCACGTCTCTCCGCATCCGGGGCCAGTAGAAGTGGGTCACCAGACGGCTGTAAGTTTTGTCTTGCCCTAGGTGTCCAGCGAGGGGCACGTCATGTGCCAGGTTGAGAAGGAACTCCCGGAAGCGGAGGGGTACCACCAACACGCGGCTGGCCCCGAGTTCTGCCATTTTCTGTTCACTGTACAATAGGCCCTCGGCCCAGTAGACCCAGTGGGTGCCGGTCTGGTCCCCGTTGGCTTGTGCGGACGCTTGTTATCGGACCCCTTCGAGAGAGGGACAGGACTGTTGCTCGTGCTGGAACTGCTCTCGGGTGGGGCCCCCTTCGTGGCGCCATTGTGCAAGTTCTGGTAGGGCGCCTAGGGAAGCAATCTCTTCGGGGGAGGGTTCAGTAGGTCCAGTGTCGGTGTCCGCCTCCCCCTCGCTGCAGGCGGGGGGTGGTGCAAGCCCCTCGGGCTGGGCGGCACTGGGGGCCAGGGATGAGCGGGGGGCCTGGGCGGTCATGGACCGGGTGATGGCGCAGGCCCATTCGGACAGTCCCAGCATTCGGAGGTGCTCTCGTCGCTCCACTTGAGCCCAGGGGGAACTCTCCAGGTCGTTCCCCAGGAGGCAGTCTACTGGTGCGTCGTCGCGGACAGTCACTTTTAGTAGGCCTGTCACCCCTCCCCACTCGAAGGGGACCAGGGCCATCTGGCACAGGCTTTCGCTGTTGTCGGCCGTCCGGACGAGGCACAGCACATTTGGTAGGATCTGTTCGGGGTCACCAGGTGGCAGCGGACAGCGGTGACACTGGCGCCGGTGTCACGAAGGGCTTCGGCCTGTTGTCCATTGACGGTGACCTGCTGCCGGTACTTCTGGGTGTTGTTTGGGATGGGGGTGCGGGGCACCATTTCTCGGCGGCCCAGGCAGACCAGGGCCATGGCCGCCGGCTCCCATTCGGTGGTTCCTCGGTCGAGGGTTTCTTCTTCATCTTCTCCTTCCCCCAGGGCGGCGGCCGCCAGCTGTCGGGGCGGGGGCCCGCCGGCCCCGCTTCTTCGGTTCAGGGGGCAGACCGGATCGCTGGCATAGTGTCCGGTTTGTTGGCAGCCGTAGCATGTTACTGGGGGCCGTGGTCCGGTTCTGGCTGGGGTCGCCCCTCTTCGGGCTGGGCTCGGGGAGAGGTGTTGCTGTGGCGGCCCTCGAGGTGGGCTCCTGGGGGCCCCGGCGGGGGGGTCCCGGTTCCTGTTCGGCCCTCCCCCTCCACCGCGTTGGCGGGGAGGTCCGGTGGGGCTCCTCTGGTACTCCCCCATCGAGTTCCGGGGGACTCGGGTGTTGACCCATCGATCGGCCTCGACGGCGAGTTTTCGTGGGTCGGTCAGCTTGCTGTCGAGGAGGTGTTGCCTCAGCTCCCCTAAGCAATTGTTGGAGAGATGTTCCCAAACAATGAGGTCGACCAGCTGCCCGTAGGTGGTGACTTTACTACCCTTGATCCATCCTTCTAGGGCCCGGCTAAAAAAGTCCACATATTCCACCCAGGTAGTACCCGGGATCTTCTTGCAGTCTCTGAACCGCTGGCGGTACATTTCCGCGGTTAGCCCGTAGCGGGTGAGCAGGGCCTCCTTCATGTGGTCGTAGGAGGTCATCACCTCCTCTGGCAGCTGGAGCAGTGTGTCTCGACCTTCACGAAGGAACCGACCCCACAGGCCGGCGCCCCAGTCCTTTCGGGGCACCCGATGGGAGGTCATGGCCACCTCGTATGCCTTGAACCATTGTTGGATGTCGTCATTCTTATAGTACTCCTTGACGACATCTTTCGGGATATGTACCTTGGCCTCGGCAGGCGGTAGGGTGTCTCTATTACTGGGGGTGTCGGTCCCCCCTTGCTTTGCCTTGATCTCGAGCTCTTTGAGACTTCGCTCGTGCTCAAGGGTCAGTCTTTTTTCCTCCAACTCTCGGTGCCGTCTCTTCTCTTCTATCTCCTCTTGTAGCCGTAGCTGCTCTAGGGCCAGTTTCTTTTCCGCCAGCTGGAGTTCGCCGTCCAGCCGCAGTCGTGCGAGCTCTAGTTCGTGGTTCCGGACCTTCTCCCGCTCTCGTATCTCCTCTTCGGAGAGGCCGGTTTCTAGGCTATTTCTTCTTCAGGTTGCCGGAGTCGGTGCGGTGGATGTGGCCACAGTCAGGGGCAGGGGACCTTCTTCCTGGGAGGGGCCTGCCTCGGCCTCCAGCCAGGTCCTCAAGGCTTTCTGCATCTCCTCTTTGGTACCTAGGCCGGTGGTTGCAATGCCCTTGTCCTTGCAGAACTGTTTCAATTCTTTGTGCGTGTATTCCTCCAACCGTTCAGGCTGGAACTCCGTGGTCGCGTTGTTTTCTTGGTTGCTCATGACTTCCGTTTGTCTGGATGGTTAGCTAGTGGGTTACTGGCTGGTACGTACTGCGTTCGGTTCGGATCCCGCCGCTGGCCACCAAATGTTGGAAGGCGGACCCCGAGGAGTCGGCGAGACCACTCAGGGGGGGCCCCCACACTGTACAAAGTAGCCGAGCGCTGCAGAGAAGCCTCCTGGGAGATCCTTCTCCTAGAATGTACTAGCACAGTAACACCACCACACCGGACTCAAGGAGGTTGTCTCAAGATGAGCAATTCTTTATCAGCACTTAAAAGGTTACGGGATCAATATGTACAGAAAAGGGGGATCAAGGGATCCGCAAAAAGTCTCAGTGTCTCGTTTTAGGAGGGAAGAGGTAGCGGGACAGTCTTTGGTAGGGGTTTGGTACGAGGGTACCTGGGGCCTAGTTCTTATCCTCAAGCTGGAGGACCTCCGGGTCTCGGAGGGGTCGAGCCGCGACGGCGTCAGCAGGGCTCTGGCGTTCAGTTCGTGGGGAGCCGCGACCAGGTCAGCGGGACTCTCAAGATGGTTTCTGCTCAGCTCGAGCCGCGATGTCGTCAGCAGGGCTCCGAGGGAGGTTTCAGCGAGGTTGGGCCGCGACAGCGTCAGCAGGGCCCCGATGTTCCGGGGGACTCCAAGGTTTCAGCAAGAAGGAGCCGCGACGCAGTCTGCAGGGCTCGTGGTGGTTTCAAGCAAGGGTTTCTTCTCCGTAGGGTCGGCCGCGATTCAATCAGCAGGGCTCTCGACTCCGGGATCCAACTGCCGGTCTGTGGCGGGGTCGCCCCAGATATAGGTCTGGGACCCTTTGATGTCCGGACCCTTGCGCCCGGGGGGCGGAGAGGCCGGGTTGGGAGTGACCAGACGCCCAGCAGGAGAGGCGCCCGGCCCAGGAGAGATGGAGGCCGATCGCACCTCGGTGTGTGGGAGTGGTTGGGGGTCCCATCGATACCGCCCTCTGCCAGGGCGATGAGGTGTTCACGTGATACCCCCTGGCCAGTTCTTGGTGCCTCAATGTCTGGGCCTTGCTGGGGCCGAGGCCGGGTTGAGCGGAGTCATGAGGACTGGTGTGCAGGGTCACGTGGTAGGCGGCAAAATGGCGGAGCCCCGAGGTGTAGGTGACCTCGTGCGGCCCGAACGGGTAGCTCGTGGGGGCTAGGGCGGGGAACGGGCCCAACCCCCGGGAAGTCAGGACCACGCCACGAGGCCAGGTCCAACAGTGCGGATGAGCTGGTGATGTCTGCGGGTGGCGAGTTTGAGGGCGGTCATGTTGTCGGTGGTCTTGTCGAGGAGCCAGGCCTTCTCGAGGGTGCGGCAGGCCTTCTTGGAGTCCTTGAGTTCGTCGGTGAACCAGGGGGCCTTCTTGCTTCTGGGCCAGGTGAGTGGGTTCTTCAGTGGGGCGAGGTCGTCGGCACAGGAGGTCAGCCATTGCGTGAGGTCGAGGGCTGCTGTGTTAGGGTCCGTTGTCCTGACCGGTGGGTTCTGGCTGAGGGAGGTGGTGAGCTGGTCGACGGTGATCTTGCTCCAGTTTCTGTGGGGAACCTGCTTCGGGTGGTGGTGGACCGTGTTCTTCTTGAAGCTGAAGTGGACGCAGCTGTGGTCAGTCCAGTGGAGTCCGGTGCAGTGGCTGAAGGTGACATGCTTGCTGGATGAGAAGAGGGGGTCGAGCGTGTGGCCGGCGTAATGGGTGGGGGAGTTGACCAGTTGCTTGAGTCCGAGGTTGGCGAGGTTGTCCAGCAGGGCGGTGGTGTTGCGGTCGTTGTTGTTCTCCAGGTGGAAGTTGAGGTCCCCGAGGAGGATGTAGTCGGCGGAGGGGAGGGCGTGAGGGCTGATGAAGTCCGTGATGTCTTCGCAGAACTGTGCGCGTGGTCCCGGGGGTCTGTAGATGAGGGTGCCTCTGAGGGTAGTCTTGGGGTCGGTGTGGATCTGGAAGTGCAGGTATTCGGCGGTGTTGAATGCGTCGATGGAGTCAGTCGAGATGCGAATGGTGCTTTTGTGAGCGATGGCGATGCCCCCTCCGGTCTGGTTGTTGCGATCCTTCCTGATGATCTTGTAGCCGTCTGGGATGGCTATGGCGATGTCGGGGGCTGAGGAGGCGTTCATCCAGGTTTCCGTGAGGAAGGCGACGTCTGGAGATGCGGTGTCGAGGAGGTCCCAGAGTTCCACGGCGTGTCTGTGGATGGAGCGGGTGTTGATCAGGATGCACTTGAGGTGGTTGCTGTTGTCCGTCTTGGTGGGCGTGGTGCTTGTTCGGAGGCAGGAGAAGTTGCAGGATCGGCAGACGAAGGGTCCATGGGTGCGTCGCAGGGACGCTCGGTAGCATCCGGGGGCTCGGGCGGTTTTGAGTGCGATGAGCGTAGCGAAGTCGTAGGTCCTGCGGGGGGGCTGGCGGGCGCGGGGACCAGGGGGTCTGGCGCTGGGCGCGGTCCAGGCGCGGACGGGCGCAGATGGGCTTACCTTTGGCGCACCTTCGGCGCTCAATCGGCGCTCCCGCTGCGCGCGTCCGCTGCGCGGTCGCTGAGGGGGCGTCATAAATAAGGAGCCGGGAGGGAGGGTCAGCTGGGAGGCGGGAGCGGGTTGGCCAATGGGCAGTGAGGGGAGGCGGGACTGCAGGTGGAGGCGGGAGCAGGAAGGAGGAGAGCGGGGCAGCGGCGGCAGAAACGGCGGGAAAACGGGGGTGAAGTGACCGGGGCAGCGGCGGCGATCAGCGGGCGAGGAGGGGCAGCAGCGGCAGGAAAGCGACAGGCGGTACGAGAGAAGCAGCAGGCAGCAGGCAGGAGGCGGCGGCGGCGGCGTGAAACCAGGTGAGTGGCAGCAGGCGGTAGTCACAGGGTGGGCAGGTGCCAGGCAGCGACAGGCAGGCAGAGCAGTGGAGAGGAGCGACCGGCTGTGGGGGCACAGCCACACACACAGCCACACACACAGCCACACACCCACAACCATACACAAAACCACGCACACACACAACTACACACAATCACACACACAACCACACACACACAACCACACACACACACACAACCACACACAACTACACACACAACCACACAACCACACAAACAGCCACACACACAACCAAGCACACAGCCACACACAAAACAATACACACACAACCAAGCCCACACACAACCTCACATACAACCACACACACCCAACCACACACAACCACACACACAACCACACACACAACCACACACAACCACACACACACCAACACAACCATACACCCACACACACAACCACACACACACAACAACACACACACAACCACACATAGCCACACACACACACAAACAACCACACACACACACAACCACACACCCACACCACTACAACTACACACACACAACCACACACACACAACCACACAGACAACCACACAGACAACCACAACCACACAGACAAACAACCACACACACAACCACAACTACACCCACACATAGAACCCTACATACACAACCACATACACACAACCCCACACACAATCACACACACAACCCCACACACAAACACACACAACCCCCCCACACACATAACCGCACACACACAACCACAACCACACACAACCACACCCACAACCACACACAACCACAACCACACACACACAACCACACACATACACACAACCACACCTGCAACCACACACACAACCACAACCACACACACACAACCACACACACACCACTCCTGCAACCACACACACAACCACACCCCCCCACACAAGCACACAAGCACAACCACACACACACAACCACACAACCACACCCCCCCACACACCCATACAACCACACACATACAACCACAACCACGCACACAACCACACACACAGCCATACACACAGCTAGACACACAGCCACACACACAGCCACACACATAGCCACACACAACCAGAACCACACACACACAACCACACACACACAACCACATAATAAACCACAACCATACACGCAACCACACACACACACAACCACAACCACACAAAACCACACACACAACCACACACACAACCACACAACCACACCCATACACATAACCACACACACACAACCACACACACAACCATGCACACAAACACATAAATACAACCACATACAACCACACACAACCACAACCACACATACAACCATACACACCACACACAACCACACATAAAACCACACAACCACACACACACAACCACACACACAACCACACCCAGAACCACAAAAACACAACCACACATAACCACACACACATACACATACAAACAACCACACACAACCACACAACAACACAACCACACCACCACAACCACACACACACACAACCACACACACACAAACACAACCAAACACACACATAACCACACACACAACCACACACAACCACACACACAACCACACACACAACCACAACCACACAACCACACCCACACAACCATACACATACCACACCCACACACACCCACAACCACACACACAACCATGCACACAAACACACAAATACAACCACATACAACCACACACATAACCACAACCACACATACAACCATACACGCCACATACAACCACACATACAACCACACAACCACACACACAACCACACACAACCACACACAACCACAAATCCACTAACACAACCACAACCGCACACACAACTGCACCCACAATACCACAAACACATCCCCAGACACACACAACCACACACAACCACAACCACAACCACACCCACACAACCACACCCACACAACCACACCCATACAACCACACCCACACAACCACACACACAGACACACACACAGCCACACACAAACCACAGTCACACACAAAACCATACACACCCACAACCACACACAAAACCACGCACACACACAACCACACAACCACACACAACCACACACACAACCACACACATACAACCTCACACACATACAACCACACACAACCACACATACAACCACACAACCAAACACACAGCCACACACACAACCAAGCATACAACCACACACAAAACAATACACACAACCAAGCCCACACACAACCACACATACAACCACACACACCCAACCACACACATCTACACCAACACAACCACATACACAACCACACACACACAACCTCACACACAACCACACACACAACCACACACAACCACACACACACACAACCATACACCCACACCCACAACCACACACACAACCACACACACATAACAACACACACACAACCACACATAGCGACAGATACACACAAACAACCACACACACACAACCACACACCCACACCACCACAACTACACACACACAACCACACACACAACAACGCAGACAACCACAACCACACAGACAAACACAACCACAGACACAACCACAACTATACCCACACATACAACCGCACACACCCACAACCACACACACAACCAGGCACACACAACCCCACATACATAACCAAACACACACAACCCCACACACAACCACACACACACACAACCCCACACACACAACCACACACACAACCACACACACACAACCACACCCGCAACCACACACAACCACAACCACACACACAACCACACACACACAACCACACACAACCACACCTGCAACCACACACAACCACAACCACACACACAACCACACACACCACACCTGCAACCACACATACAACCACACCCCCCACACACAAGCACAACCACACACACACAAACACACACACACAACCACACCCCCACACCCCCACACACCCATACAACCATACACATACAACCACAACCACGCACACAACCACGCACACAGCCACACACACAGCTAGACACACAGCCACACACACAGCCACACACACAGCCAGAACCACACACACACAATCACACACACACACAACCACACAAACACAACCACATAATAAACCACAACCACACACACAACCACACACACACAACCACAACCACACAAAACCACACACACAACCACACACACAACCACAACCACACAACCACACCCACACAACCATACACATAATCACACCCACACACACACCCACAACCACACACACAACCATGCACACAAACACACAAATACAACCAAATACAACCACACACACAACCACAACCACACATACAACAATACACACCACACACAACCACACATACAACCACACAACCACACAAACACAACCACACACACAACCACACACAATCACACACAACCACAAATCCACACACACAACCACAACCACACCCACAACTGCACCCACAACTGCACCCACAATACCACACACACAACCCCACACACACACAGCCACACACACACAAACCCACACAACCCCCCACACACACAACCACACACGCACAACCCCACACAACCCCACATACAATCCCACACATACAACCCCACACACACAACCACACACACACAATCACAACCACACGCAGCACCACAAACACACAACCACACAACCACACACACATACAAACAACCACACACACACAACCACACAAGCACACCCACACCACCACAACCACACACACACACAACCACACACACACAAACATAACCAAACACACACATAACCACACACAACCACAACAACATACACATCCACAACCACACACACAACTATACCCCCACACACACAACCACACCCACACATACAACCACACACACCCACAACCACACACAACCAGGCACACAACCACACACTAAACCACACACAACCAAACCCACACATACAACCACACACAACCACACACACACAACCTCACACACAATTACACACAACCACACACACCTACAACCACACAAACACACAGCCACACACACAGCCACGCTCAACCACACACAACCACACCCACACAACCACATATATAACCACACACACTGAACCACACACACCCAACCACACAACCTTACACACAACCACACCCCCACACAACCACACACATACAACCACAACCAATCACAACCACATACACACAACCACACACACAACCACACACACACACACACACACAACCAGGCACACAACCACGCAACCACAACCACACACACAACCACATACATACAACCACACACACACAACCACAACCACACACACAAGCACACATACAACCACAACCACACACACACACAACCGCACACACAACCACACACACAACCACAACCAACCACACACACACAACCACAACCAACCACACAACTGCACATACAACCAGACACACACAACCACACACACAATACACAACCACACACAGCCACATACACAGCCACACACACAACTACACACACACAACCACACCCCCACACAAGCACACACACAATCACAACCACACACACACACAACCACACACACACAACCACAACCACACACCCACACCACCATACACCCACACAACCACACACATATAACCACAACCACACACACAGCCACACACACAGCCACACACAACCACATACACAACCACACCCACAACCACACCCACAACCACACACAACCAGAACCACACACACACAACCACACACACACAACCAACACACACAACCACACACAGCCACAACCACACACACCACAACCACAAACACAATCACACACAAACCACAACCACACACAAACCACTACCACACACACAACCACAAAACCACACACACACACCACACACACAAAACCACACACATACAACCACACACACAACCATGCACACAACCACACACACAGCCACACACACAGCCACACACACAACCACACACACAACCACAACCACACACACAACAACAACCATACCCACACAACCACACCCACACAACCACATACACAACCACAGCCACACACAGCCACACACACAACCACACACACACACACAACCACACACACAACCACATGCAACCACACCCAACCACACATCCACACACAACCACAACTACACCCACAACCGCACCCACAACTGCACACACACAACCACACACACACAACCACATGCACACAACCCCACACACAACCCCCCCACACAAAACCACACACACAACCACACACACAACCACAACCACACAACCACACCCACACAACCATACACATAATCACACCCACACACACACCCACAACCACACACACAACCATGCACAAAAACACACAAATACAACCAAATACAACCACACACACACAACCACAACCACACATACAACAATACACACCACACACAACCACACATACAACCACACAACCACACAAACACAACCACACACACAACCACACACAATCACACACAACCACAAATCCACACACACAACCACAACCACACCCACAACTGCACCCACAACTGCACCCACAATACCACACACACAACCCCACACACACACAGCCACACACACACAAACCCACACAACCCCCCACACACACAACCACACACGCACAACCCCACACAACCCCACATACAATCCCACACACACAACCCCACACACACAACCACACACACACAATCACAACCACACGCAGCACCACAAACACACAACCACACAACCACACACACATACAAACAACCACACACACACAACCACACAAGCACACCCACACCACCACAACCACACACACACACAACCACACACACACAAACATAACCAAACACACACATAACCACACACAACCACAACAACATACACATCCACAACCACACACACAACTATACCCCCACACACACAACCACACCCACACATACAACCACACACACCCACAACCACACACAACCAGGCACACAACCACACACTAAACCACACACAACCAAACCCACACATACAACCACACACAACCACACACACACAACCTCACACACAATTACACACAACCACACACACCTACAACCACACAAACACACAGCCACACACACAGCCACGCTCAACCACACACAACCACACCCACACAACCACATATATAACCACACACACTGAACCACACACACCCAACCACACAACCTTACACACAACCACACCCCCACACAACCACACACATACAACCACAACCAATCACAACCACATACACACAACCACACACACAACCACACACACACACACACACACAACCAGGCACACAACCACGCAACCACAACCACACACACAACCACATACATACAACCACACACACACAACCACAACCACACACACAAGCACACATACAACCACAACCACACACACACACAACCGCACACACAACCACACACACAACCACAACCAACCACACACACACAACCACAACCAACCACACAACTGCACATACAACCAGACACACACAACCACACACACAATACACAACCACACACAGCCACATACACAGCCACACACACAACTACACACACACAACCACACCCCCACACAAGCACACACACAATCACAACCACACACACACACAACCACACACACACAACCACAACCACACACCCACACCACCATACACCCACACAACCACACACATATAACCACAACCACACACACAGCCACACACACAGCCACACACAACCACATACACAACCACACCCACAACCACACCCACAACCACACACAACCAGAACCACACACACACAACCACACACACACAACCAACACACACAACCACACACAGCCACAACCACACACACCACAACCACAAACACAATCACACACAAACCACAACCACACACAAACCACTACCACACACACAACCACAAAACCACACACACACACCACACACACAAAACCACACACATACAACCACACACACAACCATGCACACAACCACACACACAGCCACACACACAGCCACACACACAACCACACACACAACCACAACCACACACACAACAACAACCATACCCACACAACCACACCCACACAACCACATACACAACCACAGCCACACACAGCCACACACACAACCACACACACACACACAACCACACACACAACCACATGCAACCACACCCAACCACACATCCACACACAACCACAACTACACCCACAACCGCACCCACAACTGCACACACACAACCACACACACACAACCACATGCACACAACCCCACACACAACCCCCCCCACACAAAACCACACACACAACCACACACACAACCACAACCACACAACCACACCCACACAACCATACACATAATCACACCCACACACACACCCACAACCACACACACAACCATGCACAAAAACACACAAATACAACCAAATACAACCACACACACACAACCACAACCACACATACAACAATACACACCACACACAACCACACATACAACCACACAACCACACAAACACAACCACACACACAACCACACACAATCACACACAACCACAAATCCACACACACAACCACAACCACACCCACAACTGCACCCACAACTGCACCCACAATACCACACACACAACCCCACACACACACAGCCACACACACACAAACCCACACAACCCCCCACACACACAACCACACACGCACAACCCCACACAACCCCACATACAATCCCACACACACAACCCCACACACACAACCACACACACACAATCACAACCACACGCAGCACCACAAACACACAACCACACAACCACACACACATACAAACAACCACACACACACAACTACACAAGCACACCCACACCACCACAACCACACACACACACAACCACACACACACAAACATAACCAAACACACACATAACCACACACAACCACAACAACATACACATCCACAACCACACACACAACTATACCCCCACACACACAACCACACCCACACATACAACCACACACACCCACAACCACACACAACCAGGCACACAACCACACACTAAACCACACACAACCAAACCCACACATACAACCACACACAACCACACACACACAACCTCACACACAATTACACACAACCACACACACCTACAACCACACAAACACACAGCCACACACACAGCCACACTCAACCACACACAACCACACCCACACAACCACATATATAACCACACACACTGAACCACACACACCCAACCACACAACCTTACACACAACCACACCCCCACACAACCACACACATACAACCACAACCAATCACAACCACATACACACAACCACACACACAACCACACACACACACACACAACCAGGCACACAACCACGCAACCACAACCACACACACAACCACATACATACAACCACACACACACAACCACAACCACACACACAAGCACACATACAACCACAACCACACACACAACCGCACACACAACCACACACACAACCACAACCAACCACACACACACAACCACAACCAACCACACAACTGCACATACAACCAGACACACACAACCACACACACAATACACAACCACACACAGCCACATACACAGCCACACACACAACTACACACACACAACCACACCCCCACACAAGCACACACACAATCACAACCACACACACACACAACCACACACACACAACCACAACCACACACCCACACCACCATACACCCACACAACCACACACATATAACCACAACCACACACACAGCCACACACACAGCCACACACAACCACATACACAACCACACCCACAACCACACCCACAACCACACACAACCAGAACCACACACACACAACCACACACACACAACCAACACACACAACCACACACAGCCACAACCACACACACCACAACCACAAACACAATCACACACAAACCACAACCACACACAAACCACTACCACACACACAACCACAAAACCACACACACACACCACACACACAAAACCACACACATACAACCACACACACAACCATGCACACAACCACACACACAGCCACACACACAGCCACACACACAACCACACACACAACCACAACCACACACACAACAACAACCATACCCACACAACCACACCCACACAACCACATACACAACCACAGCCACACACAGCCACACACACAACCACACACACACACAACCACACACACAACCACATGCAACCACACCCAACCACACATCCACACACAACCACAACTACACCCACAACCGCACCCACAACTGCACACACACAACCACACACACACAACCACATGCACACAACCCCACACACAACCCCCCCCACACAAAACCACACACACAACCACACACACAACCACAACCACACAACCACACCCACACAACCATACACATAATCACACCCACACACACACCCACAACCACACACACAACCATGCACAAAAACACACAAATACAACCAAATACAACCACACACACACAACCACAACCACACATACAACAATACACACCACACACAACCACACATACAACCACACAACCACACAAACACAACCACACACACAACCACACACAATCACACACAACCACAAATCCACACACACAACCACAACCACACCCACAACTGCACCCACAACTGCACCCACAATACCACACACACAACCCCACACACACACAGCCACACACACACAAACCCACACAACCCCCCACACACACAACCACACACGCACAACCCCACACAACCCCACATACTATCCCACTCACACAACCCCACACACACAACCACACACACACAATCACAACCACACGCAGCACCACAAACACACAACCACACAACCACACACACATACAAACAACCACACACACACAACTACACAAGCACACCCACACCACCACAACCACACACACACACAACCACACACACACAAACATAACCAAACACACACATAACCACACACAACCACAACAACATACACATCCACAACCACACACACAACTATACCCCCACACACACAACCACACCCACACATACAACCACACACACCCACAACCACACACAACCAGGCACACAACCACACACTAAACCACACACAACCAAACCCACACATACAACCACACACAACCACACACACACAACCTCACACACAATTACACACAACCACACACACCTACAACCACACAAACACACAGCCACACACACAGCCACACTCAACCACACACAACCACACCCACACAACCACATATATAACCACACACACTGAACCACACACACCCAACCACACAACCTTACACACAACCACACCCCCACACAACCACACACATACAACCACAACCAATCACAACCACATACACACAACCACACACACAACCACACACACACACACACACAACCAGGCACACAACCACGCAACCACAACCACACACACAACCACATACATACAACCACACACACACAACCACAACCACACACACAAGCACACATACAACCACAACCACACACACACACAACTGCACACACAACCACACACACAACCACAACCAACCACACACACACAACCACAACCAACCACACAACTGCACATACAACCAGACACACACAACCACACACACAATACACAACCACACACAGCCACATACACAGCCACACACACAACTACACACACACAACCACACCCCCACACAAGCACACACACAATCACAACCACACACACACACAACCACACACACACAACCACAACCACACACCCACACCACCATACACCCACACAACCACACACATATAACCACAACCACACACACAGCCACACACACAGCCACACACAACCACATACACAACCACACCCACAACCACACCCACCACCACACACAACCAGAACCACACACACACAACCACACACACACAACCAACACACACAACCACACACAGCCACAACCACACACACCACAACCACAAACACAATCACACACAAACCACAACCACACACAAACCACTACCACACACACAACCACAAAACCACACACACACACCACACACACAAAACCACACACATACAAGCACACACACATGCACACAACCACACACACAGCCACACACACAGCCACACACACAACCACACACACAACCACAACCACACACACAACAACAACCATACCCACACAACCACACCCACACAACCACATACACAACCACAGCCACACACAGCCACACACACAACCACACACACACCCACAACCACACTGTAGGAGAGTAGGGTCTGCTATCCTATGGTCACCCCAAATTTTTGCTTTTTGCTTCACTGGTTTTTGACATATTGAGGCTGTGGGCCTGCCAATCAGACCCCCAGCCTGCTGTTCTCTCTACTAAATTAAAACTATGCACCCTAGGTGCATAACCAATTGGAAGTGGATCACCCTGTCAGCCCCTGTACCAGTGTACACTAGGTACCCAGGGCATTGGTGTACCCAAGGCCTGCCAAGGGCTGCAGCATGTATTATGCCACCCCAGGCTTGGCCTAACGATTTGACACAACTGGCTGATCACTCAGCTGGGGTAAGTTGGTGTAATCACCTCTTACTTAGGTGTAGTATACCTATACCTAACCTTAAATGGGACACCTGGTAACCTATAAGTCACTCCTATAGCAGGCCTTAACAATCCTGAAGGCAGAGTGCTTGGTTCCATGTGAGATGGTGCTCTGGCATGAGCTGAGCCTGTCTGCAGTGGTCGGAACAACTTCCTTCTACTGTTTCCAGATATCGTCATACCATATACTCTTAAGTGCATTATGAACCTCGCGGTTAAATGCTATCTTTGGTTTGGCTTTATCAAAACATGTCGAGTAAGGTGTCATACGAATTGGAATACTAACCCCTCGCCAATTCTGGCGACGGGGTTAGCATTCCACCCTTCTAGAGGGACACGACATGTACAGTGCCTGAAACCCGGGTAAAATCAGACATAGCCTCAGCTCCACAAAATGGATGCTGCCACCACAGACACAAGTCTGCCCTCCTGCTGCTGGGAGTCCTTCCAGCTTGGGAGGTGTGGACAAAGGGTTTCCTGCCAGGGGAGGTGCGTGCACCACCCCAGACAGGATTTTGTGTATTGGTCAGGTAGGGCTTGAAAGAAACCAGACATGCCTGTGGCTCACAAGGAGCCTCGGTGCATATGCCAGTTCAAACCGGTCCTGGGGCACACCAGTCCCGGGCCTGGGGCGAGCTGGACAAAGGATTGGGGGTGTAACCACCCCCCTTCCTGGTCCCACCCATAGGGAGGGACCTAGCAGGTAGTCCGGCCCCTAGAATCCGAATAAAGGTAGGAGCTGTGTCCTAAGACTTCAGACATCCTGGAATCAACTTGAAACTAAGAAGAAGACGGGAACTTCGACATTCTGCTGCACAGAAGACTGAAGAAAATCTCCCCTGTGGTCAGGGAGTGACCACCTTGCTAACGCAAGCACCATCCAGCGAATCAACGTCTGCTTTGCCGCCGCCTCCCGCTGGAGCCCGAGCCCAGAGACTGACAAGACCTGGACCTCCAGACCTCTCACCGCCCGATCCACAGTCCCTGCAAAGAGGAGACCCGTGGAGGCACCGAGACACGTGGAGCCAGCCATCTTGAAACGACTACGACAAGCTGACCAGTGCAACAACCGAGGCTCCCTCCAAGTTGTGCTTTGGGTCCTGAGAAGCCCAACCCTCGAGCAGCATCTGCACCAAAGGTGAGCCCTCCAGCATCTCCACGATCTGCGTGGGGCCCTTCTGCATTTTGCCACTCGACGCGCCTAACCGGTTGCTGGCCCGCTGGCTAGTGGCCATCTTGGCGACGAAATCTACGACAAACACCGCTGGTCTGGTTGCTCCAGACTGGCCCTTGCTCCCCTCCAAAGGAGCCGTTCCTCTGACCTTGCTGGTCAGAACCATCAGCTTATCTCCTTGCCCACAACAATTGCTTTTGCCAAGGCTTGTTTGCTTCGATCAAGTCGCCGACACCGCCGACAGCGAGAGCCTGCGTGGGACAGCTCGTGACTCGACTCCTGGACGTCGTCGACCTTCAGGGACCACGTGGCTGCAGAGTCAAGCTACACCTTCCTTCCTGTTTGCACCCGACATCGCCTGGTACCCACCTGGTGCCACGCTGGTCACTGGCTAGTGACTGTGAACACTGTCCCCTCTGCTTACAGGTCTTCAACATCTCCGATCCACTCTTGGATCCACTGCATCTCTTCCCGACCGACCGCCTGCAGCACTTTTGTCTACAGGCCCCACGGAACAGATAGAAGAAACCCGACGCACTTCGAGGCCTATGCACCCGCTTCCTGTGGGTGAGGTAAAGCTGGCACTCCGGTGCCCAAGTGTGGTATTACATCTCTAGTGCCTGTGTTCCAAATCTTAAGTTCCTAGGTCATCCGGAAGATTCCTTTTGCAGTAACTTTGTACTTTTTACGCACCCATTGAAACCTATGGGAGCACGCGTGTGACTATTTGCTCTGCACACGCCACCCGTGGACCTCCTGGTCACTAACTGACGTTAGCTCCTTGTAGGCCCAGCGATTCTAGAGGCCCTAGGCCTTTTCCCTTTCCTGTTCGTGGTACTTATACCACTATTTTAGTATATGGTTCGAGTGGCCACCAGGGCCTATCCATATAAAGTGCAACTTCTGTGTATTCTGTGATAATCTTGTTTGACGATTTGTGCTCCTGTGCTCATAAAGAGACTAGGGGTTACTTTGAGAAATAAATACATATATATTTTGAATATATATCTGTGTGGTGTCCTTTCATTGGTGTAAAAGGGGGTTGCATTTGGTAAAACAGCTGGCTTAACACGCTTCACGAGTTTAGCCTCAAAGACTGCTTAGCCTACGCTACCACTAGGGCAGCTAGTCCGAAAAGGTTGACTTACAACCACACCATAAGGGTTGCTTGGCATGGTACAAGGTGATCACTTTAACTAGTGAGCATCATATACCAGGCCAACTTCTCACATTGGTGGGCAGCGGTTGGATTTGAGCTTGCTGTGTTTTACCATTGTAATCTCTTGGTTACCAATTGAAAGATCACATAGGTACCTGTAGGTACATATAAAACAAGATTAGATATACTTAAGTTCTACTGAACTTAGTTGTTGTAGAGCAAAGGGAGTAGCACACCCTGACTACAACTACTAGATAGGTTTAGTAGGTAAACCCAAGTGTAGGTAGATTGCAACACATCCACCCACACTTAAGAGCAATGGCCGGGGCAGAGGGGTCCACTGTACCCATCTCTGTTGAGAGTGACCCCCAGAGGGCACCATCCAGCTTTGCTACCCTTAATCAGAATGAGCTCAGGCATTTGGCAACTCTTAGAGGCCTTAAACAGCCCAAGAACCCAAACTCTGCTGAGCTCAGAGAGCTCTTACAGAATGATGAGAATCAGAGAGCACTCAAGAAAGCTTCCCAGTTAGCCCCCTTAGGGACAGGAACAGGAGGCCCCCCTTCTGAAGATGCCACTGAAGTACCCCTTCCCAATAGTCACCCCTTAGATGGGATGCCTACCACAGAGGATGAGAGTGAAAAGGATACTGACAGTAGTGAGGATGAAGGGAGAACTAGCCCAGTGCCAAGTATTATACTTGGCCCAGCTAAACCAAGGCTATTGGGGACTGACAGTGGGTTCAACCCACTGGATCTCCCCAGTGGACTTAACACAGGGTTTGGAAGGCAAAGGAATCGCTCAGGTGACTCCAATGCTTCCCATGGCTCTAGAGGCTCTCAAGGTCACTCCAGGAGAAGGATGACCACCCCTCAGAGGAGGGAACATGAGGCCAAGATGCAAGAGGCTCAGCTGAGGATCAGGAAGCAGGAGCTAGAAGTAGCCCTGATGGAAGAGAAACTTAGCAAGGCTAGACCGCATAAAGAGAGTGGGTCTATACCCACTGGTGGCAGCATAGTCCCTAAGGACAAAGATAGGGTTTTCGACAATAGAAACCTGTCTAAGGTTGTGCCCCCCTACAAAAGTGGGGATGACATCCACAAGTGGATAACTGCTCTTGAGAGAGCCTGCAAAGTACAGCAGGTTCCTGAAGATCAGTGGGCAGCAATCCTCTGGCTCTCCTTTGAGGGAAGAGGCAGAGACAGACTCCTCACTGTTAGAGAAGAGGATGTCAGAAACTACAGAGTCCTGAAGAGTGTTCTAGTTGATGGGTTAGGCTTAACCACTGAGCAGTACAGGTTAATGTTCAGAGACACCCAAAAGACACAGACTCAGGACTGGTCTGAATACATTGAATGTGCCACTAAGGCTTTGGAGGGTTGGTTGCTGGGAAGTAAGGTATCTGATTTTACAGGATTGTATAATTTGATGATGAGAGAACAGATTTTAAATAACTGTCAAAACCAGCAACTGCATCAACACTTGGTTGACTCTGATCTGACCTCTCCCCAAGAATTGGGAAAGAAGGCAGACAAATGGGTCAGAACCAGGGTTAAGCAAAAGAACCAGAACCAGGGCCAAGGGGGTGATCAGAAGAAAACAGACCAAAAGGGTGGAGATCAGAAATCTAAAGACCAGAAGTCTTCAACAGGGCCCCAAACTACTGCTAAGGAGGGTGGGTCCCAACAACAGTCCAAAAAGAAGAAAGAAGGTCAAAAGAAACCCTGGTGCAATCATTGTAAAAATACAACTCACTGGACTAGTGATTGCAAAAAGGGTGGAGCCCCCAACACTGTTGCCCCTAAGGCACCTGCTCCCAGTACTACTGTTAGCAGTGTTGGTCCCCAGACAAAGGGTGTAGTGGGAATCACTATGGGAACTGAAGGAGATTCTGACTTAGACAGAACCCTTACACAGCCAGTCTTGATCTGTGATGGGGACATTGATTTGTCCCTGACTGTGAGCCCCAGTAACCTGGGCAAGTACAGACAGACTCCTTTAATAAATGAAAAAGTGGCTCAAGCTTACAGGGACACATGTGCCAGTGTCACTATGGTGACACCAGGCTTTGTGGACCCTGGACAGTACATACCAGGTGAGAACTACCTGGTGACCAATGCCAGCAATGCCACTACTTCACATAGTGTGGCAGTTGTTAACTTCTCATGGGGAGGGGTAACTGGCCTCAAAAGGGTTGTGGTTAGTGCAGACCTCCCAGTAGAATGTTTGTTGGGCAATGACCTAGAGAGTTCTCTATGGTCAGAAGTGGAGTACAGGACTCATGCAGAGATGTTAGGTATATCATCACATGTCCTTGCTGTGACCAGGTCACAGGCCAAAAAGTGCCTCACTGAACCACAGGTCTTGGATCCTGGAACAATGGACCAAGCACCTACCAAGAAGAAGAACAGGAGGGTCAAGGCTGTGCCTTCCCCCCTGCCTCAGAGTGATGATCAGCCTTCCCAGGAAGCTGATCTAGAGGACCCTGAAGGAACTGTCCCTGAAGAGCTTGAACCTGACCAGGTTGAGTTTCTGGGGACAGGGGGACCTTCAAGGGCTGACTTGAGGCAGGCTCAGTTATCCTGTCCCTCTCTTGAACCCCTCAGACAGCTGGCTGCTGCTGAGGCTGCTGGGAATGCTCAAGGTACCCATAAAGTGTATTGGGATGAAGGGCTCCTTTATTCAGAGGCTAGAGACCCCAAGCCTGGTGCTACCAGGAGGTTGGTCATACCTCTGCAATTTAGGGGCTTCCTTCTTACCTTGGCCCATGACATTCCTTTAGCAGGACACCTAGGCCAGAATAAGACCTGGGACAGACTTGTCCCTCACTTTCACTGGCCTCACATGAATGAAGATACAAAGGAGTTTTGTCGCTCCTGTGTTACCTGCCAAGCCAGTGGCAAATCAGGTGGCACAACAAAGGCCCCCCTAATACCACTACCTGTGGTGGGGGTCCCCTTTGAAAGAGTGGGAATAGACATAGTGGGTCCCATGGATCCTCCCACTGCATCTGGGCACAGATTTATACTGGTGGTAGTGGATCATGCCACCAGGTATCCAGAGGCAATTCCCCTTAGGACCACTACAGCTCCTGTTGTGGCCAGGGCCCTGCTGGGAGTATTCTCCAGAGTGGGGTTTCCTAAGGAGGTAGTATCTGACAGAGGTACCAACTTTATGTCAGGATACTTGACAGCTATGTGGAAGGAATGTGGTGTCAACTACAAGTTCACCAACCCTTATCACCCACAATGCAATGGGCTTGTTGAGAGATTCAACAAGACCCTAAAGGGTATGATCAAAGGATTACCTGAAAAGCTCAGGCGAAGATGGGATATCCTTCTACCCTGCCTTCTGTTTGCTTACAGAGAGGTCCCACAAAAAGGAGTTGGCTACAGCCCCTTTGAATTGTTGTTTGGGCACCCTGTGAGAGGCCCACTGTGTTTGGTGAAGGAAGGATGGGAGTTACCTCTCAAAAAGCCTAAGCTAGACATAGTGGACTATGTACTTGGTCTCCGCTCCAGGATGGCTGAGTATATGGAGAAGGCATCTAAAAACCTTGAGGCAAGCCAGGCCTTACAGAAAGCTTGGCATGACCAAAAGGCTGTCTTGGTTGAGTATCAGCCAGGACAGAAGGTATGGGTGTTGGAGCCAGTGGCCCCAGCAGCACTCCAAGACAAATGGTCTGGACCCCATACAATCCTGGAAAAGAAGGGAGAGGTCACCTACTTGGTGGACCTAGGAACTCCCAGGAGTCCCCACAGGGTACTCCATGTTAACAGGCTTAAAGCATATGTTGACAGGGCAGACATGGGCTTGCTCATGGCTACAGATGAGGGACAGGAGGAAGAGAGTGACCCTCTCCCAGACCTGTTGTCTCAGAACCCTGAAGATGGCTCAGTTGAAGGAGTGACCCTTGGAGGCAACCTCACTGCCCATCAGCAGACTGAATGTAGACAGGTTCTACAATCATTTTCACATATGTTTTCCTTGATACCTAGTCAAACTGACTGGTGTACCCATGTTGTGGACACTGGTGACAGTCTGCCTGTAAAGAACAAACTTTACAGACAACCTGACCACGTCAGGGACTGTATAAAGGCTGAGGTACATAAAATGCTGGAATTAGGTGTCATTGAACCCTCAGAGAGCCCCTGGGCTAGCCCAGTGGTTCTGGTCCCCAAACCTCACACCAAAGATGGCAAGAGAGAGATGAGGTTCTGTGTGGATTACAGAGGACTCAATGCTGTCACCAGGACAGATGCACACCCTATTCCAAGGGCAGATGAGCTCATAGACAAACTAGCTTCTGCAAAGTTTTTGAGCACATTTGACTTAACAGCTGGCTATTGGCAAATCAGATTAGCTGAGGAGTCTAAGGCCAAAACAGCATTCTCAACCCCAGGTGGGCATTATCAGTTTGTGGTGATGCCCTTTGGTCTGAAGAATGCACCTGCCACCTTCCAAAGGCTGGTGAACCAAGTCCTTACTGGGTTGGATGACTTTTGTGCAGCATATCTTGATGACATTGCTGTCTTTAGCTCCACCTGGGAGGATCACCTGATCCACCTGAAGAAGGCTCTTGAGGCCCTGCAGAGGGCAGGCCTCACTATCAAGGCTACTAAGTGCCAGATAGGGCAGAGTAAGGTTGTATATTTGGGCCACCTTGTAGGTGGAGGCCAAGTTCAACCACTGGAGAGTAAGATACAATCCATCAAGGACTGGTCCCCTCCAACCACCCAGACTCAAGTTCGAGCTTTCTTGGGCTTGACTGGGTACTACAGGAAGTTTGTTAAGAACTATGGGTCCATTGTGACTCCTCTTAATGATCTGACATCCAAGAAGATGCCCAAAAAGGTTCAGTGGACAGTAAGCTGTCAAAAGGCATTTGATGACCTGAAGGAGGCCATGTGCTCTGCACCTATCCTGAAAAGTCCTGACTACTCCAAAGAGTTTATTGTCCAAACAGATGCTTCTGAGTTGGGTGTGGGAGCTGTGCTGTCACAACTTAATGTAGATGGTCAAGACCAACCCATTGCTTTTATTAGCAGAAGGTTGACCCCCAGAGAGAAGAATTGGTCAGCTATTGAGAGGGAGGCCTTTGCTGTGGTGTGGGCCCTGAAGAAGCTGAGGCCATACTTGTTTGGCACTCACTTCAAGATTCAGACCGACCATAAGCCCCTCTTGTGGCTAAATCAGATGAAGGGTGAAAACCCCAAACTGCTTAGGTGGTCCATTTCCCTACAGGGGATGGACTTTACAGTGGAGCACCGGCCAGGTACTGACCATGGGAATGCAGATGGTCTCTCCAGGTACTTCCACTTAGGACATGAAGACGAGACTGGTCAAGGCTAGTTTAATGTCCCAGCGTTTGGGGGGGGGTTGTGTAGGAGAGTAGGGTCTGCTATCCTATGGTCACCCCAAATTTTTGCTTTTTGCTTCACTGGTTTTTGACATATTGAGGCTGTGGGCCTGCCAATCAGACCCCCAGCCTGCTGTTCTCTCTACTAAATTAAAACTATGCACCCTAGGTGCATAACCAATTGGAAGTGGATCACCCTGTCAGCCCCTGTACCAGTGTACACTAGGTACCCAGGGCATTGGTGTACCCAAGGCCTGCCAAGGGCTGCAGCATGTATTATGCCACCCCAGGCTTGGCCTAACGATTTGACACAACTGGCTGATCACTCAGCTGGGGTAAGTTGGTGTAATCACCTCTTACTTAGGTGTAGTATACCTATACCTAACCTTAAATGGGACACCTGGTAACCTATAAGTCACTCCTATAGCAGGCCTTAACAATCCTGAAGGCAGAGTGCTTGGTTCCATGTGAGATGGTGCTCTGGCATGAGCTGAGCCTGTCTGCAGTGGTCGGAACAACTTCCTTCTACTGTTTCCAGATATCGTCATACCATATACTCTTAAGTGCATTATGAACCTCGCGGTTAAATGCTATCTTTGGTTTGGCTTTATCAAAACATGTCGAGTAAGGTGTCATACGAATTGGAATACTAACCCCTCGCCAATTCTGGCGACGGGGTTAGCATTCCACCCTTCTAGAGGGACACGACATGTACAGTGCCTGAAACCCGGGTAAAATCAGACATAGCCTCAGCTCCACAAAATGGATGCTGCCACCACAGACACAAGTCTGCCCTCCTGCTGCTGGGAGTCCTTCCAGCTTGGGAGGTGTGGACAAAGGGTTTCCTGCCAGGGGAGGTGCGTGCACCACCCCAGACAGGATTTTGTGTATTGGTCAGGTAGGGCTTGAAAGAAACCAGACATGCCTGTGGCTCACAAGGAGCCTCGGTGCATATGCCAGTTCAAACCGGTCCTGGGGCACACCAGTCCCGGGCCTGGGGCGAGCTGGACAAAGGATTGGGGGTGTAACCACCCCCCTTCCTGGTCCCACCCATAGGGAGGGACCTAGCAGGTAGTCCGGCCCCTAGAATCCGAATAAAGGTAGGAGCTGTGTCCTAAGACTTCAGACATCCTGGAATCAACTTGAAACTAAGAAGAAGACGGGAACTTCGACATTCTGCTGCACAGAAGACTGAAGAAAATCTCCCCTGTGGTCAGGGAGTGACCACCTTGCTAACGCAAGCACCATCCAGCGAATCAACATCTGCTTTGCCGCCGCCTCCCGCCGGAGCCCGAGCCCAGAGACTGACAAGACCTGGACCTCCAGACCTCTCACCGCCCGATCCACAGTCCCTGCAAAGAGGAGACCCGTGGAGGCACCGAGACACGTGGAGCCAGCCATCTTGAAACGACTACGACAAGCTGACCAGTGCAACAACCGAGGCTCCCTCCAAGTTGTGCTTTGGGTCCTGAGAAGCCCAACCCTCGAGCAGCATCTGCACCAAAGGTGAGCCCTCCAGCATCTCCACGATCTGCGTGGGGCCCTTCTGCATTTTGCCACTCGACGCGCCTAACCGGTTGCTGGCCCGCTGGCTAGTGGCCATCTTGGCGACGAAATCTACGACAAACACCGCTGGTCTGGTTGCTCCAGACTGGCCCTTGCTCCCCTCCAAAGGAGCCGTTCCTCTGACCTTGCTGGTCAGAACCATCAGCTTATCTCCTTGCCCACAACAATTGCTTTTGCCAAGGCTTGTTTGCTTCGATCAAGTCGCCGACACCGCCGACAGCGAGAGCCTGCGTGGGACAGCTCGTGACTCGACTCCTGGACGTCGTCGACCTTCAGGGACCACGTGGCTGCAGAGTCAAGCTACACCTTCCTTCCTGTTTGCACCCGACATCGCCTGGTACCCACCTGGTGCCACGCTGGTCACTGGCTAGTGACTGTGAACACTGTCCCCTCTGCTTACAGGTCTTCAACATCTCCGATCCACTCTTGGATCCACTGCATCTCTTCCCGACCGACCGCCTGCAGCACTTTTGTCTACAGGCCCCACGGAACAGATAGAAGAAACCCGACGCACTTCGAGGCCTATGCACCCGCTTCCTGTGGGTGAGGTAAAGCTGGCACTCCGGTGCCCAAGTGTGGTATTACATCTCTAGTGCCTGTGTTCCAAATCTTAAGTTCCTAGGTCATCCGGAAGATTCCTTTTGCAGTAACTTTGTACTTTTTACGCACCCATTGAAACCTATGGGAGCACGCGTGTGACTATTTGCTCTGCACACGCCACCCGTGGACCTCCTGGTCACTAACTGACGTTAGCTCCTTGTAGGCCCAGCGATTCTAGAGGCCCTAGGCCTTTTCCCTTTCCTGTTCGTGGTACTTATACCACTATTTTAGTATATGGTTCGAGTGGCCACCAGGGCCTATCCATATAAAGTGCAACTTCTGTGTATTCTGTGATAATCTTGTTTGACGATTTGTGCTCCTGTGCTCATAAAGAGACTAGGGGTTACTTTGAGAAATAAATACATATATATTTTGAATATATATCTGTGTGGTGTCCTTTCATTGGTGTAAAAGGGGGTTGCATTTGGTAAAACAGCTGGCTTAACACGCTTCACGAGTTTAGCCTCAAAGACTGCTTAGCCTACGCTACCACTAGGGCAGCTAGTCCGAAAAGGTTGACTTACAACCACACCATAAGGGTTGCTTGGCATGGTACAAGGTGATCACTTTAACTAGTGAGCATCATATACCAGGCCAACTTCTCACACACACATACAACCACACACACAGACAACCACAACCACTCACAACCACACACACACACAACCAAACACAACCACACACACACAACTACAACCACACATACAACCAAACACACCACACACAACACAACCACACACACACACACAACCACACACACAACCACATGCAACCACACCCAACCACACATCCACACACAACCACAACTACACCCACAACCGCACCCACAACTGCACACACACAACCACACACACACAACCACATGCACACAACCCCACACACAACCCCCCCCACACACAACCACACACACAACCCCCCACACATACCACACACACACAACCACAGCCACACACAATTACACACACAACCACACAGACAACCACAACCACACAGACAACCACTACCACAGACAACACAGACAACCACAACCACACCCACAAAACCACACACAACCACACACAACCACAAAAACACACAACCACAAACACACAACCCCACACACACAACCCCACACACAATCACAACCACACACACAACCACAAACACACAACCATACATAACCACACACACATACAAACAACCACACACACACAACCACACACCCATGCCACCACAACCACACACTCACACAACCACACACAATCACAACCACACACACATCCACAAACACATAACCACACATAACCACACACACACACATACAAACAACCACACACACACAATCACACACCCACACATACAACCACACACACCCACAACCACACACAACCAGGCACACAGCCACACAAACACACACACACACAACCAAACCCACACACACAACCCCAACCACACACACAACCACACATACAAGCACACACACTCCTATACACCTATACAACCACACACATAACCCCACACACACAACCTCACACACAACCACACCCAACACACAACCACACACAACCACACCCACACAACCACACACACACAACCACATATATAACCACACACACCGAACAACACACACCCAACCACACAACCACATACACAACCACACACACACAACCAAACACACACAACCAATCACAACCACACACACACAACCGCACATACACAACCACACACACACAACCAATCACAACCACACACACACAACCGCACACACACAACCACACACACACAACCACACACACAACCAGGCATACAACCATACACACAACCACACACAACCACCCACACACACACAACCACACATACAACCACACACACACACACACAACCACACACACAACCCCAGACACACACAACCACACACACCACAACCAACAACACTCACACAACCACAACCAACCACACAACTGCACATACAACCAGACACACACAACTACACACACACAATACACAACCACACACAGCCACATACACAGCCACACACACAACCACACACACACCACACCCGCAACCACCCCCACACAACCACACACACACAAACACACAAACACAACCATACCCCCTCACAACCACACACCCACAACCACACATCCACACCACCACACACCCACACAACCACACACATACAACCATGCACACAACCACGCACACAACCACACACACAACCACAACCACACACACAACCACAACCACAACCATACCCACAAAACCACACCCACACAACCACACACACAACCACAGCCACACACAGCCACACACACAACCACACACACACCCACAACCACACATACAACCACACACACAGGCAACCAAAACCACACACACACACAACCAAACACAACCACACACACACAACTACAACCACACATACAACCAAACACACCACACACAACACAACCACACACACACACACACACAACCACACACACAACCACACACAACCACACATCCACACAACCACAACTACACCCACAACCGCACCCACAACTGCACACACACAACCACACACAAACACACACACAACCACATATACACAACCCCACACATAACCCCCCCACACACAACCACACACACAACCCCACACACACAACCACAACCACACACACACAACTACACACACAACCACACAGACAACCACAACCACACAGACAACCACAACCACAGACAACAACACAGACAACCACACCCACAAAACCACACACAACCACAAACACACAACCCCACACACACAACCCCACACACAATCACAATCACATACACAACCACAAACACACAACCATACATATTCACACACACACATACAAACAACTACACACACACATACAAACAACCACACACACACAACCACACACAACCAGGCACAGAGCCACACACAACCACATATACAAGCACACACACCCCCAACCACACATAACACCTATACAACCACACACACACAACCCCACACACACAACCTCACACACAACCGCACAAAACACACAACCACACACAACCACACCCACACAACCACACACACACAACCACATATATAACCACACACACTGAACAACACCCACACAACCACACACACAACCAAATACACACAACCACAACCAATCACAACCACACACACACAACCACACACACACAACCACACACACAACCAGGCACACAACCACACACACAACCACATACACAACCACACACACACACACACAACCACAACCACACACACAACCACGCATACAACCACACACACCACAACCAACCACACACACAACCACAACCAACCACACAACTGCACATACAACCAGACACACACAACCACACACACACAATACACAACCACACACAGCCACATACACAGCCACACACACAACCACACACCCACACAACCACACACATACAACCACGCACACAACCACACACACAACCACGCACACAGCCACACACACAACCACACACGCAACCACACCCACAACCACACCCACAACCACATACAACCAGAACCACACACATAACCACACAACCACACACACACAACCACACCCACACACAACCACACACACAACCACAACCACATACACAACCACACACAACCACAACCACACACACAACCATGCACACAAACACACAAATACAACCACATACAACCACACACACACAACCACACATACAACCATACACACCACACACAACCACACATACAACCACACAACCACACACACACAACTACACACACAACCACACACAACCACACACAACCACAAATCCACACACACAACCACAACCGCACCCACAACTGCACCCACAACTGCACCCACAATACCATACACACAACCCCACACACACACAGCCACACACACACAACCCCACACAACCCCACACACACACAACCACACACGCACAACCCCACACAACCCCACATACAATCCCACACACACAATCCCACACACACAACCACACACACACAATCACAACCACACGCAGAACCACAAACACACAACCACACAACCACACACACATACAAACCACACACAACCACACAAACACACCCACACCACCACAACCACACACATACACAACCACACACACACAAACACAACCAAACACACACATACCCACACACAACCACACAGACAACCACAACAACACACACATCCACAATCACACACACAACCACAACTACACCCCCACACACACAACCACACCCACACATACAACCACACACACCCACACACAACCAGGCACACAACCACACACTAAACCACACACACACACAACCAAACCCACACACCCAACCACACACCACCTCACACACAACTACACCCAACCACACACACCTACAACCATACACACATATAGCCACACACACAGCCACACTCAACCACACACAACCACACCCACACAACCACACACACAACCACACACACAACCAGGCACACACAACCCCACATACACAACCACACACACACACAACCCCACACACAAACCCTCACACCACCCCCCCACACACACAACCCCACACACACAACCACAACCACACACACAACCACACACAACCACACCTGCAACCACACACACAACCACACGCACACAACCACACACACACACACCACCTGCAACCACACACAAGACAACCACACACACACAACCACACATATACAACCACACACAACCACACATACAACCACACAACCACACACACAGCCACACATACAACCAAGCACACAACCATACACAAAACAATACACACACAACCAAGCCCACACACAACCACACATACAACCACACACACCCAACCACACACAACCACACCCACACAACCTCACACACAACCACACACACAACCTCACACACCCACACACACACCCACACAACCATACACCCATAACCACACACACAACCACACACACACAACAACACACACACAACCACACATAGCCACACACACACAACCACACATACACACAACCACACACCCACACAACTACACACACACAACCACACACACACAACCACACACACAACCACACAGATAACCACAACCACACAGACAAACACAACCACACACATAACCACAACTACACCCACACATACAACCGCACCCACCCACAACCACACCCACAACCAGGCACACACAACCCCACATACACAACCACACACACACAACCCCACACACACACACAACCCCACACACAAACCCTCACACCACCCCCCCCCACACACACAACCACACACACACAACCACACACACAACCACATACATACAACCACATACAACCACACCCACAACCACACACAACCACAACCATGCACACACAACCACACACACACACAACCACACCTGCAACCACACACACAACCACAACCACACACACACAACCACACACACACCACACCTGCAACCACACACAAGACCACACACAACCACACACACACACCCACACAAGCACACAAGCACACAAACACAACCACACACACAACCACACACACACACAACCACACCCCCACACCCCCACACACCCATACAACCACACACATACAACCACAACCACGCACACAGCCACACACACAGCTAGACACACAGCCACACACACAGCCACACGCAACCAGAACCACACACACACAATCACACACAACCACACACACACAACCACATCATAAACCACAACCACACACACAATCACACACACAACCACACACAACCACACAACCACACACATAACCACACCCACACACAACCACACACACACCCACAACCACACACACAACCATGCACACAAACACACAAATACAACCACACATACAACCATACACACCACACACAACCACACATACAACCACACAACCACACACACAACCACACACACAACCACACACAACCACACCTAACCACAAATCCACACACACAACAACAACCGCACCCACAACTGCACCCACAACACCACACACACAGCCAAACACACACACAGCCACACACACACAACCCCACACACACAACCACACACACACAACCCCACACACACAATCACAACCACACGCAGATCCACAAACACACATAACCACACACACATACAAACAACCACACACACACAACCACACAAACACACAACCACACACCCACACCACCACAACCACACACAACCACTTACACACAAACACAACCAAACACACACATAACCACACACAACCACACAGACAACCACAACAATACACACATCCACAACCACACACACAACCACAACTACACCCCCACACACAACCACACCCACACATACAACCACACACACCCACAACCACACACAACCAGGCACACAACCACACACACACACACAACCAAACCCACACACACAACCACAACCACACACAACCACACACACACAACCTCACACACAACTATACCCAACCACACACACCTACAACCACACACACACACCCCACACACACAGCCACACACACAGCCATGCTCAACCACACACAACCACACACACACACACAACCACATACACAACCACATATATACCCACACACACTGAACCACACACACCCAACCACACATACAACCACACACACAACCACACCCCCACACAAGCACACAACCACACACACACAACCACAACCATTCACAACCACATACACAACACCACACACACACAACCACACACACACACACACACAACCAGGCACACAACCACACAACCCATACACACAACCACCCACACACAACCACACACACACAACAACACACAACCACACATACAACCACAAACACACAACCGCACACACAACCACACACACAACCACACACACAACCCCAGACACACACAACCCCACACACCATAACCAAACCACACACACACAACCACAACAAACCACACAATTGCACATACAACCAGACACACACAACCACACACACATAATACACAACCACACACAGCCACATACACAGCCACACACACAACCTCACACACACCACACACACAACAACACCCCCACAAAAGCACACCCCCACAATCACAACCACACACACACCACAACCACACAACCACACACCCACACCACCACACACCCACACAACCACACATACAACCATAACCACGCACACAACCACACACACAGCCACACACACAGCCACACACACAACCACACACACAACCACACACACAACCACACCCGCAACCACACACAACCAGAACCACACACACACAACCACACACCCACACACACACAACCAACACACACAACCACACACAACCACAACCACAAACACAACCACACACAACCACAACCACACACAAACCACTACCACACACACAACCACAAAACCACACACACCACACACACAAAACCACACACATATAACCACAACCACACACACAACCATGCACACGACCACACACACAGCCACACACACAGCCACACACACAACCACACACACAACCACAACCACACACACAACCACAATCACACACAACCACAACCACAACCACACAACCACACACACACAACCACACACACAACCACAGCCACACACACAACCACACACACACCCACAACCACACATACAACTACACACACAGACAACCACAACCACACACAACCACACACACACACAACCACACACACACAACTACAACCAAACATACCACCAAACACACCACACACAACAACACAACCACACACAACCACACACAACCACAACTGCACCCACAACCACACCCACAACTGCACACACACAACCATACACACACAACCACACACACACAACCACACACAACCCCACACACACACAACCACACACACAACCACAACTACACACACACAACTACACACACGACCACACAGACACCCACACAGACAACCACAACCACAGATAACCACACAGACAACCACAACCACACCCACACAATCACATCCACACAACCACACACACAACCACACACACACAACCACACAAATACACAACCACAAACACACAACCGCACCCACACATAACCACACATACAACCACAACCCCACACAACCACACACACAACCACACACACAACCACACACAACCAAACATACAACCACCCACAACCACACACACAACCACACACAACCACACACACAGCCACACACAACCACAACCACAAGCACAACCACAACCACACACACACACAACCACAACCACACACAAACACAACCACAACCATACCCACACAACCACACACACACAACCACACACACAACCACAGCCACACACACTACCACACACACACACACTCATACAACTACACACACAGACAACCACAACCACACACAACCACAACCACACACAGCCACACACACAACCACACCCACACCCACAACCACACATACAACTACACACACAGACAATCGCAACCACACACAACCACACACACACAACCTCACACACAACTATACCCAACCACACATACCCACAACCACACACACACACCCCACACACACAGCCACACACACAGCCACACTCAACCACACACACACACACACAACCACACACACAACCACATACATAACCACACACACTGAACCACACACACCCAACCACACAACCACACATACAACCACACACACAACCACACCCCCACACAAGCACACAACCACACACGCACAACCACAACCATTCACAACCACATACACAACACCACACACACACAACCACACACACACACACACAACCAGGCACACAACCACACAACCCATACACACAACCACCCACACACAACCACACACACACAACCACACACAACCACACATACAACCACAACCACAAACACACAACCGCACACACAACCACACACACAACCACATACACAACCCCAGACACACACAACAACACACAACCACACACACCACAACCAAACCACACACACACAACCACAACAAACCACACAACTGCACATACAACCAGACACACACAACCACACACACACAATACACAACCACACAGAGCCACATACATATACACAGCCACACACACAACGACACACACCAAACCCGCAACCACACATACAACACCCCCACACAAGCACACACCCACAATCATAACCACACACATACCACAACCACACAACCACAACCACACACCCACACCACCACACAACCACACATACAACCACAACCACGCACACTGCCACACACACAGTCACACACACAACCACACACACAACCACACATGCAACCACACCCGCAACCACACACAACCAGAACCACACACACACAACCACACAACCACACACACACAACCAACACACACAACCACACACAACCACAACCACAAACACAACCACACACAACCACAACCACAAACAAACCACTACCACACACACAACCACAAAACCACACACACACCACACACACAAAACCACACACATATAACCACAACCACACATACAACCATGCACACAACCACACACACAGCCACACACACAGCCACACACACAACCACACATACAACCACAACCACACACACAACCACAATCACACACACAACAACAACCACACAACCACACCCACACAACCACACACACAACCACAGCCACACACACAACCACACACACCCACAACCACATATACAACTACACACACAGACAACCACAACCACACACAACCACACACACACACAACCACACACACACAACTACAACCAAACATACAACCAAACACACCACACACAACAACACAACCACACACAACCACACACAACCACACACAACCACACACAACCACAACTGCACCCACAACCACACCCACAACTAAACACACAACCCAATACACATACAACCACACACACACAATCACACACAACCCCACACACAACCCCCCACACACAACCACACACACAACCCCCACACACACACAACCACACACACAACCACAACTACACACACACAACTACACACACAACCACACAGACAACCACACAGACAACCACAACCACAGACAATCACACAGACAACCACAACCACACCCACACACCCACATCCACACAACCACACACACAACCACACACAACCAAAACCACACACAAACCACTACCACACACACAACCACAAAACCACACACACAAAACCACACACATATAACCACAACCACACACACAACCATGCACACGACCACACACACAGCCACACACACAGCCACACACACAACCACACACACATCCACAACCACACACACAACCACAATCACACACACAACCACAACCACAACCACACAACCACACACACACAACCACACACAACCACAGCCACACACACAACCACACAAACACACCCACAACCACACATACAACTACACACACAGACAACCACAACCACACACAACCACACACACACACAACCACACACACACAACTACAACCAAACATACAACCAAACACACCACACACAACAACACAACCACACACAACCACACACAACCACAACTGCACCCACAACCACACCCACAACTGCACACACACAACCATACACACACAACCACACACACACAACCACACACAACCCCACACACACAACCACACACACAACCACAACTACACACACACAACTACACACACAACCACACAGACACCCACACAGACAACCACAACCACAGATAACCACACAGACAACCACAACCACACCCACACAATCACATCCACACAACCACACACACAACCACACACACACAACCACACAAATACACAACCACAAACACACAACCGCGCCCACACATAACCACACATACAACCACAACCCCACACAACCAAACACACAACCACACACACAACCACACACAACCAAACATACAACCACCCACAACCACACACACAACCACACACAACAGCACACACAGCCACACACAACCACAACCACAAGCACAACCACAACCACACACACACACAACCACAACCACACACAAACACAACCACAACCATACCCACACAACCACACACACACAACCACACACACAACCACAGCCACACACACTACCACACACACCCACTCATACAACTACACACACAGACAACCACAACCACACACAACCACAACCACACACAGGCACACTCACAACCACACACACACCCACAACCACACATACAACTACACACACAGACAATTGCAACCACACACAACCACACACACACAACCTCACACACAACTATACCCAACCACACATACCCACAACCACACACACACACCCCACACACACAGCCACACACACAGCCACACTCAACCACACACAACCACACACACACACAACCACACACACAACCACATATATAACCACACACACTGAACCACACACACCCAACCACACAACCACACATACAACCACACACACAACCACACCCCCACACAAGCACACAACCACACACACACAACCACAACCATTCACAACCACATACACAACACCACACACACACAACCACACACACACACACACAACCAGGCACACAACCACACAACCCATACACACAACCACCCACACACAACCACACACACACAACCACACACAACCACACATACAACCACAACCACAAACACACAACCGCACACACAACCACACACACAACCACATACACAACCCCAGACACACACAACCACACACAACCACACACACCACAACCAAACCACATACACACAACCACAACAAACCACACAACTGCATATACAACCAGACACACACAACCACACACACACAATACACAACCACACACAGCCACTTACACAGCCACACACACAACCACACACACCAAACCCGCAACCACACACACAACACCCCCACACAAGCACACACCCACAATCATAACCACAAACACACCACAACCACACAACCACAACCACACACCCACACCACCACACACCCACACAACCACACATACAACCACAACCACGCACACAGCCACACACACAGTCACACACACAACCACACACACAACCACACATGCAACCACACCCGCAACCACACACAACCAGAACCACACACACACAACCACACAACCACACACACACAACCAACACACACAACCACACACAACCACAACCACAAACACAACCACACACAACCACAACCACAAACAAACCACTACCACACACACAACCACAAAACCACACACACACCACACACACAAAACCACACACATATAACCACAACCACACACACAACCATGCACACAACCACACACACAGCCACACACACAGCCACACACACAACCACACATACAACCACAACCACACACACAACCACAATCACACACACAACAACAACCACACAACCACACCCACACAACCACACACACAACAACAGCCACACACACAACCACACACACCCACAACCACACATACAACTACACACACAGACAACCACAACCACACACAACCACACACACACACAACCACACACACACAACTACAACCAAACATACAACCAAACACACCACACACAAAAACACAACCACACACAACCACACACAACCACACACAACCACAACTGCACCCACAACCACACCCACAACTAAACACACACAACCATACACATACAACCACACACACACAACCACACACAACCCCACACACAACCCCCCACACACACAACCACACACACAACCCCCCACACACACAACCACACACACAACCACAACTACACACACACAACTACACACACAACCACACAGACAACCACACAGACAACCACAACCACAGACAACCACACAGACAACCACAACCACACCCACACAACCACATCAACACAACCACACACACAACCACACACACACAACCACACACAACCACACAAATGTACAACCACAAACACACAACCGCACCCACACATAACCACACATACAACCACAACCCCATACAACCACACACACAACCACACACACAACCACACACACAACCACACACAACCAAACATACAACCACACACTACCACACACACAACCACACACAACCACACACATAGCCACATGCACAACCACACACAACCACACACACAATCACAACCACACACACACACAACCACAACCACACACACAAACACAACCACAACCATACCCACACAACCACACCCACACAACCACACACACAACCACAGCCACACACATTACCACACACACACCCACACATACAACTACACACACAGACAACCACAACCACACACAACCACAGCCACACACAGCCACACACACAACCACACACACACCCTCAACCACACATACAACTACAGACACAGACAATCACAACCACACACAACCACACACACACACACAACCACACACAACTACAACCACACATACAACCAAACACACCACAGAACAACACAACCACACACACACAACCACACACACAACCACACACAACCACACACAACCACAACTGCACCCACAACTGCACCCACAACTGCACACACACAACTACACACAACCACACACACAACCACACACACACACAACCACACACAACTCCACACACAACCCCTCCAGACACACAACCACACACACAACCCCCCACATATACAACCACACACACAACCACAACCACACACACACAACTACACACACAACCACACAGACAACCACAACCACAGACAACCACACAGACAACCACAACCACACCCACACCCACACAACCACATCCACACAACCACACACAACCACACACACAACCACACACAACCACACAAATACACAACCACACAACCACACAACCATACACACCCACAACCGCACCCACATATAACCACACATAAAACCACAACCCCACACAACCACAACCACACATACAACCAATCACAACACCAAACACACAACCACACACACACACAACCACACACAACCACACACAACCAAACATACAACCACACACAACCACACACACACAACCACACACACACAACCACACTCACAACCCCACACACAACCACATACAACCCCACACACACACAACCCCCCCACACACACACACAACCCCACACACACAACCACAACCAAAACAACACACTACCACACACACAACCACAACCACACACACACAACCACACACACACAACCACAACCAATCAAAACCACACACACACACACACAACCCCACCCACAACCAGGCACACAACCACACAGACACAACCACACACACACAACCATACACACACAACCACACACACACACCACACACACAAAACCATACACACACAACCACACATACAACCACACACACACATACAACCACACACACATCCCCAGACACACACAACCACACACAACCACAACCACACACACAACCACAACCACACCCACACAACCACACACACACAACCACACACACACAACCACATATATAACCACACACACTGAACCACACATACCCAACCACACAAGCACACACACAACCACACCCCCACACAAGCACACAACCACACATACACAACCACAACCATTCACAACCACATACACAACACCACACACACACAACCACACACACACACACACACACACAACCAGGCACACAACCACACCCACACACACACAACCCCACCCACAACCAGGCACACAACCACACAGACACAACCACACAAACACAACCATACACACACAACCACACATACACCACACACACAAAACCATACACACACAACCACACATACAACCACACATACATACAATCACACACACATCCCCAGACACACACAACCACACACAGCCACAACCACACACACAACCACAACCACACCCACACAACCACACCCACACAACCACACACACACAACCACATATATAACCACACACACTGAACCACACACACCCAACCACACAACCAAACACACAACCACACCCCCACACAAGCACACAACCACCCACACACAACCACAACCACACAACCACACACAACCACAACCACACACACACAACCACACACACACAACCACAACCAATCACAACCACACCCACACACACACAACCCCACCCACAACCAGGCACACAACCACACAGATACAACCACACACACACAACCATACACACACAACCACACATACAACCACACACACACACACACATACAACCACACACACATCCCCAGACACACACAACCATACACAACCACACCCACAACCACAACCACACCCACACAACCACACCCACACAACCACACCCATACAACCATACCCACACAACCACACACAAAACCACACACACCCACAACCACACACAAAACCAAGCACACACACAACCACATACAACCACACACACAACCACAGACACACAACCACACACATACAACCACACACAACCACACATGCAACCACACAACCACACACACAGCCACACACACAACCAAGCACACAACCACACACAAAACAATACACACAACCAAGCCCACACACAACCACACATACAACCACACACACCCAACCACACACAACCACACCCACACAACCACACACACGCAACCTCACACACAACCACACACAACCACACAAGTGCACAACCGCAAACACACAACCGCACCCACACATAACCACACATACAACCACAACCCCACACAACCACACACACAACCACACATACACAACCACACACACAAACACACACAACCATACACAACCACACACACAGCCACACACACAACCACACACACAACCACACACACAACCACAACCACAACCACACACACACACAACCACAACCACACACACAAACACAACCACAACCATACCCACACAACCACACCCACACAACCACACACACAACCACAGCCACACACACTACCACACACACACCCACACATACAACTACACACACAGACAACCACAACCACACATAACCACAGCCACACACACAACCACACACCCACCCACAACCACACATACAACTACACACACAGACAATCGCAACCACACACAACCACACACACACATAACCACACACAACTACAACCACACATTCAACCAAACACACCACACAACAACACAACCACACACACACAAACACACACAACCACACACAACCACACACAACCACAACTGCACCCACAACCGCACCCACAACTGCACACACAACTACACACACAACCACACACACAACCACACACATACACAACCACACATAACTCCACACACACAACCACACACACAACCCCCCCACACACACAACCACACACACAACCACAACAACACACACACAACTACACACACAACCACACAGACAACCACAACCACAGACAACCATAACCACACCCACACCCACACAACCACATCCACACAAACACACACACAACCACACACACACAATCACACACAACCACACAAATACACAACCACACAACCATACACACCCACAACCGCACCCACACATAACCACACATACAACCACAACCCCACACAACCACAACCACACATACAACCACACACACACAACCACACACACACACAACCACACACACACACAACCAAACATACAACCACACACAGCCACACACACAACCACACACAACCACAACCACACCCACACAACCACATCCACACAACCACACACACAACCACACACACACAACCACACACAACCACACAAATGCACAGCCACAAACACACAACCGCACCCACACATAACCACACATACAACCACAACCCCATACAACCACACACACAACCACACACACACAACCACACACACAACCACACACAACCAAACATACAACCACACACAACCACACACAACCACACACAACCACACACACAGCCACATACACAACCACACACAACCACAACCACACACACAACCACAACCACACACACACACAACCACAACCACACACACAAACACAACCACAACCATACCCACACAACCACACCCACACAACCACACACACAACCACAGCCACACACACTACCACACCCACACCCACACATACAACTACACACACAGACAACCACAACCACACACAACCACAGCCACACACAGCCACACACACAACCACACACACACCCTCAACCACACATACAACTACAGACACAGACAATCGCAACCACACACAACCACACACACACACACAACTACAACCACACATACAACCAAACACAACCACACACAACCACAACTGTACCCACAACTGCACCCACAACTGCACACACACAACTACACACACAACCACACACACAACCACACACACACACAACCACACACAACTCCACACACAACCCCCCCACACACACAACCACACACACAACCCCCCCACATACACAACCACACACACAACCACAACCACACACACACAACTACACACACAACCACACAGACAACCACAACCACAGACAACCACACAGACAACCACAACCACACCCACACCCACACAACCACATCCACACAACCACACACAACCACACACACACAACCACACACAACCACACAAATACACAACCACACAACCATACATACCCACAACCGCACCCACATATAACCACACATACAACCACAACCCCACACAACCACAACCACACATACAACCAATCACAACACCAAACACACACAACCACACTGTGAGAAGTTGGCCTGGTATATGATGCTCACTAGTTAAAGTGATCACCTTGTACCATGCCAAGCAACCCTTATGGTGTGGTTGTAAGTCAACCTTTTCGGACTAGCTGCCCTAGTGGTAGCGTCGGCTAAGCAGTCTTTGAGGCTAAACTCGTGAAACGTGTTAAGCCAGCTGTTTTACCAAATGCAACCCCCCTTTATACCAATGAAAGGACACCACACAGATATATATTCAAAATATATATGTATTTATTTCTCAAAGTAACCCCTAGTCTCTTTATGAGCACAGGAGCACAAATCGTCAAACAAGATTATCACAGAATACACAGAAGTTGCACGTTATATGGATAGGCCCTGGTGGCCACTCAAACCATATACTAAAATAGTGGTATAAGTACCACGAACAGAAAAGGGAAAAGGCCTAGGGCCTCTAGAATCGCTGGGCCTACAAGGAGCTAACGTCAGTTAGTGACCAGGAGGTCCACGGGTGGCGTGTGCAGAGCAAATAGTCACACGCGTGCTCCCATAGGTTTCAATGGGTGCGTAAAAAGTACAAAGTTACTGCAAAGGAGATCTTCCGGGTTGACCAGGAACTTAAGATTTGGAACACAGGCACTAGAGATGTATTACTACACATGGGCACCGGAGTACCAGCTTTACCTCACCCACAGGAAGCGGGTGCATAGGCCTCAAAGTGCGTCGGGTTTCTTCTATCTGTTCCGTGGAGCTTGAAGACAAAGATGCTGCAGGCGGTCGGTCCGGGAGAGATGCAGTGGATCCAAGAGTGGATCGGAGATGTTGAAGACCTGTAAGCAGAGGGGACAGTGTTCACAGTCACTAGCCAGTGACCAGCGTGGCACCAGGTGGGTACCAGGCGATGTCGGGTGCAAACAGGTGAGGAGGGGTAGCTTGTCTCCGCAGCCACGTGGTCCCTGAAGGTCGACGACGTCCAGGAGTCGGCTCACGAGCTGTCCCACGCAGGCTCTCGCTGTCGGCGGTGTCGGCAACTTGATCGAAGCAAACAAGCCTTGGCAAAAGCAATTGCAGGAGGATTCGGAAATCAGCTGTTGGTTCTGACCAGCAAGGTCAGAGGGATTGCTCCTTTGGAGGGGAGCAAGGGCCAGTCTGGAGCAACCAGACCAGCGGTGTTTGTCGTAGATTTCGTCGCCAAGATGGCCACTAGCCAGCGGGCCAGCAACCGGTTAGGCGCGTCGAGTGGCAAAATGCAGAAGGGCCCCACGCAGATCGTGGAGATGCTGGAGGGCTCACCTTTGGTGCAGATGCTGCTCGAGGGTTGGGCTTCTCAGGACCCAAAGCACAACTTGGAGGGAGCCTCGGTTGTTGCACTTGTCAGCTTGTCGTAGTCGTTCCAAGATGGCTGGCTCCACGTGTCTCGGTGCCTCCACGGGTCTCCTCTTTTCAGGGACTGTGGATCGGGCGGTGAGAGGTCTGGAGGTCCAGGTCTTGTCAGTCTCTGGGCTCGGGCTCCGGCGGGAGGCGGCGGCAAAGCAGACGGTGATTCGCTGGATGGTGCTTGCGTTAGCAAGGTGGTCACTCCCTGACCACAGGGGAGATTTTCTTCAGTCTTCTGTGCAGCAGAATGTCGAAGTTCCCGTCTTCTTCTTAGTTTCAAGTTGATTCCAGGATGTCTGAAGTCTTAGGACACAGCTCCTACCTTTAAGCGGATTCTAGGGGCCGGACTACCTGCTAGGTCCCTCCCTATGGGTGGGACCAGGAAGGGGGGTGGTTACACCCCCAATCCTTTGTCCAGCTCGCCCCAGGCCCGGGACTGGTGTGCCCCAGGACCGGTTTGAACTGGCATATGCACCGAGGCTCCTTGTGAGCCACAGGCATGTCTGGTTTCTTTCAAGCCCTACCTGACCAATACACAAAATCCTGTCTGGGGTGGTGCACGCACCTCCCCTGGCAGGAAACCCTTTGTCCACACCTCCCAAGCTGGAAGGACACCCAGCAGCAGGAGGGCAGACTTGTGTCTGTGGTGGCAGCATCCATTTTGTGGAGCTGAGGCTATGTCTGATTTTACCCGGGTTTCAGGTACTGTACATGTTGTGTCCCTCTAGAAGGGTGGAATGCTAACCCCGTCGCCAGAATTGGCGAGGGGTTAGTATTCCAATTCGTATGACACCTTACTCGACATGTTTTGATAAAGCCAAACCAAAGATAGCATTTAACCGCGAGGTTCATAATGCACTTAAGAGTATATGGTATGACGATATCTGGAAACAGTAGAAGGAAGTCGTTCCGACCACTGCAGACAGGCTCAGCTCGTGCCAGAGCACCATCTCACATGGAACCAAGCACTCTGCCTTCAGGATTGTTAAGGCCTGCCATAGGAGTGACTTATAGGTTACCAGGTGTCCCATTTAAGGTTAGGTATAGGTATACTACACCTAAGTAAGAGGTGATTACACCAACTTACCCCAGCTGAGTGATCAGCCAGTTGTGTCAAATTGTTAGGCCAAGCCTGGGGTGGCATAATACATGCTGCAGCCCTTGGCACGCCTTGGGTACACCAATGCCCTGGGTACCTAGTGTACACTGGTACAGGGGCTGACAGGGTGATCCAACCAATTGGGTATGTACCTAGGGTACATGGAGTCCATTTTAAAGAGAGAACAGCCAGGCTGAGATCCTGAATAGCAGGGTCTCAGGCCAACTAAGTCGAAAAACCAGCTAGACACTAGGCAAAAATTTGGGGGTAACCATAGTCAGATATCCACCTTCCTACACAACCCCCCCCCAAACGAAGGGAGATAAGGCTGACCTTGACCAGGTAAGCCTATATTGCCCAAGTGGCCATATAAGGAGGAACCAGCACTGGCATGGTTACCCCCTGTCTCATGGTCCACTAAGCAATCCCTCACCCTAAGGGTATCAGAGGGTCTCCACCATAGGGAATCTCTACCTTTGGTGTGTCTTGGCAAAGTAAAAGGCTGGTGTTGAGATGGAGTACTGAAGTGAGTGTCCTCAAAGTGAGGCCTCAGCTTCCTCCAATCCCCCTCCACCATGGATGCCCTTCTTTCCTTAACTGAGTTGCACTGTGCTCTCAGGGTCAGCCTCTGGCTACCTAAAGCTGGAGGCTGGGTCCCTTTTGTGGGCTTACTGGAGGGACAGGTCAGGTCTGGGGCCCTAAGGTCCCATGTTTGCCTGTACCCAACAGAATCCCTCTGGGGGAGGTCCCTAACTACCTGTAAAGGAGATCCCTCAGGAATGTGTTTACCCATCACCTGACTAGGGCTACTAGCCAGGCAATCCTCATTCTTTTGATGGGGGGGTTCTTGTGGACAGGGGCCCTCTTGGGGTCCACTGGCCTCCCTGACCTCTGCAGCCCTGGGCTGACTGAGGCAGGGTAGAGAGAGGCAGGCTACCTGCACCAGACTGGGTCCCACCTTGGAAGGGGCCACTGACATCAGAGGCTCTGCCAGGCCAGGCCTGGCTACCTCTGGGGCAGTTCCTTCACAAGGGGTGAGGTCAGCTCCCTGAGGAGGCTGACTTTTTCCTAATGTCTGGGGAGAGGGAGACTTTTCTTCCTCCCCACTACTCTCTGTTTGTGTGGAGTGATCCATAGTTTCAGGCTTCACTACACCTATGTCAGTCTGAGTATAGGCTGAGACCATTACAGCCTTGCCAACCTTTTCAGGGGGGCACTCAGTTTGTGTTTGAGCTGTGACTGTCACAGCTCTGCCAGTCTCTACAGGGAAGTCTGTCTGTGCCTGGGCTGTGGCTACCACTGCCCTTCCAACCTTTCCAGGGAGGAAATCTATTTGGACAGGGGTTGTGAATGGCACAACCCCACTACCCTTTTGTGAAAGGCCTACCATTTTAGAATGGGTGTCTTGTTCAACTCCAGCCCAAGCTGAGAGTTCTAAGTCATTCCCCAGTAAGCAGTCTACAGGCAAGGTTGGGGACACTGCCACCCTTTTAGGGCCAGTGACACCTCCCCAGCTGAGACATACCTCTGCCATGGGATGACTGTTCTGTTTGCCATCAATGTTAGTCACCTGGTAGGAGAAACCAGGCAAAAGCTGCTCAGAGGGAACTAGCCAATGGGCCACCATTGTGATGCTAGCTCCAGTGTCTCTGTAGGCCTCAGCTTTGGTACCATTGATGTAGGGCTCCTGTCTGTACCTACCCAAAGTGTTGGGACAGGCAGTGAAGTTGGCAAACCCCATGCCACCATCACAGACAAGAGTATCTGCTGCAGGGGAATTGGCTAAGCCAGGGTCCCCCTGTGTTCCCCAAGTAAACCCACCCAAATTTTTGGGGGCACTCCCACCACCTGGGGGATTACTGCTGACAGTAATAGGTGGTGTGACAGGAGTAATTGGAGGAACAGTTTTGTTTGTAGCCCTTGGGCAACTGCTGTCAGTTTTCCAATGCCCAGGAGTTTTACACTCATGGCAGTAGGGCTTTTTACCTGTGGTAGAGGAGGGAGCTTGGGACCCACCACCCTGTGTGGAGTTTTGGGGCCCTGAGGAAGATTTCTCTTTTGCTTTATCCCCACCCTTCTCTTGAGGTTTGGTGGTATCTTTCTTTTGGTCACCACCCTGATTCTTAGGCCTGATCCTGGTCCTGACCCATTTATCTGCCCTCTTTCCCAATTCTTGGGGAGAGGTCAAATCTGAGTCTACCAGGTGTTGATGGAGGAGCTGGTTTTGACAGTTACTTAAAATCTGTTCTCTCATCATCAAATTGTACAATCCTGTATAATCAGATACCTTACTTCCCAGCAACCAACCCTCCAAAGCCTTAGTGGCACATTCAACATATTCAGACCAGTCCTGAGTCTGTGTCTTTTGGGTGTCTCTGAACATTAACCTGTACTGCTCAGTGGTTAAGCCTAACCCATCTACCAGAACACTCTTCAGGACTCTGTAGTTTCTGACATCCTCTTCTCTAACAGTGAGGAGTCTGTCTCTGCCTCTTCCTTCAGAGGAGAGCCAGAGGATTGCTGCCCACTGGTCTTCAGGATCCTGCTGTACTTTGCAGGCTCTCTCAAGAGCAGTTATCCATTTGTGGATGTCATCCCCACTTTTGTAGGGGGGCACAACCTTAGACAGGTTCCTATTATCAAAGACCCTATCTTTGTCCTTAGGGACAATGCTGCCACCAGTGGGTATAAACCCACTCTCTCTAGGTTGCCTAGCCTTCCTCAGTTTTTCTTCCATCAGGGCTACTTCTAGCTCCTGCTTCCTGATCCTCAGCTGGGCTTCCTGCATTCTGGCCTCATGTTCCCTCCTCTGAGGGGTGGTCATCCTTTTCCTGGAGTGACCTTGAGAGCCTCTAGAGCCATGAGAAGCATTGGAGTCACCTGAGCGATTCCTTTGCCTCCCAAGCCCTGTGTTAAGTCCACTGGGGAGATCCAATGGGGTGAACCCATTGTCAGTCCCCAATAGCCTTAGTTTAGCTGGGCCAAGTATAATACTTGGCACTGGGCTAGTTCTCCCTTCATCGTCACTACTTTCTGTATCCTCACCACTTTCCTCCCCTGTAGTATGGTTCTCATCTAAGGGATGGCTATTGGAACTGGGTACCTCTGTAGTATCTTCAGAAGGGGGGCCTCCTGTTCCTGACCCTAAGGGGGCTAACTGGGAAGCTTTCTTGAGTGCTCTCTGATTCTCATCATTCTGTAAGAGCTCTCTGAGCTCAGCAGAGTTTGGGTTCTTGGGCTGTTTAAGGCCTCTAAGAGTTGCCAAATGCCTGAGCTCATTCTGATTAAGGGTAGCAAAGCTGGATGGTGCCCTCTGGGGGTCACTCTCAACAGAGATGGGTACAGTGGACCCCTCTGCCCCGGCCATTGCTCTTAAGTGTGGGTGGATGTGTTGCAATCTACCTACACTTGGGTTTACCTACTAAACCTATCTAGTAGTTGTAGTCAGGGTGTGCTACTCCCTTTGCTCTACAACAACTAAGTTCAGTAGAACTTATGTATATCTAATCTTGTTTTATATGTACCTACAGGTACCTATGTGATCTTTCAATTGGTAACCAAGAGATTACAATGGTAAAACACAGCAAGCTCAAATCCCACCGCTGCCACCAATGTGAGAAGTTGGCCTGGTATATGATGCTCACTAGTTAAAGTGATCACCTTGTACCATGCCAAGCAACCCTTATGGTGTGGTTGTAAGTCAACCTTTTCGGACTAGCTGCCCTAGTGGTAGCGTAGGCTAAGCAGTCTTTGAGGCTAAACTCGTGAAACGTGTTAAGCCAGCTGTTTTACCAAATGCAACCCCCCTTTATACCAATGAAAGGACACCACACAGATATATATTCAAAATATATATGTATTTATTTCTCAAAGTAACCCCTAGTCTCTTTATGAGCACAGGAGCACAAATCGTCAAACAAGATTATCACAGAATACACAGAAGTTGCACGTTATATGGATAGGCCCTGGTGGCCACTCAAACCATATACTAAAATAGTGGTATAAGTACCACGAACAGAAAAGGGAAAAGGCCTAGGGCCTCTAGAATCGCTGGGCCTACAAGGAGCTAACGTCAGTTAGTGACCAGGAGGTCCACGGGTGGCGTGTGCAGAGCAAATAGTCACACGCGTGCTCCCATAGGTTTCAATGGGTGCGTAAAAAGTACAAAGTTACTGCAAAGGAGATCTTCCGGGTTGACCAGGAACTTAAGATTTGGAACACAGGCACTAGAGATGTATTACTACACATGGGCACCGGAGTACCAGCTTTACCTCACCCACAGGAAGCGGGTGCATAGGCCTCAAAGTGCGTCGGGTTTCTTCTATCTGTTCCGTGGAGCTTGAAGACAAAGATGCTGCAGGCGGTCGGTCCGGGAGAGATGCAGTGGATCCAAGAGTGGATCGGAGATGTTGAAGACCTGTAAGCAGAGGGGATAGTGTTCACAGTCACTAGCCAGTGACCAGCGTGGCACCAGGTGGGTACCAGGCGATGTCGGGTGCAAACAGGTGAGGAGGGGTAGCTTGTCTCCGCAGCCACGTGGTCCCTGAAGGTCGACGACGTCCAGGAGTCGGCTCACGAGCTGTCCCACGCAAGCTCTCGCTGTCGGCGGTGTCGGCGACTTGATCGAAGCAAACAAGCCTTGGCAAAAGCAATTGCAGGAGGATTCGGAAATCAGCTGTTGGTTCTGACCAGCAAGGTCAGAGGGATTGCTCCTTTGGAGGGGAGCAAGGGCCAGTCTGGAGCAACCAGACCAGCAGTGTTTGTCGTAGATTTCGTCGCCAAGATGGCCACTAGCCAGCGGGCCAGCAACCGGTTAGGCGCGTCGAGTGGCAAAATGCAGAAGGGCCCCACGCAGATCGTGGAGATGCTGGAGGGCTCACCTTTGGTGCAGATGCTGCTCGAGGGTTGGGCTTCTCAGGACCCAAAGCACAACTTGGAGGGAGCCTCGGTTGTTGCACTTGTCAGCTTGTCGTAGTCGTTCCAAGATGGCTGGCTCCACGTGTCTCGGTGCCTCCACGGGTCTCCTCTTTTCAGGGACTGTGGATCGGGCGGTGAGAGGTCTGGAGGTCCAGGTCTTGTCAGTCTCTGGGCTCGGGCTCTGGCGGGAGGCGGCGGCAAAGCAGACGGTGATTCGCTGGATGGTGCTTGCGTTAGCAAGGTGGTCACTCCCTGACCACAGGGGAGATTTTCTTCAGTCTTCTGTGCAGCAGAATGTCGAAGTTCCCGTCTTCTTCTTAGTTTCAAGTTGATTCCAGGATGTCTGAAGTCTTAGGACACATGTAGGAGAGTAGGGTCTGCTATCCTATGGTCACCCCAAATTTTTGCTTTTTGCTTCACTGGTTTTTGACATATTGAGGCTGTGGGCCTGCCAATCAGACCCCCAGCCTGCTGTTCTCTCTACTAAATTAAAACTATGCACCCTAGGTGCATAACCAATTGGAAGTGGATCACCCTGTCAGCCCCTGTACCAGTGTACACTAGGTACCCAGGGCATTGGTGTACCCAAGGCCTGCCAAGGGCTGCAGCATGTATTATGCCACCCCAGGCTTGGCCTAACGATTTGACACAACTGGCTGATCACTCAGCTGGGGTAAGTTGGTGTAATCACCTCTTACTTAGGTGTAGTATACCTATACCTAACCTTAAATGGGACACCGGGTAACCTATAAGTCACTCCTATGGCAGGCCTTAACAATCCTGAAGGCAGAGTGCTTGGTTCCATGTGAGATGGTGCTCTGGCATGAGCTGAGCCTGTCTGCAGTGGTCGGAACAACTTCCTTCTACTGTTTCCAGATATCGTCATACCATATACTCTTAAGTGCATTATGAACCTCGCGGTTAAATGCTATCTTTGGTTTGGCTTTATCAAAACATGTCGAGTAAGGTGTCATACGAATTGGAATACTAACCCCTCGCCAATTCTGGCGACGGGGTTAGCATTCCACCCTTCTAGAGGGACACGACATGTACAGTACCTGAAACCCGGGTAAAATCAGACATAGCCTCAGCTCCACAAAATGGATGCTGCCACCACAGACACAAGTCTGCCCTCCTGCTGCTGGGAGTCCTTCCAGCTTGGGAGGTGTGGACAAAGGGTTTCCTGCCAGGGGAGGTGCGAGCACCACCCCAGACAGGATTTTGTGTATTGGTCAGGTAGGGCTTGAAAGGAACCAGACATGCCTGTGGCTCACAAGGAGCCTCGGGGCATATGCCAGTTCAAACCGGTCCTGGGGCACACCAGTCCCGGGCCTGGGGCGAGCTGGACAAAGGATTGGGGGTGTAACCACCCCCCTTCCTGGTCCCACCCATAGGGAGGGACCTAGCAGGTAGTCCGGCCCCTAGAATCCGAATAAAGGTAGGAGCTGTGTCCTAAGACTTTAGACATCCTGGAATCAACTTGAAACTAAGAAGAAGACGGGAACTTCGACGCTCTGCCGCACAGAGGACTGAAGCCAATCTCCCCTGTGGTCAGGGAGTGACCACCTTGCTAACGCAAGCACCATCCAGCGAATCAACGTCTGCTTTGCCGCCGCCTCCCGCCGGAGCCCGAGCCCAGAGACTGACAAGACCTGGACCTCCAGACCTCTCACCGCCCGATCCACAGTCCCTGCAAAGAGGAGACCCGTGGAGGCACCGAGACACGTGGAGCCAGCCATCTTGGAACGACTATGACAAGCTGACAAGTGCAACAACCGAGGCTCCCTCCAAGTTGTGCTTTGGGTCCTGAGAAGCCCAACCCTCGAGCAGCATCTGCACCAAAGGTGAGCCCTCCAGCATCTCCACGATCTGCGTGGGGCCCTTCTGCATTTTGCCACTCGACGCGCCTAACCGGTTGCTGGCCCGCTGGCTAGTGGCCATCTTGGCGACGAAATCTACGAAAAACACCACTGGTCTGGTTGCTCCAGACTGGCCCTTGCTCCTCTCCAAAGGAGCAATCCCTCTGACCTTGCTGGTCAGAACCAACAGCTGACTTCCGAATCCTCCTACAATTGCTTTCGCCAAGGCTTGTTTGCTTCGACCAAGTCGCCGACACCGCCGACAGCGAGAGCCTGCGTGGGATAGCTCGTGAGCCGACTCCTGGACGTCGTCGACCTTCAGGGACCACGTGGCTGCGGAGACAAGCTACCCCTCATCACCTGTTTGCACCCGACATCGCCTGGTACCTACCTGGTGCCACGCCGGTCACTGGCTAGTGACTGTGAACACTGTCCCCTCTGCTTTCAGGTCTTCTGCAACTCCGATCCACCCTTGGATCCACCGCATCTCTCCCGGACCGACCGCCTGCAGCATCTTTGTCCCAGGCTCAACGGAACAGATAGAAGAAACCCGACGCACTTTGAGGCCTATGCACCCGCTTCCTGTGGGTGAGGTAAAGCTGGTACTCCGGTGCCCATGTGTAGTAATACATCTCTAGTGCCTGTGTTCCAAATCTTAAGTTCCTAGTCAACCCGGAAGATCTCCTTTGCAGTAACTTTGTACTTTTTACGCACCCATTGAAACCTATGGGAGCACGCGTGTGACTATTTGCTCTGCACACGCCACCCGTGGACCTCCTGGTCACTAACTGACGTTAGCTCCTTGTAGGCCCAGCGATTCTAGAGGCCTTAGGCCTTTTCCCTTTTCTGTTCGTGGTACTTATACCACTATTTTAGTATATGGTTCGAGTGGCCACCAGGGCCTATCCATATAAAGTGCAACTTCTGTGTATTCTGTGATAATCTTGTTTGACGATTTGTGCTCCTGTGCTCATAAAGAGACTAGGGGTTACTTTGAGAAATAAATACATATATATTTTGAATATATATCTGTGTGGTGTCCTTTCATTGGTATAAAAGGGGGTTGCATTTGGTAAAACAGCTGGCTTAACACACTTCACGAGTTTAGCCTCAAAGACTGCTTAGCCTACGCTACCACTAGGGCAGCTAGTCCGAAAAGGTTGACTTACAACCACACCATAAGGGTTGCTTGGCATGGTACAAGGTGATCACTTTAACTAGTGAGCATCATATACCAGGCCAACTTCTCACATTGGTGAGCAGCGGTTGGATTTGAGCTTGCTGTGTTTTACCATTGTAATCTCTTGGTTACCAATTGAAAGATCACATAGGTACCTGTAGGTACATATAAAACAAGATTAGATATACTTAAGTTCTACTGAACTTAGTTGTTGTAGAGCAAAGGGAGTAGCACACCCTGACTACAACTACTAGATAGGTTTAGTAGGTAAATCCAAGTGTAGGTAGATTGCAACACATCCACCCACACTTAAGAGCAATGGCCGGGGCAGAGGGGTCCACTGTACCCATCTCTGTTGAGAGTGACCCCCAGAGGGCACCAACCAGCTTTGCTACCCTTAATCAGAATGAGCTCAGGCATTTGGCAACTCTTAGAGGCCTTAAACAGCCCAAGAACCCAAACTCTGCTGAGCTCAGAGAGCTCTTACAGAATGATGAGAATCAGAGAGCACTCAAGAAAGCTTCCCAGTTAGCCCCCTTAGGGACAGGAACAGGAGGCCCCCCTTCTGAAGATGCCACTGAAGTACCCCTTCCCAATAGTCACCCCTTAGATGGGATGCCTACCACAGAGGATGAGAGTGAAAAGGATACTGACAGTAGTGAGGATGAAGGGAGAACTAGCCCAGTGCCAAGTGTTATACTTGGCCCAGCTAAACCAAGGCTATTGGGGACTGACAGTGGGTTCAACCCACTGGATCTCCCCAGTGGACTTAACACAGGGCTGGGAAGGCAAAGGAATCGCTCAGGTGACTCCAATGCTTCCCATGGCTCTAGAGGCTCTCAAGGTCACTCCAGGAGAAGGATGACCACCCCTCAGAGGAGGGAACATGAGGCCAAGATGCAAGAGGCCCAGCTGAGGATCAGGAAGCAGGAGCTAGAAGTAGCCCTGATGGAAGAGAAACTTAGCAAGGCTAGACAGCATAAAGAGAGTGGGTCTATACCCACTGGTGGCAGCATAGTCCCTAAGGACAAAGATAGGGTTTTCGACAATAGAAACCTGTCTAAGGTTGTGCCCCCCTACAAAAGTGGGGATGACATCCACAAGTGGATAACTGCTCTTGAGAGAGCCTGCAAAGTACAGCAGGTTCCTGAAGATCAGTGGGCAGCAATCCTCTGGCTCTCCTTTGAGGGAAGAGGCAGAGACAGACTCCTCACTGTTAGAGAAGAGGATGTCAGAAACTACAGAGTCCTGAAGAGTGTTCTAGTTGATGGGTTAGGCTTAACCACTGAGCAGTACAGGTTAATGTTCAGAGACACCCAAAAGACACAGACTCAGGACTGGTCTGAATACATTGAATGTGCCACTAAGGCTTTGGAGGGTTGGTTGCTGGGAAGTAAGGTATCTGATTTTACAGGATTGTATAATTTGATGATGAGAGAACAGATTTTAAATAACTGTCAAAACCAGCAACTGCATCAACACTTGGTTGACTCTGATCTGACCTCTCCCCAAGAATTGGGAAAGAAGGCAGACAAATGGGTCAGAACCAGGGTTAAGCAAAAGAACCAGAACCAGGGCCAAGGGGGTGATCAGAAGAAAACAGACCAAAAGGGTGGAGATCAGAAACCTAAAGACCAGAAGTCTTCAACAGGGCCCCAAACTACTGCTAAGGAGGGTGGGTCCCAACAGTCCAAGAAGAAGAAAGAAGGTCAGAAGAAACCCTGGTGCAATCATTGTAAAAATACAACTCACTGGACTAGTGATTGCAAAAAGGGTGGAGCCCCCAACACTGTTGCCCCTAAGGCACCTGCTCCCAGTACTACTGTTAGCAGTGTTGGTCCCCAGACAAAGGGTGTAGTGGGAATCACTATGGGAACTGAAGGAGATTCTGACTTAGACAGAACCCTTACACAGGCAGTCTTGATCTGTGATGGGGACATTGATTTGTCCCTGACTGTGAGCCCCAGTAACCTGGGCAAGTACAGACAGACTCCTTTAATTAATGACAAAGTGGCTCAAGCCTACAGGGACACATGTGCCAGTGTCACTATGGTGACACCAGGCTTTGTGGACCCTGGACAGTACATACCAGGTGAGAACTACCTGGTGACCAATGCCAGCAATGCCACTACTTCACACAGTGTGGCAGTTGTTAACTTCTCATGGGGAGGGGTAACTGGCCTCAAAAGGGTTGTGGTTAGTGCAGACCTCCCAGTAGAATGTTTGTTGGGCAATGACCTAGAGAGTTCTCTATGGTCAGAAGTGGAGTACAGGACTCATGCAGAGATGTTAGGTATATCATCACATGTCCTTGCTGTGACCAGGTCACAGGCCAAAAAGTGCCTCACTGAACCACAGGTCTTGGATCCTGGAACAATGGACCAAGCACCTACCAAGAAGAAGAACAGGAGGGTCAAGGCTGTGCCTTCCCCCCTGCCTCAGAGTGATGATCAGCCTTCCCAGGAAGCTGATCTAGAGGACCCTGAAGGAACTGTCCCTGAAGAGCTTGAACCTGATCAGGTTGAGTTTCTGGGGACAGGGGGACCTTCAAGGGCTGACTTGAGGCAGGCTCAGTTATCCTGTCCCTCTCTTGAACCCCTCAGACAGCTGGCTGCTGCTGAGGCTGCTGGGAATGCTCAAGGTACCCATAAAGTGTATTGGGATGAAGGGCTCCTTTATTCAGAGGCTAGAGACCCCAAGCCTGGTGCTACCAGGAGGTTGGTCATACCTCTGCAATTTAGGGGCTTCCTTCTTACCTTGGCCCATGACATTCCTTTAGCAGGACACTTAGGCCAGAACAAGACTTGGGACAGGCTTGTCCCTCACTTTCACTGGCCTCATATGAATGAAGATACAAAGGAGTTTTGTCGCTCCTGTGTCACCTGCCAAGCCAGTGGCAAATCAGGTGGCACAACAAAGGCCCCCCTAATACCACTACCTGTGGTGGGGGTCCCCTTTGAAAGAGTGGGAATAGACATAGTGGGTCCCATGGATCCTCCCACTGCATCTGGGCACAGATTTATACTGGTGGTAGTGGATCATGCCACCAGGTACCCAGAGGCAATTCCCCTTAGGACCACTACAGCTCCTGTTGTGGCCAGGGCCCTGCTGGGAGTATTCTCCAGAGTGGGGTTTCCTAAGGAGGTAGTATCTGACAGAGGTACCAACTTTATGTCTGGATACTTAACAGCTATGTGGAAGGAATGTGGTGTCAACTACAAGTTCACCACCCCTTATCACCCACAATGCAATGGGCTTGTTGAGAGATTCAACAAGACCCTAAAGGGTATGATCAAAGGATTACCTGAAAAGCTCAGGCGAAGATGGGACATCCTTCTACCCTGCCTTCTGTTTGCTTACAGAGAGGTCCCACAAAAAGGAGTTGGCTACAGCCCCTTTGAATTGTTGTTTGGGCACCCTGTGAGAGGCTCACTGTGTTTGGTGAAGGAAGGCTGGGAGTTACCTCTCAAAAAGCCTAAGCTAGACATAGTGGACTATGTACTTGGTCTCCGCTCCAGGATGGCTGAGTATATGGAGAAGGCATCCAAAAACCTTGAGGCAAGCCAGGCCTTACAGAAAGCTTGGCATGACCAAAAGGCTGTCTTGGTTGAGTTTCAGCCAGGACAGAAGGTATGGGTGTTGGAGCCAGTGGCCCCAGCAGCACTCCAAGACAAATGGTCTGGACCCCATACAATCCTGGAAAAGAAGGGAGAGGTCACCTACTTGGTGGACCTAGGAACTCCCAGGAGTCCCCACAGGGTACTCCATGTTAACAGGCTTAAAGCATATGTTGACAGGGCAGACATGGGCTTGCTCATGGCTACAGATGAGGGACAGGAGGAAGAGAGTGACCCTCTCCCAGACCTGTTGTCTCAGAACCCTGAAGATGGCTCAGTTGAAGGAGTGACCCTTGGAGGCAACCTCACTGCCCATCAGCAGACTGAATGTAGACAGGTTCTACAATCATTTTCACATATGTTTTCCTTGATACCTAGTCAAACTGACTGGTGTACCCATGTTGTGGACACTGGTGACAGTCTGCCTGTAAAGAACAAACTTTACAGACAACCTGACCACGTCAGGGACTGTATAAAGGCTGAGGTACATAAAATGCTGGAATTAGGTGTCATTGAACCCTCAGAGAGCCCCTGGGCTAGCCCAGTGGTTCTGGTCCCCAAACCTCACACCAAAGATGGCAAGAGAGAGATGAGGTTCTGTGTGGATTACAGAGGACTCAATGCTGTCACCAGGACAGATGCACACCCTATTCCAAGGGCAGATGAGCTCATAGACAAACTAGCTTCTGCAAAGTTTTTGAGCACATTTGACTTAACAGCTGGCTATTGGCAAATCAGATTAGCTGAGGAGTCTAAGGCCAAAACAGCATTCTCAACCCCAGGTGGGCATTATCAGTTTGTGGTGATGCCCTTTGGTCTGAAGAATGCACCTGCCACCTTCCAAAGGCTGGTGAACCAAGTCCTTACTGGGTTGGATGACTTTTGTGCAGCATATCTTGATGACATTGCTGTCTTTAGCTCCACCTGGGAGGATCACCTGATCCACCTGAAGAAGGCTCTTGAGGCCCTGCAGAGGGCAGGCCTCACTATCAAGGCTACTAAGTGCCAGATAGGGCAGAGTAAGGTTGTATATTTGGGCCACCTTGTAGGTGGAGGCCAAGTTCAACCACTGGAGAGTAAGATACAATCCATCAAGGACTGGTCCCCTCCAACCACCCAGACTCAAGTTCGAGCTTTCTTGGGCTTGACTGGGTACTACAGGAAGTTTGTTAAGAACTATGGGTCCATTGTGACTCCTCTTAATGATCTGACATCCAAGAAGATGCCCAAAAAGGTTCAGTGGACAGTAAGCTGTCAAAAGGCATTTGATGACCTGAAGGAGGCCATGTGCTCTGCACCTATCCTGAAAAGTCCTGACTACTCCAAAGAGTTTATTGTCCAAACAGATGCTTCTGAGTTGGGTGTGGGAGCTGTGCTGTCACAACTTAATGTAGATGGTCAAGACCAACCCATTGCTTTTATTAGCAGAAGGTTGACCCCCAGAGAGAAGAATTGGTCAGCTATTGAGAGGGAGGCCTTTGCTGTGGTGTGGGCCCTGAAGAAGCTGAGGCCATACTTGTTTGGCACTCACTTCAAGATTCAGACCGACCATAAGCCCCTCTTGTGGCTAAATCAGATGAAGGGTGAAAACCCCAAACTGCTTAGGTGGTCCATTTCCCTACAGGGGATGGACTTTACAGTGGAGCACCGGCCAGGTACTGACCATGGGAATGCAGATGGTCTCTCCAGGTACTTCCACTTAGGACATGAAGACGAGACTGGTCAAGGCTAGTTTAATGTCCCAGCGTTTGGGGGGGGGTTGTGTAGGAGAGTAGGGTCTGCTATCCTATGGTCACCCCAAATTTTTGCTTTTTGCTTCACTGGTTTTTGACATATTGAGGCTGTGGGCCTGCCAATCAGACCCCCAGCCTGCTGTTCTCTCTACTAAATTAAAACTATGCACCCTAGGTGCATAACCAATTGGAAGTGGATCACCCTGTCAGCCCCTGTACCAGTGTACACTAGGTACCCAGGGCATTGGTGTACCCAAGGCCTGCCAAGGGCTGCAGCATGTATTATGCCACCCCAGGCTTGGCCTAACGATTTGACACAACTGGCTGATCACTCAGCTGGGGTAAGTTGGTGTAATCACCTCTTACTTAGGTGTAGTATACCTATACCTAACCTTAAATGGGACACCGGGTAACCTATAAGTCACTCCTATGGCAGGCCTTAACAATCCTGAAGGCAGAGTGCTTGGTTCCATGTGAGATGGTGCTCTGGCATGAGCTGAGCCTGTCTGCAGTGGTCGGAACAACTTCCTTCTACTGTTTCCAGATATCGTCATACCATATACTCTTAAGTGCATTATGAACCTCGCGGTTAAATGCTATCTTTGGTTTGGCTTTATCAAAACATGTCGAGTAAGGTGTCATACGAATTGGAATACTAACCCCTCGCCAATTCTGGCGACGGGGTTAGCATTCCACCCTTCTAGAGGGACACGACATGTACAGTACCTGAAACCCGGGTAAAATCAGACATAGCCTCAGCTCCACAAAATGGATGCTGCCACCACAGACACAAGTCTGCCCTCCTGCTGCTGGGAGTCCTTCCAGCTTGGGAGGTGTGGACAAAGGGTTTCCTGCCAGGGGAGGTGCGAGCACCACCCCAGACAGGATTTTGTGTATTGGTCAGGTAGGGCTTGAAAGGAACCAGACATGCCTGTGGCTCACAAGGAGCCTCGGGGCATATGCCAGTTCAAACCGGTCCTGGGGCACACCAGTCCCGGGCCTGGGGCGAGCTGGACAAAGGATTGGGGGTGTAACCACCCCCCTTCCTGGTCCCACCCATAGGGAGGGACCTAGCAGGTAGTCCGGCCCCTAGAATCCGAATAAAGGTAGGACCTGTGTCCTAAGACTTTAGACATCCTGGAATCAACTTGAAACTAAGAAGAAGACGGGAACTTCGACGCTCTGCCGCACAGAGGACTGAAGCCAATCTCCCCTGTGGTCAGGGAGTGACCACCTTGCTAACGCAAGCACCATCCAGCGAATAAACGTCTGCTTTGCCGCCGCCTCCCGCCGGAGCCCGAGCCCAGAGACTGACAAGACCTGGACCTCCAGACCTCTCACCGCCCGATCCACAGTCCCTGCAAAGAGGAGACCCGTGGAGGCACCGAGACACGTGGAGCCAGCCATCTTGGAACGACTACGACAAGCTGACAAGTGCAACAACCGAGGCTCCCTCCAAGTTGTGCTTTGGGTCCTGAGAAGCCCAACCCTCGAGCAGCATCTGCACCAAAGGTGAGCCCTCCAGCATCTCCACGATCTGCGTGGGGCCCTTCTGCATTTTGCCACTCGACGCGCCTAACCGGTTGCTGGCCCGCTGGCTAGTGGCCATCTTGGCGACGAAATCTACAAAAAACACCGCTGGTCTGGTTGCTCCAGACTGGCCCTTGCTCCTCTCCAAAGGAGCAATCCCTCTGACCTTGCTGGTCAGAACCAACAGCTGACTTCCGAATCCTCCTACAATTGCTTTCGCCAAGGCTTGTTTGCTTCGACCAAGTCGCCGACACCGCCGACAGCGAGAGCCTGCGTGGGATAGCTCGTGAGCCGACTCCTGGACGTCGTCGACCTTCAGGGACCACGTGGCTGCGGAGACAAGCTACCCCTCATCACCTGTTTGCACCCGACATCGCCTGGTACCTACCTGGTGCCACGCCGGTCACTGGCTAGTGACTGTGAACACTGTCCCCTCTGCTTTCAGGTCTTCTGCAACTCCGATCCACCCTTGGATCCACCGCATCTCTCCCGGACCGACCGCCTGCAGCATCTTTGTCCCAGGCTCAACGGAACAGATAGAAGAAACCCGACGCACTTTGAGGCCTATGCACCCGCTTCCTGTGGGTGAGGTAAAGCTGGTACTCCGGTGCCCATGTGTAGTAATACATCTCTAGTGCCTGTGTTCCAAATCTTAAGTTCCTAGTCAACCCGGAAGATCTCCTTTGCAGTAACTTTGTACTTTTTACGCACCCATTGAAACCTATGGGAGCACGCGTGTGACTATTTGCTCTGCACACGCCACCCGTGGACCTCCTGGTCACTAACTGACGTTAGCTCCTTGTAGGCCCAGCGATTCTAGAGGCCTTAGGCCTTTTCCCTTTTCTGTTCGTGGTACTTATACCACTATTTTAGTATATGGTTCGAGTGGCCACCAGGGCCTATCCATATAAAGTGCAACTTCTGTGTATTCTGTGATAATCTTGTTTGACGATTTGTGCTCCTGTGCTCATAAAGAGACTAGGGGTTACTTTGAGAAATAAATACATATATATTTTGAATATATATCTGTGTGGTGTCCTTTCATTGGTATAAAAGGGGGTTGCATTTGGTAAAACAGCTGGCTTAACACGCTTCACGAGTTTAGCCTCAAAGACTGCTTAGCCTACGCTACCACTAGGGCAGCTAGTCCGAAAAGGTTGACTTACAACCACACCATAAGGGTTGCTTGGCATGGTACAAGGTGATCACTTTAACTAGTGAGCATCATATACCAGGCCAACTTCTCACAACACAGCTCCTACCTTTAAGCGGATTCTAGGGGCCGGACTACCTGCTAGGTCCCTCCCTATGGGTGGGACCAGGAAGGGGGGTGGTTACACCCCCAATCCTTTGTCCAGCTCGCCCCAGGCCCGGGACTGGTGTGCCCCAGGACCGGTTTGAACTGGCATATGCACCGAGGCTCCTTGTGAGCCACAGGCATGTCTGGTTTCTTTCAAGCCCTACCTGACCAATACACAAAATCCTGTCTGGGGTGGTGCACGCACCTCCCCTGGCAGGAAACCCTTTGTCCACACCTCCCAAGCTGGAAGGACTCCCAGCAGCAGGAGGGCAGACTTGTGTCTGTGGTGGCAGCATCCATTTTGTGGAGCTGAGGCTATGTCTGATTTTACCCGGGTTTCAGGTACTGTACATGTCGTGTCCCTCTAGAAGGGTGGAATGCTAACCCCGTCGCCAGAATTGGCGAGGGGTTAGTATTCCAATTCGTATAACACCTTACTCGACATGTTTTGATAAAGCCAAACCAAAGATAGCATTTAACCGCGAGGTTCATAATGCACTTAAGAGTATATGGTATGACGATATCTGGAAACAGTAGAAGGAAGTCGTTCCGACCACTGCAGACAGGCTCAGCTCGTGCCAGAGCACCATCTCACATGGAACCAAGCACTCTGCCTTCAGGATTGTTAAGGCCTGCCATAGGAGTGACTTATAGGTTACCAGGTGTCCCATTTAAGGTTAGGTATAGGTATACTACACCTAAGTAAGAGGTGATTACACCAACTTACCCCAGCTGAGTGATCAGCCAGTTGTGTCAAATTGTTAGGCCAAGCCTGGGGTGGCATAATACATGCTGCAGCCCTTGGCACGCCTTGGGTACACCAATGCCCTGGGTACCTAGTGTACACTGGTACAGGGGCTGACAGGGTGATCCAACCAATTGGGTATGTACCTAGGGTACATGGAGTCCATTTTAAAGAGAGAACAGCCAGGCTGAGATCCTGAATAGCAGGGTCTCAGGCCAACTAAGTCGAAAAACCAGCTAGACACTAGGCAAAAATTTGGGGGTAACCATAGTCAGATATCCACCTTCCTACACACACACACACACAACCACACACAACCACACACAACCAAACATACAACCACACACAACCACACACACACAACCACACACACACAACCACACACACAACCCCACACACAACCACACACAACCCCACATACACACAACCCCCCCCACACACACACAACCCCACACACACAACCACAACCAAAACAACACACTACCACACACACAACCACACACCCAACCACACCCACACAACCACACATATAACCACGCACACTGAACCACACACACCCGACCACACAACCACACACAACCACAACCACACAACCACACACAACCACAACCACACACACACAACCACACATACACAACCATAACCAATCACAACCACACCCACACACACACAACCCCACCCACAACCAGGCACACAACCACACAGACACAACCACACACACACAACCATACACACACAACCACACATACACCACACACACAAAACCATACACACACAACCACACATACAACCACACACACACATACAACCACACACACATCCCCAGACACACACAACCATACACAACCACAACCACACACACAACCACAACCACACCCACACAACCACACCCACACAACCACACACACACAACCACATATATAACCACACACACTGAACCACACACACCCAACCACACAACCACACACACAACCACACCCCCACACAAGCACACAACCACACACACACAACCACAACCATTCACAACCACATACACAACACCACACACACACAACCACACACACACACACACACAACCAGGCACACAACCATACCCACACACACACAACCCCACCCACAACCAGGCACACAACCACACAGACACAACCACACAAATACAACCATACACACACAACCACACATACACCACACACACAAAACCATACATACACAACCACACATACAACCACACACACACATACAACCACACACACATCCCCAGACACACACACAACCACACACAACCACAACCACACACACAACCACAACCACACCCACACAACCATACCCACACAACCACACACACACAACCACACATATAACCATACACACTGAACCACACACACCCAACCACACAACCAAACACACAACCACACCCCCACACAAGCACACAACCACCCACACACAACCACAACCACACAACCACACACAACCACAACCACACACACACAACCACACACACACAACCACAACCAATCACAACCACACCCACACACACACAACCCCACCCACAACCAGGCACACAACCACACAGACACAACCACACACACACAACCATACACACACAACCACACATACAACCACACACACACATACAACCACACACACATCCCCAGACACACACAACCACACACAACCACACCCACAACCACAACCACACCCACACAACCACACCCACACAACCACACCCATACAACCATACCCACACAACCACACACACATCCACACACACAAAACCACACACACCCACAACCACATACAACCACACACACAACCTCAGACACACAACCACACACATACAATCACACACAACCACACATGCAACCACACAACCACACACACAGCCACACACACAACCAAGCACACAACCACACACAAAACAATACACACAACCAAGCCCACACACAACCACACATACAACCACACACACCCAACCACACACAACCACACCCACACAACCACACACACGCAACCTCACACACAACCACACACAACCACACAAGTGCACAACCACAAACACACAACCGCACCCACACATAACCACACATACAACCACAACCCCACACAACCACACACACAACCACACATACACAACCACACACACAAACACACACAACCATACACAACCACACACACAGCCACACACACAACCACACACACAACCACACACACAACCACAACCACACACACACAACCACAACCACACACACAAACACAACCACAACCATACCCACACAACCACACCCACACAACCACACACACAACCACAGCCACACACACTACCACACACACACCCACACATACAACTACACACACATACAACCACAACCACACATAACCACAGCCACACACAGCCACACACACAACCACACACACACCCACAACCACACATACAACTACACACACAGACAATCGCAACCACACACAACCACACACACACATAACCACACACAACTACAACCACAAATTCAACCAAACACACCACACAACAACACAACCACACACACACAAACACACACAACCACACACAACCACAACTGCACCCACAACCGCACCCACAACTGCACACACACAACTACACACACAACCACACACACAACCACACACATACACAACCACACACAACTCCACACACACAACCACACACACAACCACACACACAACCCCCCACACACACAACCACACACACAACCACAACCACACACACACAACTACACACACAACCACACAGACAACCACAACCACAGACAACTACACAGACAACCACACAGACAACCACAACCACACCCACACCCACACAACCACATCCACACAAACACACACACAACCACACACACACAACCACACACAACCACACAAATACACAACCACACAACCATACACACCCACAACCGCACCCACACATAACCACACATACAACCACAACCCCACACAACCATAACCATACATACAACCACACACACACCACCACACACACACAACCACACACACACACAACCACACACAACCAAACATACAACCACACACAGCCACACACACACAACCACACACAACCACAACCACACATACAACCACAACCACACCCACACAACCACACACACAACCACATATATAACCACACACACTGAACCACACACACCCAACCACACAACCACACACACAACCACACCCCCACACAAGCACACAACCACACACACACAACCACAACCATTCACAACCACATACACAACACCACACACACACAACCACACACACACACACACACACACAACCAGGCACACAACAACACCCACACACACACAACCCCACCCACAACCAGGCACACAACCACACAGACACAACCACACACACACAACCATACACACACAACCACACATACACCACACACACAAAACCATACACACACAACCACACATACAACCACACACACACATACAACCACACACACATCCCCAGACACACACAACCACACACAACCACAACCACACACACAACCACAACCACACCCACACAACCACACACACACAACCACACACACACAACCACATATATAACCACACACACTGAACCACACACACCCAACCACACAACCAAACACACAACCACACCTCCACACAAGCACACAACCACCCACACACAACCACAACCACACAACCACACACAACCACAACCACACACACACAACCACACACACCCAACCACAACCAATCATAACCACACCCACACACACACAACCCCACACACAACCAGGCACACAACCACACAGACACAACCACATACACACAACCATACACACACAACCACACATACAACCACACACACACATACAACCACACACACATCCCCAGACACACACAACCACACACAACCACACCCACAACCACAACCACACCCACACAACCACACCCACACAACCACACCCATACAACCATACCCACACAACCACACACACATCCACACACACAAAACCACACACACCCACAACCACACACAAAACCACGCACACACAACCACATACAACCACACACACAACCACAGACACACAACCACACACATACAACCACACACAACCAGACATGCAACCACACAACCACACACACAGCCACACAACCAAGCACACAACCACACACAAAACAATACACACAACCAAGCCCATACACAACCACACATACAACCATACACACCCAACCACACACAACCACACCCACACAACCACACACACGCAACCTCACACACAACCACACACAACCACACAAGTGCACAACCACAAACACACAACCGCACCCACACATAACCACACATACAACCACAACCCCACACAACCACACACACAACCACACATACACAACCACACACACAAACACACACAACCATACACAACCACACACACAGCCACACACACAACCACACACACAACCACAACCACACACACAACCACAACCACACACACACACAACCACAACCACACACACAAACACAACCACAACCATACCCACACAACCACACCCACACAACCACACACACAACCACAGCCACACACACTACCACACACACACCCACACATACAACTACACACACAGACAACCACAACCACACACAACCACAGCCACACACAGCCACACACACAACCACACACACACCCACAATCACACATACAACTACACACACAGACAATCACAACCACACACAACCACACACACACATAACCACACACAACTACAACCACACATTCAACCAAACACACCACACAACAACACAACCACACACACACAACCACACACAACCACACACAACCACACACAACCACAACTGCACCCACAACCGCACCCACAACTACACACACACAACTATACACACAACCACACACACAACCACACACATACACAACCACATACAACTCCACACACACAACCACACACACAACCCCCCACACACACAACCACACACACAACCACAACCACACACACACAACTACACACACAACCACACAGACAACCACAACCACAGACAACCACACAGACAACCACAACCACACCCACACAACCACATCCACACAAACACACACACAACCACACACACACAACCACACACAACCACACAAATACACAACCACACAACCACACAACCATACACACCCACAACCGCACCCACACATAACCACACATACAACCACAACCCCACACAACCACAACCACACACACACAACCACACACACACACAACCACATACACACACAACCAAACATACAACCACACACAGCCACACACACACAACCACACACACACACACACAACCCCACACACACAACCCCCCCCACACACACACAACCCCCCCACACACACACAACCACAACCAAAACAACACACTACCACACACACAACCACACACACAACCACACCCAACCACACCCACACAACCACACATATAACCACACACACTGAACCACACACACCCAACCACACAACCACACACAACCTCAACCACACAACCACACACAACCACAACCACACACACAACCACACACACACAACCACAACCAATCACAACCACACCCACACACACACAACCCCACACACAACCAGGCACACAACCACACAGACACAACCACACACACACAACCACACACACACAACCACACATACAACCACACACACACATACAACCACACACACATCCCCAGACACACACAACCACACACACAACCACAACCACACAACCACACCCACACAACCACACCCATACAACCACACCCACACAACCACACACACAGCCACACACACAAAACCACACACACCCACAACCACACACAAAACCACGCACACACACAACCACATACAACCACACACACAACCACAGACACACAACCACACACATACAACCACACACAACCACATATGCAACCACACAACCACACACACAGCCACACACACAACCAAGCACACAACCACACACAAAACAATACACACACAACCAAGCCCACACACAACCACACACCCACACCCCCACAACTACACACACACAACCACACACACACAACCACACACACACAACCACACAGACAACCACAACCATACAGACAAACACCACCACACACACAACCACAACTACACCCACACATACAACCGCACACAACCACACACACAACCAGGCACACACAACCCCAAATACACAACCACACACACACACAACCCCACACACAAACCCACACACAACCCTCCACACACACAACCCCACACACACAACCACACACACAACCACACAAAACCACACACACACCACACCTGCAACCACACACAACCACACACACACAACCACACACACACACAACCACACCTGAAACCACACACACAACCACAACCACACACACACAACCACACACACACCACACCTGCAACCACACACACAACCACACACACCCCCTGCACAAGCAGACAAGCACAACCACACACACAACCACACACCCACACACCCACACCCCCATACAACCACACACATACAACCACAACCATGCACACAACCACACACATAGCCACACACACAGCTAGACACACAGCCACACACACAACCACACACACACCCCCACACAAGCACACAAGCACAACCACACACACACAACCACACACACAACCACACACACCCACAACCACACACTCACACCCACACACGCCCATATAACCACACACATACAACCACAACCACGCACATAACCACATACACAGCCACACACACAGCTAGACACACAGCCACACACACAGCCACACACAACCAGAATCACACTCACACAATCACACACAACCACACACACACAACCACATAATAAACCACAACCACACACACAACCACACCCACACAACCATACACACAACCACACACACACACACAACCACACACACACCCACAACCACACACAACCATGCACACAAACACACACATACAACCACATACAACCACACACACACACAACCACAACCACACATACAACCATACACACCACACACAACCACACATACCACCACACAACCACACACACACAACCACACACACAACCACACACAACCACACCTAACCACAAATCCACACACACAACCACAACTGCACCCACAACTGCACCCACAACACCACACACACAGCCACACACACACAACCCCACACAACCCCACACACACAACCACACACACACAACCCCACACACAACCCCACACACACAATCCCACACACACAATCACAACCACACGCAGATCCACAAACACACATACCCACACACATACAAACAACCACACACACACAACCACACAAACACACAACCATACACCCACACCACCACAACCACACACAACCACACACACACAACACAGCCAAACACACACATAACCACACACAACCACACAGACAACCACAACACACCCCCACACACACAACCACACCCACACATACAACCATACACACCCACAACCACATACAACCAGGCACACAACCACACACACACACAACCAAACCCACACAACCACAACCACACACAACCACACACACACAACCTCACACACAACTATACCCAACCACACACACCCACAACCACACACACACACCCCACACACACAGCCACACTCAACCACACACAACCACACACACACAACCACACACACACAACCACATATATAACCACATACACTGAACCACACACACCCACCCACACACACACAACCACAACCATTCATAACCACATACACAACCCATACATGCAACCACCCATACACAACCACACACACATAACCACACACACAACCACACATACAACCACAACCACAAACACACAACCGCACACCCACACCACCACACATACAACCACAACCACACACACAACCACAACCACACACAACCACACACACAACCCCAGACACACACAACCATACACAACCACACACACCACAACCAAACCACACACACACAACCACAACAAACCACACAACTGCACATACAACCAGACACACACAACCACACACACACAATACACAACCACACACAGCCACATACACAGCCACACACACAACCACACACACACCACACCTGCAACCACACAAACAACCACACCCCCACACAAGCACACACCCACAATCACAACCACACACACACCACAACCACACAACCACAACCACACACCCACACCACCACACACCCACACAACCACACATACAACCACAACCACACACACAACCACACACACAGCCACACACACAGCCACACACACAACCACACACACAACCACACATGCAACCACACCCGCAACCACACACAACCAGAACCACACACACACAACCACACAACCACACACACACAACCAACACACACAACCACACACAACCACAACCACAAACACAACCACAACCACACACAAACCACTACCACACACACAACCACAAAACCACACACACCACACACACAAAACCACACACATACAACCACAACCACATACACAACCATGCACACAACCACACACACAGCCAAACACAGCCACACACACAACCACACACACAACCACAACCACACACACAACCACAATCACACACACAACCACAACCATACCCACACAACCACACCCACACAACCACACACACAACCACAGCCACACACAGCCACACACACAACCACACACACCCACAACCACACATACAACTACACACACAGACAACCACAACCACACACACACAACCACACACACACAACTACAACCACACATACAACCAAACACACCACACACAACCACACACAACCACACACAACCACACACAACCACAACTGCACCCACAACCACAACTGCACACACACAACCATACACACACAACCACACACACACAACCACACACAACCCCACACACAACCCACCCCACATACAACCCCCCCACACACACAACCACAACCACACACATACAACTACACACACAACCACACAGACAACCACACAGACAACCACAACCACAGACAACCACACAGACAACCACAACCACACCCACACAACCACATCCACATAACCACACACACAACCATACACACACAACCACACAAATACACAACCACAAACACACAACCTCACCCACACAGAACCACACATACAACCACAACCCCACACAACCACACATACAACCACACACACAACCACACACACACAACCACACACACACACAACCACACACAACCAAACATACAACCACACACAACCACACACAAAACCACACACATACAACCACAACCACACACACAACCATGCACACAACTTAGGCCAAGACAAGACATATCAGCGATTGGTTACCCACTTCTATTGGCCCAAGATGCGAGCGAATGTGGAAGTACACTGCAAATCCTGCCTCACGTGCCAGGGCAGTGGGAAGAGTGGCGGAAAACGCAAAGCTCCCTTACAACCGTTCCCCGTTGTGAGTACCCCGTTCGAGCGGGTCGGCATCGACATCGTGGGACCCCTGGATCCGAAGACCGCCCAGGGCCACAGGTTCATCCTTGTCCTGGTGGACCATGCCACCCGCTACCCCGAGGCCAACCCCCTCCGCACCGTGACGGCTCCCGTGGTGGGCCGAGCTCTCATGGGGATCTTCTCCCGTGTCGGATTTCCCCGCGAGGTCGTGAGTGATCGCGGCACTAACTTTATATCCCGCTACATGAAGTCCCTGTGGCAGCAGTGCGGAGTCACGTATAAGTTCACGACCCCCTACCACCCCCAGGGCAATGGCCTTGTGGAACGCTTCAACCGTACCCTAAAGGGAATGATCCTGGGCCTCGAAGAGCCCCTGCGCCGGAAATGGGACGTCCTCCTCCCTTGCCTCCTGTTCGCATACCGAGAAGTTCCCCAAAAGTCCCTGGGGTTCAGCCCTTTCGAACTGCTATACGGACATCCCGTCCGAGGGCCCCTGAGCCTGGTCAAAGAGGGCTGGGAGACAAGCCCCCGGGGGACACCCCCTGATGTGTTCCGCTACATCCTGGCGCTCCACAACCAGACGAGGAAGTTCAGAGAACTCGCAGAGGCTAACCTCGAGGCCAGCCAAGAAGAAATGAAGCGCTGGTATGACCAGAACGCAACCCTGGTCGAGTTCCAGCCGGGCCAGCAGGTTTGGGTCATGGCCCCGGTGAAGCCCTGCGCCCTACAAGACAAATGGACTGGTCCCTTCAAGGTGATCGAGCGGAAGAGCCAGGTCACGTACCTGGTCGATGTACAGTCCCCCCGGAACCCCCTCCGGGTCCTCCACGTGAACCGTCTCAAGCCCCACTTTGTGAGAACGAAATTAAGTTTGCTACTGGCCACCGATGATGGGGCGGAAGAAGACACCGAACCCCTTCCTGACCCCCTGTGCGCTAAAGACCTGGATGGCTCCGTGGAGGGAGTAAGACTTTCAACCACCCTCACTCCCCAACAGTCCGACGACTGCCGCCGGCTGCTCAGACAATTCGCAGACCTCTTCTCCCTCATTCCAAGGGTCACCGACTGGTGTGTCCACGACGTGGACACCGGCGACAGCCCGCCTGTGAGACACTGAGCCTACCGGGTGCCTGGCCGGGTCCGCACCTGCATCAAGACCGAGGTACAGAAGATGCTCACCCTTGGAGTAATCGAACCCTTCGACAGCCCCTGGGCCGGCCCGGTGGTCCTGGTCCCAAAGGCGGCTCCCCCGGGGGTCGCCCCCGAACTAAGATTCTGTGTGGACTACCGGGGGCTCAATGCGGTCACCCGGGCAGACGCTCACCCTATCCCCCGCGCCGACGAGCTCATCGACCGCCTGGGGGCCGCCCGGTTCCTCAGCACTTTCGACCTGACCTGCGGATACTGGCAGATTGCTCTCACGGAGGGAGCGAAAGAACGCTCTGCCTTCTCCACGCCAGATGGCCACTACCGCTTCAGGGTCATGCCGTTCGGGATGAAGAACGCCCCGGCCACATTCCAGCGGTTGGTGAACAAGGTCCTGGCCGGACTCGAGGAGTTCAGCGCAGCATACCTTGACGACATCGCCGTATTCAGCTCTCAATGGCACGAGCATCTCCAGCACCTCCGACAAGTACTCATGGCCCTGCGCCAAGCCGGCCTAACAGTGAAAGCCAGCAAATGCCAGCTCGGGCAAGGCTCCGTGGTCTACCTGGGGCATCAGGTGAGCAGCGGCCAGGTCGCCCCCCTCCAACCGAAGATCGACGCCATCAAGTCCTGGGAGCCCCCCACCACGCAGACGGAGGTCCGGGCCTTCCTGGGCCTCACAGGGTACTACCGGAGGTTCATTAAAAACTATGGTAGTATCGCGGGGCCCCTCACGGAGTTGACCTCCAAAAAGCTTCCGAAGAAGGTGCAGTGGACCACCCCGTGCCAGCAGGCGTTCGATGCCTTGAAAACCGCCATGTGCACCGCCCCCGTACTCAAGGCCCCCGACTACTCCCAAGAGTTTGTGGTCCAGACCGATGCCTCCAAGCACGGCATCGGGGCCGTCCTCTCGCAGTTCGACGACAAGGGCATCGATCAGCCCATAGCCTTCATCAGCCGAAGGCTGCTGCCGCGAGAGCAGCGTTGGAGTACTATAGAACGAGAGACCTTTGCCGTAGTCTGGGCCCTCAAGAAACTACGGCCCTACTTGTTCGGAACCCATTTCCGAGTACAGACGGACCACCGGCCCTTGCGGTGGCTAATGCAGATGAGGGGGGAGAACCCCAAGCTACTACGATGGTCCATCTCTCTCCAAGGGATGGATTTCACTGTCGAACATCGCCCCGGGGCAGATCATGCCAACGCCGACGGCCTGTCCCGGTTCTTCCGCTTCGGCGAGGAGAATCCCCCAGTGGATGGGTAGTTCTCCACGCCTTCCAGCTGGGGGGGACGCGTGTGAGACCGGCCTCACGGCGTTGCCCTCCCAATTATCCAGCCAACCTGCAACCACCCTCAAGACACGACATCTCCGACTCCGGCCGCCCCAGCCACCCAGATCCGAGGGCCGGCCAGAGCCCTGACAGACTCGACACCCTACCACGCATGTCTGACCGGGGGAGCGGGAACCCTCGAGCCAGACCCAAAGGCGCCAGCCCAGTCACACCTCGGGTCGCCTTCCCCGGGAAGACTCGATCGGCCACCAGGCCCCTGGGGAGCAGGCGCCTCCCCTGCCGAGCGTCTGGGGTCCCTCCCAGACCCACCTGAAAAGACCAAAGAAGTGAGCGGCAGGAAATCCCGCCGAACCCCCTCCGTCACCCCAGTCCCCCCTCTGCGAGGACCCCGGACTTCAAAGAGCAAGCGGAGTATAACAAGGGGTGCCGGAGAAACGAAGGCAGAGAAGACCTGGAACCATCCGAGCCTGCTGATGCTGTCGCGGCTCCTGAACGCTGAAGTCACCTGGGCCTGCTGAGTGACTCGCGGCCTCTTGCTATCGAACCATCTGAGCCCTGCTGACGAGGTCACGGCTCCTGAGCACGGAACCACCTGGGCCTGCTGAGTGACTCGCGGCCTCTTGCTATCGAACCATCTGAGCCCTGCTGACGAGGTCGCGGCTCCCGAGCACTGAACCACCTGGGTCTGCTGAGTGACTCGCGGCCCCCAGCTATTGAACCATCTGAGCCCTGCTGACGGAATCGTGGCTCCCGAACTCCGACCACCTGTGCCTGCTGAGAGACTCGCGGCGCTCCCCTTGAGGACGACTCGGTAAGAGATCGCCCAGAGAATCGACACCCTCCCGCTCGAGGATTGTGAGCTATCCGCAGGGTATTTCGCAGAGACACTATCCTGAAAGACTGTCCCGCTACCCCCATTCCCCACGACCGATTTGTGGTACTTCGTGCCACTGCTGTACTACTTGCATCTTGGATCATAAAGATCCCTTGAAAATCATCGATAAAAAAGACCTATCGTCCTACAAAGAATACGTGTGGTGTCACTCTGTCCGTAGTGTATATCAGGGTGTGCGCGCCTAGTTCGGCCTACGTGGGAGAGGTGGGTCAAAGGGGTGGGCAAGACGGGCATCGAACCCCCCTCCGACGAACGCCTTTCCAACAACCACACACACACAACCATACACACACAACCACACATACAACCACACACACACATACAACCACACACACATCCCCAGACACACACAACCACAACCACACCCACACAACCACACCCACACAACCACACCCATACAACCACACCCACACAACCACACACACAGCCACACACACAAAACCACACACACCCACAACCACACACAAAACCATGCACACACACAACCACACACACAACTACAGACACACAACCACACACATACAACCACACACAACCACACACAACCACACATACAACCACACAACCACACGCACAGCCACACACACAACCAAGCACACAATCACACACAAAACAATACACACACAACCAAGCCCACACACAACCACACATACAACCACACACACCCAACCACACACAACCACACCCACACAACCACACACACACGCAACCTCACACACAACCACACACAACCACACACACACCCACACAACCATACACCCATAACCAAACACACAACCACACATACACAACAACACACATACAACCACACATAGCCACACAAACACACAAACAACCACACACACAACCACACACCCACACCACCACAACTACACACACACAACCACACACACACAACCACACACACACAACCACACAGACAACCACAACCATACAGACAAACACCACCAAACACACAACCACAACTACACCCACACATACAAACCGCACACAACCACACACACAACCAGGCACACACAACCCCAAATACACAACCACACACACACAACCCCACACACACACACAACCCCACACACAAACCCACACACAACCCCCCACACACACAACCCCACACACACAACCACACAAAACCACACACACACCACACCTGCAACCACACACAACCACACACACACAACCACACACACACACAACCACACCTGAAACCACACACACAACCACAACCACACACACACCACACCTGCAACCACACACACAACCACACACACCCCCCTACACAAGCAGACAAGCACAACCACACACACAACCACACACACACAACCACACACCCACACACCCACACCCCCATACAACCACACACATACAACCACAACCACGCACACAACCACACACACAGCCACACACACAGCTAGACACACAGCCACACACACACCCCCACACAAGCACACAAGCACAACCACACACACACAACCACACACACAACCACACACACACACAACCACACACCCACACCCCACACACCCATACAACCACACACATACAACCACAACCATGCACACAACCACACACACAGCCACACACACAGCTAGACACACAGCCACACACACAGCCACACACAACCAGAACCACACACACACAATCACACACAACCACACACACACAACCACATAATAAACCACAACCACATACACAACCACACACACAACCACACCCACACAACCATACACATACCTACACACACACAACCACACACACACCCACAACCACACACATAACCATGCATACAAACACACAAATACAACCACATACAACCACACACACACAACCACAACCACACATACAACCATACACACCACACACAACCACACATACAACCACACAACCACACATACACAACCACACACACAACCACACACAACCACACCTAACCACAAATCCACACACACAACCACAACCGCACCCACAACTGCACCCCACAACACCACACACACAGCCACACACACACAACCCCACACAACCCCACACACACAACCACACACACACCCCACACAACCCCACACACAACCCCACACACACAACCCCACACACACAATCACAACCACACGCAGATCCACAAACACACATAACCACACACATACAAACAACCACACACACACAACCACACAAACACACAACCATACACCCACACCACCACAACCACACACAACCACACACACACAACACAACCACACACACAACCACAACTACACCCCCACACACACAACCACACCCACACATACAACCACACACACCCACAACCACATACAACCAGGCACACAACCACACACACACACAACCAAACCCACACAACCACAACCACACACAACAATACACACACAACCTCACACATAACTATACCCAACCACACACACCCACAACCACACACACACATCCCACACACACAGCCACACTCAACCCCACACAACCACACACACACAACCACACACACAACCACATATATAACCACACACACTGAACCACACGCACCCAACTACACAACCACACACACAACCACACCCCCACACAAGCACACAACCACACACACACGACCACAACCATTCATAACCACATACACAACACCACACACACACAACCAGGCACACAACCACACAACCCATACACACAACCACCCACACACAACCACACACACACAACCACACACACAACCACACACACAACCACAACCACAAACACACAACCGCACACACAACCACATACACAACCACACACACAACCCCAGACACACACAACCATACACAACCACACACACCACAACCAAACCATACACACACAACCACAACAAACCACACAACTGCACATACAACCAGACACACACAACCACACACACACAATACACAACCACACACAGCCACATACACAGCCACACACACAACCACACACACACCACACCTGCAACCACACACAACCACACCCCCACACAAGCACACACCCACAATCACAACCACACACACACCACAACCACACAACCACAACCACACACCCACTCCACCACACACCCACACAACCACACATACAACCACAACCATGCACACAAACATACACACAGTCACACACACAGCCACACACACAACCACACACACAACCACACACACAACCACACATGCAACCACACCCGCAACCACACACAACCAGAACCACACACACACAACCACACACACAACCACAAACCCACACACACACCACACACACAAAACCACACACATACAACCACAACCACACACACAACCATGCACACAACCACACACACAGCCACACACATAGCCACACACACAACCACACACACAGCCACATACACAACCACAAC